>NC_140928.1:23532813-23890974 GCF_045865225.1 Trachurus japonicus | reverse complement strand
TGTTGGTTTGCAGTTTGTGAACAGGAAGAATCTCTCTGTGAGTTGTATGATGGGTTTGTCTCATTTGTCTTTTGACAGAGTACTCAGATAGTTTTTTTTCCAGATCCTTATTATCAGCCAAAGAGAATGAAATATAAAACGTAAACATTCACTACAGTATAAAAATCCTGCATTTAAGAAGTGCAGTATGTTCTTTCTGCAAAATGTACTTTGGGATCAAAGTAAAAGTATTTTTTATGTTCTACAGTCTATTTATGAGTGTTAGTTTGAAGGCTAGCTTAGTTTATATGCTTACACATTATTATAATTGGTGAATCCTGTGTAAGCAACATTTTAAATGTTAAAATAGGTCAAGTTGGAGCCGACAACAGCTTTCAGATAAATAAAAAGTATTTATTTCGCTCAGTAAGGTAAAGTGGCTTCAATCAATATTTTTATTTTACCGATGGATCACATGACTGCTGGCTCACATGTGGAAGGTGTCACACATGGTGATGAACCCACAGAGAATCATCACCTGACTGCAGTTTCTCTCATTTCTTCACTATTTCCCAGCTCAGGCTTTTTGGAAATGTATTGTTTTGGTTCGTTCAGCGCTCGTATTTTACAGTCACAGCAGCCAGGTGTTTCAGTGAGAAAACAATACAACTAAACAAGAGCAAACAAGACAAATAAATAGATAAATAAATCAATAACAATCACTCTGTTCTGCCAAGCACCGACCAAGTAACCTGGAGTTAAAAGAATATATCTTTTCCTCAGGTAATGGTTGAGGTGAAAAAGGAAATAGGGATGACAGGGCGGCGCGGTGGTACAGTGGTTCGCAGCAAGGCTTTGGGTTTGATATCCAGAGGAGGTCTGTCCCTGTGCCTTTCTACAAAGACATGCACATCAGGTTGTTTGGTGTCCAGCTTATAACAGCCCCAGCAGCCATAACCAATGTAACCAAACGATGGATGGATGAGGACCTGAATGCACCTCCTACAAGAACTAAAATGTTGCTCTGTATGTGACAGATGTGCACAGATAACAGTCTGATACATTCAAAGTATCAAATTAAAATCTGAGCATGTAAACATGGCGTTCACAGCTGGCCACCAACGCCCAATCAGATATTCAAGTTTAAGTAAGATCAAATATAACAAAGCACAAGAACTTCAAAATATAATTGAACCTTAATGTGAACATTCTTTGAACAGTGTGCATTGTTGTTTTTTTAATTAATCTTTCTCATACCATATCTCCTGAACAATCGAGCACATCTTATGGTCTTTGATTTTTTTTTTTCTGCTGTCTGGTCATTTCTCTTTGCTCTTCTTTTGCTCTCATGTCTTACACATTAGCAGCATGCTCACAAATACATTCACAAGCTCTGAGAAATTCCACAGACTCACTTAGATGTAGACGTACACAGCCGTTTTAACAGGAATTACCATAACATTACCATAAAGCCATTGCCTCTGAAAGGTCAAGACTTATTTGTTTAAGATGGTTCTGGGCACATTTTTTTTTACATTTCCACTGTGTTGGTATGGACGATGTGGACTCAGGGGGCCTTAATACATAATGAAATAATTAAAACCTACTCAGTCCATAGAGAGACAACAATTAAAACTTAATAAGAATCAATTATAACAACTAAACCTTACTCATAACACGCAGAAACATTTTCCGAGAATGAGAGCTCATAAAGAATTAAAAAACAAGACATTTTCTCTGAACAGAAGAGGATTGTGTGTCTCAGTTTCCAGTGTGGTGCTTCCATCCGGAGACGGCTGTTTTATTACAGTAAAACAAAAGAACAGACACGCGCACACACGCTGATGGAGACAGGTTTTTCTTGCCTCTTGGAGGTCACAGGTTGCCGACATTGCGTGGCAAACCCAATCACGCTGTTGGCGCACAAACACACACACACTCCTGCGCACACGGAGGGAGAGAGAGAGAGAGGGAAGATTTGTTTAATCGTTTGGCCAACTCTGACAGATGGCCGCACACTTCCAAAAGAGCATTGTGACTGGGAAAATGGGCCATCAGTGACCCTCGTGGTGTGTGTGTGTGTGTGTGTGTTTCCGTGTGTGCTTATGCATGTATGACAGTGTTACAAAAGCAAATGTTACACAAACATTGTTTCAGTCCCACTGTAACCCTCTGCCAAGCCCTGATAGTAATCAGGCTGGCAGGACAGTAAACAGTGGAAGTGGCCTGAACAACAGGCATCAGTCAGGGCTGAATGCCACCAGGAGAAAAGCCCTCCACATCTCAATGCCACCTTCCTTCCCTGCTTTCCTCGCCAGCCAATGTCTCTCTCCCTGCCTCCCTCCCCCCTTTACTCTCTCTTTCTTCTTCTATTCTCTCTTTGACTCTCCTGCAACACCTTACAGACACTGAAGCCTTTTCCTCTCTTCCCACGCTGTTTTGTTCCCCCTACGTCTCCTTTTTCCCTGTTTTCCATCCAATAACAACGAAGCAAGTCTTTAAAGAAAGTAAACTTGGCCGAGCCCACACGTGCACACATGTATAAGTGTGCAGGAATAAAATAAACACCCGCACCATACAGTACATGTCATGCACACTTCTGGGGCTAACACTTTGTGACATAAGCAATTAACACACTGTTGAGCTGGTCTTTACATGAGAGGAGAGCTCAATTACATACACATAGAGCAAAGGATCATGCGCACACATGTGCATCACAAGGGCATAAACAAATATAAAAGCACTTTGGCACACAAACATACACACCCTGGCAGGCGTCCAGGCTGAGTCTTGTAGCTTGTGTCTATAAAGCCCTGAGCACCATATCGACAACTGTAATAACTGCGGCTGGCAGGAGAGAGCAGATTACAGCAGCAATCATACAGTAGGGCCTGCACACACACACACACACGCACATAGTCACAAATACACATCTTCTCTCTGTCAAAGACCCGTTTCTTTTCATCATTGATACAGACACACAAATGTCTGGGTCCATCCAATAGACAGTGAAGCCGTAATAATGTAGCAGTGGACAATTGAACAGTGGCAGTGTGTCCCAGATCCACAGCTAGAGGAATAAGACTGATACATATACTGACACAAATTCAGTCAGGGCAAGTCAGGGACACTCTTATCTGGTCACAAACCACACTCTGGAAATAACAAGAAATATGGTGAATGTCTGAGTATATTTGAGATTGGATGCCAAACAATATTTTTCACAATTGCTAAAACACATTTCTTGTATCCTTCTATACTTCTGTTAGAGCTGTAAACACAAAACTCAATAGTCAAACCACTTCTTGCAAAACGAGCGCACATCTCAGAGCAGTTTTATCTGTGCTCCAAATCAAACTCTATTTTCAGATCATATACAAAAGCCAACCAAAAATAAAAACATCACTAATCATTCATTACAAAAAAATGAGGAGGAGGGGTGCTCAGAGAATGTAGCTCCATATATGTCAACCCTTTAAAAAAGAACATTTTGTATTTTATATTTGGAAAAATATTCACAAACCAAAGACATACTGTAGTGTTTTAGCAATTGAGGAAAAAACAAAACGAAACAAAGGAACACTGACTTATGAAAACTTCAATCTTATTAATTGTGCTAGAAATCATACAACAGCTGCTACTGTATGAACTGACCATGTGATGACTGAAACTGGGAAATTGTTTGTCAGAGAAACAGAGAGGAGGTGGGCAACTGGTCAGTAAACCAGTCAGCGTATGAATAAGCCAGTCAGTCAGCCGGTCAGTGAGGGTCTGTAATGGCAGCACAAGGCCACTGGTGGAAAATGAAAGTGGGCTATATTGGAGTGGAGAGGGCAGGCTAAGATTGGGGTCAAAGCTATATGGTCCACAGGGCAAGGAGAGGAAATATGTGGAGGAGAGGAGAGGAGAGGAGAGGAGAGGAGAGGAGAGGAGAGGAGAGGAGAGGAGAGGAGAGGAGAGGAGAGGAGACCACATAAGAAAAATAGCACATTAGCAAGAAATTCTGTGCTTTTATACATTAAAGTCAGTTTACTACTGTAGTCTTGGAAGCAGTACTGTACTTATTTTTATTTTAGTTATTTAAGCTTAGAGACACCAAAAAATGTTGTACTGTGTCAGAAAGCTGGTGTTACAGACCGGGGGAATAGTTTTTTGAAAGATGTGGGTGTTTATAAGACAGAGAGGATTTTTTTTTGTTGCATGGGGAATGTGGTATCTAGCATCCTTTACCCATATTAGGACCAGCATAACATGCCCTCTGCTCCTTGTAGATCCCTTTAAAGTCAAATCAGCAGGCTGGCTACTTCTGCAAGTTTGTGTATTGATTTAGTTCTCAGCTCCTGACCTCCTGTGCCAGGTTTTAATCAGGACAGCACTTTACTTTAGATGTGTAGAAGTTACTGAGGAAGGTAAAAAGTGTAGAATCTGCCAGTGCAGACTGATGGATAAATAAAACGGTGCAGATTATTCCATCGTTTTACTGGTATTCACTTGATCGTTGTGATGTTGTAACTATAGTAACTGTAGCAGACAGACACTGCTCTAGGCACAGCATAAAACTCATCAGCATAGAGTCACATTAGAGCTGGATCATCAGCACACTGGGATGGGACCTGGCTGCGTTGATCCTGGTCATAATAAGTCCATACTGTTCACAGACGCCACACCTGTGAAATACTATTCCATACTTTTCTCCCCTTCATTCCCCACAGCCTCTTCAATCACGCCATCCTCCTTTTCCATTTCACCTCCTCCTCGTTTCTGCACCGCACCGCTCCCTCACCCACTTTGCTCTCACCCTTTTCTCCTCCCCTCTTTCTTTCTCTCTCTCTCTCCCTCTCCATCGGCCCCCGACCAAGGAGAAGCGATTTACAGCAGCAATCCGTCGCTAATTCTCGCTCAGCGTTCATGAAAAATGTATAGCAGGCAGACTTTGGGGAGATGCAGATTGGCGCTCGGCCCTCAGCGAGAGCCTGGCTCTGCATTAATGGAACATTATTTTCA
Organism: Trachurus japonicus; assembly: GCF_045865225.1. Lineage (NCBI taxonomy): Eukaryota > Metazoa > Chordata > Actinopteri > Carangiformes > Carangidae > Trachurus > Trachurus japonicus. Next base: position 23,885,991 of record NC_140928.1, on the reverse strand, counting down.
CCCTCTCCATCCCTCCATCCCTCCATCCCTCCTCCATATACATCTCTTCTCTCCCCCTCTTTTTCATCTTTTTTTTAATCTTACTGTCTTATTCTAAGGCTCTATCTATCTATCTATCTATCTATCTATCTATCTATCTATCTATCTATCTATCTATCTACGTATCTATCTTCCTTTCTCTCAGAGTTTGATGAAACAAAAGCCATAAATATTCAAGGACTCAGTGGAATATTAGCAGCTCAAACAACCCAAACACAGCTATCTGCAATCTGAGCAAACTCTGCATGTATGTGTGAGTGTGTGTGTGTGTATGTGTGTGTTTTTGCATGAGCATTTGCCTATGAGCACAGTGTGCAGCCAGCTAAACCTTCTCAAAGATAATAAGAGGAAAAACTTTATCTTAATCTTTAAAAGGCACAACGTGAAGTTTGAATCCAGCTGTGAAATGGGTCGTGTGTGTGTGTGTGTGTGTGTGTGTGTGTGTGTCTTAGCATGGATTCATGGATTCACAGATATGTTTGTGTGTGCGTGTGTGTATGTGTGTTTAAAGGTATCTTATGAGAGTAGATTAATAACAGCACTGTAATGCCATCAGGACTAGTCACAGTGAGGATCATGCATAATAAACCTCCCAAGGAGTTTACATCCACACACATACACATACACACACTTCCCGTCACTATAGCAACGCTGGCGGTGTTGCTGCCCCTAACTTCAAAGTCAGATGTAATTTCAGCCTCCCAGCAGCCAGAGGGAGCCATGGAGATGACAGAATATTCCTCCACGGATGGCTCTTTCCCCCCTCCATCCCTCCTTCAGTTTCCTCAATTTTCTTCTCCTCCATTCCTCAGCTGGCTCCTTCCTTCCTTCCTCCCCTGCCCTGCCAGCCTGCTGGGAGCCCAGGCATCCAGGACCAGACATAAAAATAAACCCAGAAAGGTTAGAAGTGGCTGACTGAAGCTAGGGCAAGAGGGAGTACGAGAGGAGGAGGAGTGGAGGCAGAGGGGGAGGAGGGGAGGAGGGGAGGAGGGGAGGAGGGAATGAAAGTGGAAGGGAGATAAGGAGGAGAAGGAAAGAGGAAGGTGATGTAGTCCTTTACTCATTCTCTCCAACTCCTTTTCTGTCAGTTTTTCTCTGCTGGCGTCAAGAGTGAAAAATGAGCAGAAGAAAAGGTGCATCATGAAAAGAAAAACTGAAAATAAAAACCCTATCAGCTGCAGCAAATGTCACTCAACTTTAAATATTTGTTACTTCAGTTTTATCCAGTGCCAGAGAAATTCTTCCAGATTCATATAGTGGAAAATAATTTGACTAGAAGGTTCCCTATTCCAAACTATTAATGAATATAATGGATGTTTCCAATCTTCAGTTCAGATTGGTTCAATAACATTTGAAAGATTTTAACTGTTAATTTAAATATTAATGTGGTAACAGAAAATCACCATTTATAATGGAGGGCTTAGTGCCAGAAGGGCATATCTGGCATTAATGGTTGGTGAAAATGAAATCGATATATCAAGCATGCAACTTGATCTATTTGGTGTTCTGAAATCAATAGGAGTGTTTTGTCAAAAGCAAATCAAACGCTAATTGAAGAGAGTGACCTGAGGTGACGTGGAGCCGTGATCCCCGTCACGTTTTAAGAACAGCGCGGGACGCAACACCTCGAAAGGACAAGCAAAGCTGGTAAAACACGCAGTGTGTCATGTTCATTTAGTGTGTATGGCTGATACCCTGATAAAGCAGCCGTTATGTTCGCACACTGTCAGGCTGTGGACTGTCCCATGTGGATCAGGGAAGACAGTTACAAAGGTGTTGATGTGTGTTTTGTGTCCGGTAAAAAAAAAATAAAACCCTCAACAACACAGGTCTACATACTTACACACTGCTGCTATGTCCACTGTGGACTGATCACTGTCTCATATCAACAGACACACTCACATAGATGCATACAAACGCATGCACACAGAAATCCACTTTCTATTTACATCATCCAGTTTAATAAAAATGTTTATGCAGAATCCTGCATGTTACTGAAATTCAAATCAGTGTTGTGTGTGTGCTGCTGTTTTAATGGAAACCAGCAGCCATGAGCTGTTTCTCCTTCTCTGTCCTCTTCTGTCCTGAATCGAAACTAGTCTCCCTAATCTGCTAGAAGAAATAAGCTTTGACAGAAGACACCAGCCAGAGATGGGCAAAGGATAAAAAAAAAGATGCATAGTGGAAACATCTCTCCTTCTACGGTCAGTCCTCTCTCCCTTTCCTCCTCCTCCTCCTCCTCCCTTATCTCCCCCTCTGTCTCTCCTCCTCTGTAGGAGAGGCTGGTGGACCGGCGCCAGTGGAACCGGACTGGTGTTTTCTTAACCAAGTTCATCCCTCTCCATTTCCCCCTCACTCTCAAATGACAAAGCCTGTCACACGCTAGGGTGTACGCATGTGTAAGCATAGGGGTAGGTAAGTGTGTAAGAGTAGTGCTTGGACAGAGTATGCACACACACACACAGACACACACAAAAACCTGCACACGGTTTTTCCCTCTTTGCTTCACTCTGGTGTACGAGGCCTGTGTCAGTCAGCCTGTCAGGGGTGGCTGGATATAAACACCCCCCCCCCACACCTTCTCTCTCTGTACCACTGCTGCTCAGCCTTGTGTTACCAGTTTGCTTTAACAACCTACACTGGCCAGCATAGTTCCCAGTAGGTAGAACAGTGTGTAGCCATCACATTTTTGCCATAAGATACAACTAAAAGCCTTCAGGCAAAAAAAGACTTTATTGATCCCCATAGGGAAATTCTCTTTTGGTGTGTCTCTCCTCCACAGGGGCTGAGAAAGCAGTGTCAGCTGGTGGATGTTCAGTGTCCTGCTTAAGGACACTTCATCGGTGCAGACGCTTGACAAAAATGGAGGTTCCTATTAATTTTATATCACTTCTGTAGTCATCATTTTAAACCTGTACCGTAACACCGAACGCATGCTACTGTAAAAGACAAATGTGTGTTAACCCTGATTTCCTGTGGCTATATTGAATTCAAGGGTTTTCTAAAAATCTAAGCCGTCACATGACAGAATGTGTTATATTTAGATTTGGGGAATTAAAACAGGTGCTGGTTAAAGGGGATGTTGATGTATAAAGATCAAAGACCTGAAGAAATGTGCCAGGCAGCTTCCAATTCCACTTCCTGTGCATCTATGTTTTCAAGCCGTAGGGGAACAAGTGGTACGGCCCCAGCGAAAACACATGTTCCTGGCTCTTGAGGATCAAAAAAAACCCACGCATGTACATGAAACTGTGTGTGCATGCTAAATGATTCATGAGAGGCAAACGAAAACAGGCCGGCATTAAAGCGGAAAAATAGCCTGTCTGCATTTTAGATGAAGCCGCGGTCCTCTGACTCGCTGTGTCATGATATGCGAGTCTGCGCTGAAACAGGGCAGACGTGAAAACACCGATTAGAGCAGCTCAACCAAAACAACTCAGACTGTACGGTAAGTTGCAGAGTTACTGTACATGGAGCACGTGGATAAGAATCAGTCACTCACTGGACTGAATAAGTCTATAGGTTCAACCTGACCCTGGGTCTCACAGTGTGAGACTGGCTTCAGATCAGCCGTCCCCTTCTCAGAGGCTGTGTTCATAGCAGTGGCAGGGAGCTGCTGTGGCCTTCAGTGCTGCTGTCTGTTCTAAGAATAGGCGGCAGGGTCCGGAGAACATCTCGTCTCTGAGTCTCCCTGCTCCCTGCCTCCCTCTCTCCTTTTTCCTCTCCCGTCATTTTCTCCCTCCCTCTCTCCCCCTTCACTCTGTTCCTCTCCTCTTCCTCTCCCGTGCATTTCTTTGCTTTCTTGACTCCCTCTGCCTCCTTTTCTCCTCTCCTCCCCCCTGTGTGCACTAATGTGGAGGCTGAATCTAACCCTGCTGGATGACATTACTCTGTGCTGCCTGCTGGCCTGTCTGCCTGCCTGGGGACTCTAAAATAAAACACAGCAGTGGGGAGAGCCAGAGCCAGAGCACATACTGTATAGGCAGCCTGACTGACATGCTCTGATAGAGCACACACACTCGGGTGTCTGAAAACGGCTTGCAGAGGACAGAATGTGTATCAAAGTGTGTGATGAGTGTGTGTTTGTGAGCAAAAAGGGGGTCTGTTAGATTGTGAGTGTGTGGCTGTAGTGAGGAGAGAGGGGAGGGGGGCAGGCCTCTCCAGCTGTGCCCTGTCAATCTTTCATGACCTAACACTCAGGAAAAGAGAGAAGGGCAAGGTGGACAAGAGTTAGAGGGAAGAGACAGCGAGGGAGAGATAGTGTTTCTGAATTTTCCCTTTTGTCTGATGGAAAATAAGTCAAGGAGGGGCAAATGAGCACTGAAAGACATACAAGAGTATTTTCGTCTGTGTGTGTGTGTGTGTGTGTGTGTGTGTGTGTGGGTCTGTGTGCTAGTGTGAATAACATGTCGCTGCCGGAACCCCATAGCCTGAATTCAACATCCCTCACCCTGAACAAGTGACAAAAAGATAACCACGTTTCACTTCACCGCTTCACGCCCTCTCTCTCTCTCTCTCTCTCTCCCTCTCTCTCTCTCACTGTCTTACTCATTCTCTTTCTCATCCTGCTCTTCACCCTCCTGCCCCCCTCCTCCCCCACCCCTCCTCACCTCACCCTCCCACCCCCAGCTCTCTCTCTGTCTTTCCACATGGCTAGCCATCCTCTCCCATGTCCCAGAGGATGGGAGGCTGTGCGGCAGCTTGGCAGGCTGTCAGGGGAGCGCCGGAGAGCAGGGAACATGTAGTGACTGGAACGGTGGGGGAGGGGGGGGGGGGTCTGTGGAAAGGGGAAAGGGGTTGAAATCCCTGGCTCCTCACCTCCCTGTGCCACTGGAAGAACTGGCTTGGCTAAGTGACGTTAGGCAAAAGATGCTAGGGGCTAAGGGCACCGCAGAGAGGGGGGAAAAACACAGAGCTCTCACTCCTCTTCTATTTCTATACAGCAGGAAATAACAAGGCAGCAGTCAGCATGTCATCCTGTGTCAATCACGCTGTCCAGCTCTGTAGCACCCACTCTGTAAGTAACATTACACGTCACCTATTATTCAATCATAGTTGCAAGACCTGGGGGTGAGGATCAGGAGGAAAATAGCAAACGCCAGTGGTGAGACGCCTCCATGCTTCTGTGCAATTTAAGCAGTGCAGACCTGGAGCAAATGGACAGTAATACTTTTATATTTACTCATTCCACACTTTTATCTGAAGGGACACACAAGTGAGAATAACAAAGCTTCAGTGCACTTCCTTGCTACAAGTTCTTAGTACTACATCTATTAATCAAGTGCAAGGAGACTTGGTAAAGATTGAACAAAAAGTACATATTGGTGTGTTAGGGGTGTTTTATTTAATTTTTCACACAATGATCATGACACCTTCCACTTATATTCACAGTTTGCTATTTATTTCCAATCACTGTGTAGTGTGCAACTACAAGAAGGAGAAAATATGAGGGCAGTGCTGCCAACTCTGTCATGAGGTTTCACTATCGAGTACTTCATCCTCCCTGTAGACAATCTTTGCTCTGGCTGAGTGGAGGAACAGGCTCAACCAGATCATACTGCAGCAGGAATACTGCTAATGCTAACCGTCTATATTTAAAATGTCAGTTTCAGTTTAAAATGCAGAAGCTGTTAGTAAACAGATACTGACGGCCACAGATATGTACAGATAATATATAATGCTATACAATACCAGGCATTATATATTTCCAATATATTAAAAAAAGAAAACAAGGGACGCTGTGACTTGCATTTGTGATAAGTTACTAAAGCACTTTTTCCCTTTGGTCTCCCTTCAAAAATCCCGCCACATCACACAGCAGACTCGTCCCAAAACAACAACATGACACTTTGCCGACCCGCACTCCCTCCCTCCTGACAGAGAGAAAGGGAAAAAAAAGATGACAGCAGCTTTAGATCTGACATCAAACGCCGGCGAGAGAGTGAGAAAGAGAGAGGGGGAGAGAAAAAAATGGTTACATCTCTGCCGTGACAGCTTGCTGGAAGAGCCTGGCAAGCGCCGAGCAATTTCTCTCTCCTTCCCTCTCCCTCTCTCCCCCGTCCATCTATCCATCCAAGCCTCTCTCCATCTCTGTCTCTCTCTCATCAAAACTTGCCGCCGATTAGGATCTCTGCGAGCCATGCGCTTTGGATGGGATGTGAAAACACACGGAGCACCCAAGGGGTAAAACGCCAGGATTAAAGTGGTGAGGGAATATGGGGTGATAGTGGTTGTGGTTCAAATAGATCGGCCCCCGCGACTGCAGTGGCTCCTCTCCTCGCCTTGCTCTCTCGCTCCGGATTCACACACTGATACATCAAGGCCATTTCTCATTATAGCACGAGGGGGAAAAAAGCTTTCATGATGCTGCTTTAGATGGAAAGACAGAGAGGGAAAAGGAGCAGGGGGGTAAAGAGTGTGGGAGAATGAAAATGAAAGAAAAAAGGAGGAATGCCAAGATAAAGCAGATGACATACTATTAGTAGTATGTACGCAAAAAAAAAGATAGAGAATGTGTGTGTGTGTGTGTGTGTGTGTGTGTGTGTGTGTGTGTGTGTGTGTGTGTGTGTGTGTGTGTGTGTGTGTGCGTGTGTGTGTGCGTGTGTGTGTGCATGAGAAAGTGGAGTAATGGGAGTCACTTGGAAAACTGACATTTAAATCAGCCACTGATTTGAAACAAAGCAAAGTGAAGCATCAGTGTGTGTTGAAACAACGAGGACGACCAGTGCTCACACACATTTAAAGTCCCAGTGCTTGGGAAACATTATGGCTTCATTTGAGTTCATAAATGAAGTCAGTTTTTTCTTGCAGTTTACCCCCCCCCCCCCCCACAAAACTCCTGAGGCTGTTCCAAAGTATCTGGTAAATTAAACGGCACACACCTCAAGCGGTGCCAATATTTGCGACTTTTGCAAAATGTCTATTTATTCTATTCTTGGAGCTGGAAGGGGAGAAATGATAGAGAGCAAAAAGCGATTCGTTTAGCCAAAAAAATTGGAGCGGCCCACTTCTCTCTCCCCTCATAGATCAGCCTGGCCTCACAATTTCTTCTCAATTACTCCTCCAGTCAACCTGCTTAACGATTTTTAGCTCACTCAAATGCCAAGAGGCAGCGCATGTGGGCTTGCGTGGAATGTCTGTGTCCGTGCATATGCTTTGCTGTGCACGTGGGAGTATGTGTGAGAGAGTGCATGATGCTGAGACCATGGGCTCATGCGTGTGGCCTCTTTTGCCTCCTGCATGGGCGGTAGTCAAAACACAGACATGAGCTCTGAAATGAGCAGTCAGATCCGTGTCATCCCGAGGGACGGGAGACAAGGAGGCGGGTCACGCGATGAGCGGAGACATTTGATTGGACAGAGAGGCGTACAAAGGAACATTGAATGGCGAGCCTTGAATTCGGGAGGTGAAGGAATGAAACGCAATCGAATGTTTGTACGTGGTTTGAAAATGTGTTTTGGCGCCTGCTGCTTTAATTTTGTGCTTTAAGGCTCATGCGTAATCCTGCATTCAACCTTATGTGTCACATCGAGCTCATTGGTAGTCTGAACTGTCTTTCACTCACCGGCAGACTGGAGGGGCGGTCCTGGGAGACACCATCTTCGTTGTTGGCCTTCCCAGAATTCACTGGAGCAGGACCCCTGGTGCTGTAGCTCTCCTGCTGGGCCTCCTACAAAGAAAGACAGAGAGAGAGAAAAACACTCTGAGTCTATGATCAATAAATAAAGACAGAAGAGAGACTACACTTTGCAGACTCTTCCAATATGTAGGTAATAAAATAACATAAAAGCAGTATAAACATATAACATGTCCACTAACTGTGAACTTAAAGGGAAGGTTTGTCGGTTCCCTGGGTTGTATTGAGGCCTCGACCTGCTGGGTCATGGTAAGACAAGTTATCTGGGAGTAGCCGTGCTTCGTGTCATGTGATCTTCTATTAGCAGCTGCAGTCGTCTGTCTGCATAAGGCTTGATTTTTGTTCGAATGAAGATGACTTTGTAGGTCAGAAATTTGCATCAAAAACCCCACAGACACACACATTTACATACATAAACACACACATTGATACAGTATTTGCAGACTGAAAATCATGCGAACACACGCACACCCATCAACACGCCATAACTGCCAATTCATTTCAACCAAATCCCGGCCTAACCACCCACTAATCCTCAAAACATACACACACACACATACATACAAACACACACCGATACACACACTCACTTCTATTGTTCAATCTAAGTCATTTTCTTTCCCTCTGTAATCACAAGCCTATCTAGTGTAAACCAATTTTCTCCCCATTGTCGGAGGTGTTGCCCTCTCCCTCCCTCCGTATCTCTCCCTCCTTCCCCCTCTCCCTCTTCTTTTCATTCACCACGGAGGTCGTTCCTCCATCATGTTAAGCGTCGGCAGCACAATGGCAACTTGTTAAAGAGCTCTGAGTGGAAGGATTAGTGATAACTGATCGGCGAGACGCGGCGAGAGATCACACGCAAGTGCTTGCACACACAACCAGACACAACATACACACCGCCGCTGCCGCTGCACATTTACGTGCCGTGCACACGCAGACAGGGTGTCCTCAGGTTCTTACTTTCAAAATCCATTTTTTCCCCACAGTTTGATTTCTTATCAGTTGTGTGATTATACTGTAGTAGGTGGGCAATATTCCTGTCAGCTGGGTGATATAATTTTATAGCTGGAGATTATCCTTCTCAGCCAGAGCTGTATCGTGTGAAATGGATCTATTATTAGAGCATTAAATGTGTCATAATTTGTGCATTGAGGCTGAATGATACCAATTCCCTACTTTTGTAGGTTCTTTAGGAAATCTAATCTTAAGTTAATTTCTCACATACATGCAGTGTCTGCAAAGTTAGTTTGCATGCAGTTTGAAAAGCTGCGCACACACAGATAAAAAGTTAATGTATTCACTCATCCATTATTAAGAAAATCTAATGTAATGACCTTAAATGCCCCAGAGAAGTCCCTTCAAATCCACATTTCAATTATTAGCCAATTAAATCACTGAAGCTCTAATTTAAAAAAATTCTGAATAAAAAAAAAAACCTACTGCTTCCTAAAATGTCAGTGTCCAGTTTATTCTCTGTAGGAATTTCCTGGACACTTAGTCAAAATAACATTTTTGGTGGTCAGTGTCCTTGTGCTCCATCCACTCTTAAATCCTGTGTGGAAGTAAGATCCCATGTTCATGTTCCAGTGGTTTCATATGTTTCAGGATGATTACATTTTGTCAATAAGCCTTCTGCTCAGTAAATTTAGCAAAAGAAATATCATAATCTTAATTAAGAAAATCTTGCTTGAAATATGGAGCAAAACATGGTGCAGAAAAAAAAAAGCTTAAGTGTTAGCAATGAAGTATGAAGCAATGACCACATGTAGACTGCTCGGTTTTCCAGGAATTTAAAGTAACAGAAAAAAATTATCATTTATCCCTGTGATTTTATCTTTGTTGTCACACAGATACATCTTCTAATGGAAAATATGTGAATTACATGATATTTGTCTCAGTAATTTAATGTAATGTAGCAAAAACAAGGAGATGACTGAGTACCTACAGTAATAACAATCAATTTAAATCTGTGCACGTAGGAAGTTAGACAGCACTAATTCCTTAGAGGAACCTTAGAGTAACACTTGCAGGTATATTCAATAATATTTGTGATTGTTTTAATATACGAGTCTCTGTGTGTGAGACTGAACTCTTGTTGTGATGTGTACATGTTTTCTCTCTCAGGTCTCTGTTGTGAAAGAGATCTTGATCTCATTTTGACATCCTGAATAAATGAAGCTCAACAAACTCATTTTGGATTTTTTCATTTGAAATAATAATAAAAAAGGAAAATATTTTTTTTCTTTTTTTTTTCAAATAACTGGAACATGAGGCGATAATCTTGTCACAATAGCTTCCTTATAATAGTCATATATAACCTAAAACCAAAAAAGCAGCATCACCCCCCCCTATAACCACATCTACAAGCCAGAGGGGATCCTGCCCCGTTCACCCAGATGGGGTTCGATCACTGGATCCCCAATCACCCCGTAAGTGGGTGGGTGCTCGGGGACAAGACAGGACCGCAGCAAAGAATGGAGGTGTTATTTTAAAAACAAAGCCATGCTAGTTTCCTCGTCAGGGCCCGGGGCGCACGCTGTATTTATGTGCACAGCCCCCCCTGTGTTTATCACTGGGAGCCTGGATGCACGCCAAACGTCAGGCTTTTATTACATGGTCGGACGTGTTTCGTTTGAAGCAGGAACCCGACTTCGACACAGATACACCTCTGCAGGTAAATAGAGGAAGGAGGAGGGGGTGTGAGGAATAGAGGAAAAGGAAAAGAGAAAAGATGTGCAGTGGACAGGTGTTTCTCACATACACGCACACACGCACGCACACACACAAGTGACAGTTCGGTTTGGAAAAAAAAACAGACAGACAGTTGCTCGCAGAGTGAATTGAGAACAGAAGAGTGGCTGCTGACCCAAGTCCAATATTTATTCAGGCATATGAGAGTGCAGTGTGTGTGTGTCTCTGTGTGTGTGTGAGTGTGAATGTATGTGTGTACTCGAGGGGATTTCCGTTTTAAGTGGGTCAAAGTGAGGTTAGCCTCATACTACTGTTTACACTCACGTTCTTACATCATCACTGTCAACTGTAATATGGACAGGGAAGGTGAGGGAGGGGAGGGAGGGAGGCCGAGGCTGGCAGGAGGGGAAGGGAGGGGAGGGGAGGGGAGGAAAGGCTTGCAGGCCAAGAGAGAAGTGCAGCTATGAGGTTAGATGCAGAAGAGATAGAAAGGGAGAGAAATGAAGGAGGGAGAGAAGCAGAGGGAGAGAGGGAGAGAACCGGCGGTGAAAAAAAAGAGGAGAAAAAGCAAAGCACACGAGAACATCAGAGGCAAATGAAGGAGTGCTGCGAGTGCATCCTTTCATTTGAGTTTTTTCCAGTCCATTGTCTCAAAATCCCATTTCCCAGCTAATTTAGAAGCTTCTAAAATACACTCCACTCCATACCTTAAGCCTTAGGCCACAGCTAATCCTGTCTTCACACGCACACACTCCCGTACGCGCACACAGAGACATGCTCATTCATCCTCCATGCTTTTCAAAAGACTTCATCTTGGCATAGTAGAAACGAATGAAGGATATTGAAGGCAAGTGTTTGAAGTACATCAGGGAATGCAGGAATCAAACTGTGAGTTAAATGCTATTAGACAGCTGTGTGGAGAGGCAGTGTAATATTAGATTTGATTGAATAGATGACTGCTGAATGTGGTGTAATATATAGAGCCGGAGAGGTTTTATGCAGACGTAAATCAATATTGTAGCACCACGTTAATCCCAGCCACTCCGGAACAGGAGTCGGCGGGGAAGTGTGAAATGTTGGGAGAGGCAGAGACGTGTGGATGTTACACGCGAAGGCGACTGTTTGGAACATGAGGCTCGCGCGCACCTGCTTCCAAAAGTACTCAATCCGGCTTGAAATTGAATCTTTTGTATTGTGTCGGTGTGAAGTTGGACTCGCAGAGGAGAAATTTTCTTTCCTTCAAAGCGGAGGTCAAAGGTCAGCCTGTGATGCAGAGCAGCGCCTCCTACAGTCAGTGTGGCAGGTTAAGGATGTCTAAGCCACGGTGCTACTTCAACTAGTATTTCCAGCCACAGACACACAAGCAAAACTGACGCTTTTTCTTGATTTTTTTTTTTTTTTTGGACTCACACTTAGTTTAAGAAGATCGTCCTGGGCCTTGATCGTCCTGGGCCTTTCTTGGTCTAACGCACTCCACGCGTATTCAAGCAGGGGCCGAGGTGAAACGGCGCCTCGCTCTGCTTGTACAAGTTTGACTGCCTGTCTCAGAAAATCAGCATCCAAACTGGCATGAGAGAGAAAGCCAGCACATTTGATGCCGCCACTTGACACAACAGAAAACAGCCAGAGCAAAATTCACAGCCATTACGCTAAGCTGGTTTTGGCTGACATCTGTCTCCATCTCCTTTTTTTTTCTGTTTTTTAAACACTGAGGAGAAAAGATGTGGATTACCTCAAACTGTACTTCAGCATTATTTATTTCAATTTTAACATGCTTGCTTTTTAATCCTGTTTTCCGCTGCTATTGTTTGCTCTGGGCTATCTTGCTTTTATAAAAATTTCATATGCAGATGTCAGTTTTTTTCCCACACAGCCACAATACAGTAGGTGTCCTGCTTGATTCTTATTGGCTGTCAATTTATGAAGTCAGATGAAGCAACTTCAACTCACATTGTTTCTTTTCTATCTTCTTTTCCTCTTCATTATATAAACATTTATTATTGCTTTTTTTTCTCTCCAGCTTTCTCTCTCTCTCTCTCTCCTCAGTCTTAACTGCTCCCTCACTCTCCATCACTGCTCCTTCCTAACTCTCATTTTCTTCCTCTCTGTCCCCATTAATCTCTGGCTTTCTCTACACCCCTCGCATCCATCCCTCCCACTCCCCATCTCGTTCACTTTATCCATCACTCTCTCCATCCACCTCTCCCACCTCCCTTCTCTCCATCTCCATCCCTCTCTCCGTCCTGCTCCTCTTCATCAATACCACCTCCACCCCTTTATCCCCCCGTCCCTCCCTGTCTCCAGCCGCTCTGCTCATGACTACCAAATGAATTAGTCATCCCCCTTTTTTTCCCCTGCACCTTGGCAGATGCACATCTCCACAAAATCTGACGCTAATGCCATTAATATTCATTAAAAATTAAGCTTAATTGCGTGTCTTTAGGAGAGAGCCCCCACCCTCACACACACACACACACACACACACACACACACACTCCCTAACTATAACAGACTTGCACACTCGCACACCAGTGCATTTGGCCAACACCTCCTGCCACATTACTCCAAGGACAGAGAGCCTCTGATGTCCACAGAGCACAATGCTGAGAAGCACAAACAGGCTCACATATACTGGGTCAGCCACTGGGGAGAGACACGGTGATGGAGGGGTCAGGCTGAGGTAGAAAAGCGAGGTATTCTGTTTACACGGGCGCCGTCTTCATTTCTTTATTTATGTGCAAACCTGTGTATACCCTGCTCGCTGCCAGTAATTACTGTTGAAGGCAGTATTTTTAACTTTCATTTGGCCGAGCTGTTAAAGAACGACCGGCCTTTAAAGAGGTAGGAAAAACACACACACACACACACACACACACACACACACACACACACACACACACACACACAGACATGTTCAAAAAGCTTCTATGCATCAGAGAGAGGCACTGATGATGATGATGATGATGATGATGATGATGATGATGATGACGATGATGATGGTGGTGGTGGTGGCTGTGGTGGCTGTGGTGGAGGGGGGGTGGGCGGGTGGAGGGGGCAGGACATCCATATTCAACACCCGGCGCTCACACATGCACCGGTTCAGACTTGCAGATATGCACACATGCTCACACCAATCAGACTGACTGAAGCGTAATTGAAGCAACAATCAGCAGAGAGAGCGAGAGCTGCGCCGTGTTCTGAGAAATGTGACAAATCAACATTTGGTTATGATATGCTCGTCTTCCGTGTTTTCTTGACACTTACATCTTTTGATCCATTGCGGAATATTTGGAAAACACTGCAGATACATTCTGATTACTTCAGATGTGCCGTAAACATCATTTAAAAGGGAGACCTACTTTCCTTCAAACCGTGTGCTGCTTAGACTCCATGTAAATCAGGGTACAACCTATTATTATCATCACGGGAAAGGTGACCATTAGAATGGAAATAGCTGCTGTATGTGCATATGTGAGAATGCCTGTGTGTGTATGCCTACATATCGGTTAGCTGTGTGTGTGTGTGTGTGTGTGTGTGTGTGTGTGTGTGTGTGTGTGTGTGTGTGTGTGTGTCCAGCCTATCTTAATAGGCCCATTTGTAGCAGGGCCTGTTCTAGTGCCGTGTCCTTCAGATTGGATTCTATCTCAGCAATCCCCCTGACCTTTAGCACAAAGAGACTACAAGAGAGGACCAGAGCTCTGTCACAGGACACACACAGACACACACACACACACAGCCACAAGCAAGCACTCGTTCTTGCCTGTATAAACAGAGGCGAATACACACACGCAAACACAACACAACACACACATGCAGACACGGGGAGAAATGCACATGCACACCCACACCAGTGCAGTGTTGTGTGCAGGCTGTCCCTCAGGGATGATGTCAGATGTAGCTAACGGTGTAAGCTGCAGATGCCGTTGCCAAGGCTTTCATTCTCATTCCTCTACACAGGCTAATCAAATAACAGCCCGTCTTTGTACCGTCTTCACTTCACACACTCTTTGCAAGTCCCCGTCACCACCCACCCCCCATCCGCCCATTCACTTCAATTGCTTTGGCTCGCATTTAAGAGGACATCCACCCAAACTGGTGTACACCCACATGACTTTTGCTGAAGCATGGAGGAACAATAGTGGTGTGTTGGCGAGCTTGACTTTGACTGTGACATTTTTTTTTTTTTTTTTTTTTTGGTGTTTTCTCTTTCTCTCTGTCTGTGAAGTCTGTATCCAGGAACAAATGTAGCGGCATTTCCTAACAAATGGCAGCTAAATGAGGCCCCTAGGGTGCTGTGCCGCTAACTACCGGCCCCCTTTTTTTCTGAGCCATTATGATTGTCCTAACCGTTCCAAAAACACCTCTCCCGTTCTCGTTCATTTGCATTTGAATTGCAGCTCGGCTGTACAAAAACAAACATAAATCAAAAAGGGGGGGGAGAGAAGAAGAAGAAAAAAAAAACAATGGCAGATTCTGGTCGAGCAATTAGCGAATGTCAGTCAATGTGGAGGTAAAAAAAAAAAAAAAGAAACACTAAATTAAAAACATTGTCTCACACACACACAGACACACACTATGAAACACAAAAAAACCTAGCTGACATATACAGTATATACATATTTTTATCGTTTAGTTTTTGCACGAAAACTCATCAAGCTTAAGTGCTCGTCAGTAGCGGCCAATCGGAGCACGGCAGGCCCAGGGTTGCCGTGGCGATACGCAGGGACATTTAGAGGACTCCGATAAACTCTGCCATTTAAAAGGTTATGACAATTAACGCGGCTCTCTGCAAATTACCACTGCCAGACCTTTACCCACGGACGTCTCTCTCTCCCTCTTATCACCCCGCACCCAGCCTCTCTCTCTCTCTCTCTCCTCTCCCTCGCTCTCTCACCATATGCCCTCCATTTCCTCAGCCTGTCCTCTCTCCATCCCTCGCTCCCTCCTTCTTTCTGTCCACCCCCTTCCAGCCAGCAGCACTTTTATTATCCTGTTAATTAACAGAGTTCTTCACTTAATATTCAAATGGTGACCAATTAATGACATTGAACTTTGGGCGCCCCTCCCACCCACCTTCCCCTCTGCTCTCACTGCATCCCATTCACTCTCTCTCACTCTCTCTCTTTCTTCATGCACCCTTTTTCCTGGCTCTCATTTCCTCTGTCTCGTCCCCTCAGCCTCCTCACCATCGCCAAGGTGAGCTCCCATTTCCGCGTGAGTGAAAATGTGTGTGTGTGGAGGGGGGGGGGCACGGTGATTGAGGCAGCAGAGCAAGTATATGGCGAGGGGGTAATAAAGCCAGGGGGGCAGGCAGCAGAAAGGCTCCACGGCCTTTTAATTAACCTGGTGTGATTAAAAGCAGGGGTGGCGGAGGGTGGGGGGCGAGGGCCTGCTGGTGCAGCCGGTCAGACGTGGAGGGGTGACGGGCAGGAAGCAGGAAATGACACACAGTACAGAGCCCAGGTGATGAATGTAAACTGAAAGCAGGTAAAAATAGAGCAATAATAGAAAACATTCTTCAGTTTGGAAACTGCAGCAATAATCTCACCACAAAGTCAATTTAGTCTATTTCTAGAGCTTTCAATCACATCACATTAAAAATGAAATTCCCGCGTTAACTTTTGAGCCAACATTGAAGAATGGGTCTTTGGGTGGAAAAGTGCTCCAACAACTGGGCAGAATCCATCAGCTGAAGCTGTGACACAAGCTAAACCACCAGGTCAACCACTAAGTGGAACTTGTGGTGAGACTGGTTTGTCAAAATAAATTTCCTTTATGAAAATATCCGACAAACTACGCAGATTTTAATCCATTGTGCACAATATGTACAAATCATAAAAACTAATACACATTGGAGATACACATTTAAACTGTGAATTTCCAAATAATGATTTTCAATTATCACTCGAAGGATTAAATGTGTCCTTAGAGGCTGTGACCATGTTACTGCTTCTTACAGTACAAAAACATTGACATTTCAAATGTGTGACTGTCTGAAAAGAGAACAAGGCTAAAAACAGGGTTCTTTTTTAATATTGTTGAAAAATGAAACATTGATGGCACATATTATATAGATATGAATTTTACAGAACCCTTGACAGAAACCAAATGGTGGTTTCCATTAAAACTCCAAATGTGTCTTATAAAAGTGCACAGGTTCTGTCTCATAAAAACAAAACATTATTCAAAATGCAACCTGTCAGCCTTAGAGTGGTCCTTTCATTTTGTTTTGTTTTTCTTAGACCACATGGTGGATGTGTGTTGTGTTCATGAGCATCACTGAGCAGCATCTAAACCAATGAATCACCTTCCTTCCATTCAGGTCCCTGTAAAATGAGCTTGTCTCCTCCAATCAGCGGCGAGCTCCTCTATGCCCCAGCACTGCTCCCCTGAGCGTACTCCCAGACAGGAAGAGGAAATAGTTAAGGCCAATAGAGGAAACGACCAGTGGGATCAGTTTCACAGAGGAGAGTGGATTGGTGGTTTTTACTGTGGGGAGTAAATGTCACAGGGAATGACTTCCTCCTTCAAAGACTAGCAGTCAAATCCCGACAAGTCCTCCACTCACTCAAACAGCACTCAACAGCATATTCACCGTACAGTTTATATTATACTAAATGGCGAGGTCATATTCTGTTACATGTCATCTCTCTCTAAACATAAATTTAACACAAGGATTAAATAGTGGCTGCTTCATGAAACAGTCGATCAAAGCCAATACCATGTTCTCACAACATTATGAGTTTAAGTCTGGCAGCTGGCCAATGTTGCATTTCACCTCTTCTCTCTCTCTCTCACCCCCTTCAGTCTACCCTGTCACACTCCAGTGTATACTACCCAATAAAGCAAACACGCCATAAAAAATTATCTCCAAATTCTTCAAATTACTGCTCTCTCATTTCCGTTTTTATGAGGTAGAAAGTATTAGACAGTAACAAAATATCACGCACTTCATCTGTTGTGCATCAGCTGTGATACGGCCACCAAGACGAGGAAAGGCCACTGATTTTCTCCTTTTAAGTGAGTCGTCTCACGTTGTGATTGAAGCCAACAATCAGACCACAAACATTAATGTTGTGATATTTATAGGGTCTGTTAAGAACATAGAACATACTTCCAAATATGACCCCTTTAAATCAGTTTTTTATTCCTCACAGTGCAGATTTTGTTTTTATAGTTTTTAACTGCAGAGAGCCCTGATTGAACATCAGCTGGTGGAAAATGACATGCTCATATAAAAAATAAGTAAGTGGATGAGGCCAAAAAGCCATCTCAATCAATTAAGTTAAAGTATATGTCATAGTGTTTCTGAGAGCTACAACTCATCAATTTATAAATATCTAGTGTTCTCAAACACCCACAGCACTCACTCAAACACACCAGCAAACCACCCACATTAATTTTTTTCAAACCTACTTCTTCCCTGATGCGATATATTTTTTTTTATTTTTTTTTTATATCATCAGCCTTTTCATCGCATCAGCCTTGATGTCTTAGAAATGTCTTTTTAGCCTGCTCTGCTCCTCGCAATCAGATGAGGTCACAGAAGTGCAATAGACTCAAAGAAAGGCGGCATTTTCACTTCGATTTGTGACAAAACCAACTAATAGCGGTCGGTTGCAGAGCAAATTCTGTGTCAAAGGCAGCTGGAATGGTTCCATCAACTGGAGGATGTCCTCTAGCTAGGGTTAATGGGAGTGGAGTGGGGGGAAAGGGCCTACGGAGAGCGCCGGAAGAACAAAATAAAGAACTTTTCAGCTTGGATTTCTCAGAGTAATGCAGGGTCAAAAAACAGGGGTCAAAACCACAATAACGTCCTAATCTGGCGTGCGCCCGCAATTGTGTGTACGTGTGTGCGTGTAATCCGTTCCGTGCGGCTCACATCATGTCTCATTTCAGCCCAGAATCACAGACAAAGGTCACCGTTTGACCTTTTCACAGCTCAGAATTGCTGCAGCACACTCGGCTGATTAGTGTACACACAGACGCACGCAGACACACACTTACAAAAACTGATAGAAAGACGCACACTCGCTTAGAACAGAAAAATGAAAGCAATACAGCCCTGAGCAGAAAACACACCAAATCTTCTATTTGTAATCTTGGCCAACTGCACTGTGTAAGTACAATTTCCAAACATGTTTACTCTTGGATCCAAAATCAAAGACAGAGACCT
Organism: Trachurus japonicus; assembly: GCF_045865225.1. Lineage (NCBI taxonomy): Eukaryota > Metazoa > Chordata > Actinopteri > Carangiformes > Carangidae > Trachurus > Trachurus japonicus. Next base: position 23,867,449 of record NC_140928.1, on the reverse strand, counting down.
AGTTTCTTTGTTATTTAAATTTATTCTGGTATTTCTTGATATTCTTTTCCTCTCTAAATTGCTCTCTCACTCAATCAATTGATAATTAACTTTGTCTTAATGCCATCGCAGAGGCTGGTTTTGTTATGTGTAAAATGTCATGCTTGTTTTTTTGTTTTTTTTTAAATGATCAATGTTGCGTAATTTGAGTAATTACTTGAAAATAAGCTGCTGAAATCAAGTGAGTGCTTGAGCCTGCCCCCCCCACCCCCCACCCCCCCCACCCCCACGTTTTAAATGGTGCAGCCGAGACTCAGAGTGCAAAGTACACTCATATTATCCTAAAGCTGCCCTTTTGTATCAAGACGACTAGCCATTACCAGCTATACATTTCCATTTAAACACAGTCTATATATCAAGCCTGTTAAGTTTCGGATGAATTGAACTACTGGTTAGACAACCGGTCCTTTAACTGCACTTGTTCATTAAAAGCTGGGTTTCCTGTTAAAGCTCATTTCCCACTCCGAGCCAGAATGTAGAAATGTAATATAAATGTGAAAAGTACGGGAGCTGGTGGCTTATTAGCAGATGGAAAAGAGTGGATTTAGTTGGGTCTGTGCTCTGATGGTGAGCAGACAGGAACCAGGAGGTGTCTGCATATTGCCTGCTGTGTTCCTAGGACATAAATGCTATACGGCTCTATAACACATAGGAAGGATTTCTTGATTATAGGTGAAACCAGCGGGACGCAGCGTTGATGCAGTTGCTGCTGAAGGTCTCGTGGCTTTTATGCAGCGTTAACAAGCATGTGTGCTGATTGAACCGTTTTCTCTTAAAGTAGCATGCATGCATAACAATGACAAACAGAAGGAAATCATCTCACTGGTCACCACAGCGGTTGGCATGGCAACCAATAAGGGACCTATCAGCACAGGTGGATCAGGGGGCTTTGGGCCAATCAGAGTGCTCGGGGCTGACCTACCTGGTGTATAAATGTCAGCGAGGGTCAATTGCAGCCACATCATCAGCGATGATGAAAACACACCATTGCTGTCACAAAATGTCAACGTGGCCGTGGATCTCAGCCTCTACCCGTCAGAGCAAATAATGTTTGTTCAGTCAGATGCATGGGCTGTGTGTGTGAGCATGTTAAGTAAGTGCTTTTTTTTCCAGTGCGAGACGAAAGGCACGCTGGCTGAAATATTCCTTCAGTATGAGAATTATTGTTAAGACTAACGATTCCCTTTTTTTGACAACTGGCTTTTGTGCTCACGGTGGCTTTTTCCTGGGCTATTTGTCTTGGTATGCTCAGTATTCAAGGCTGTCTAAAGGACGGTTTAACTACATCTCTTTAAATCATAGTCTAACTATCTGCAACACATAAAACTACACTGCTGCCAAATGGCATCAACTTGTGCAGATGCTAAATAAGTGTACGCACATTTGTGAACAATAATGGCCAATTCAGTGTCAGGTTTTATAAAAAAAAAAAAAGATTGTGGTGGTGCTGTTAAATGCTGCAAAAAAGCGTCTTTAGCAAGGGAAGCAGGTAGCATGTTCTTCTCAAATGTCCCAATCTGTGCTGTGTACAGTTCCATCCTGTTCAGCCCTCTGTTTAGGAGCTGTCAGTGTGGATACTGGCTGCTGTTTATTTGATCATTCTGCTCTGCACTGAGCTTTCACTTCTGCAAAACTAGCAATAACACTATAATTCCTGGATTTTACAAGGTTAGACCACAGAAAACACACCATTTTAAGGCCTTTAATAGATAAAATAATCTGATGAAGGTCTGTGCCTACTCATAAAAACTATGTCCTTTTTCAAAATATTAAATAGTTGTAGGCCTAGTTGTGATATTATTAATACATTAAGTATTCTTCAATTCTAAATCAAATCTGAAAACTTATATTTACTTAGGATAATGTACACATAATACATACATACTTTTTTATTTATGAAAACATAGCATAACTAATAAAAAAGTAGTATTTCCTCTGCTCCACTTTACACTTTACACTTCTCTTGTTAGGGTTAGGTTTCAATTGGACATGGACGAATATGGCCTATATTGAATACCTGAAATATCCCCGATACTGATCTTGCTGAATGGCTCAGGGCAGCCCCACTTCACTCATCTGATTCCCACTGTCTTCTCCTTTCCCTCCCTGTTATATCTGATCTGTCCCTTCCTGTCCTGTTCTGCTCTAATCTCTCCCGTCTCGTCCTGTTCCCTCTCCTGCTCCGTTTTGTTCTGCTCTGTTCTGATCCAGGGCAGGGCTGTTAGCCAGAGTCACTCCAAGCAGCCTGAGAAATCCCTCCGGCTGCAGAGCGGATGGGAAACACATGGGCAGCCTTCACTTAAAACTCAAAAACAAACCGCTCGAACACAGTTTCCCGTTGGAAAACTACAGATCATCATGCTGAAACTTGGCAGGACAACTCTCGATCCATATCTGCGGAACAGGCCCTTCGTTGTGCTGAGGATTGGGTTGGAAATGTACAATATGTGCTTTTACAATAGGACTATCCAGCGGTCTGTGTGTGTGTGTGTGTGTGTGTGTGTGTGTGTGTGTGTGTGTGTGTGTGTGAAAGAGGGAGAGAATATGAAAATACCGAAAGACAGAAAGTAAGATTTACCTAAAATGCCTCACATGAATAATGCAAGTGAATAATACGACCCACAGACCAGCCGTACTGGACCACAGACACACTATCATTTACACACAAACACACACACTCACCATTTATCCCTTAAGATGCTCTCTGCAGCCTCTCCACTACTGAAATATTAATACAACCCATGGAAAAAGAATTGAATTGAATCCTTTTGCTACTGATATGTCAAATTTTATTCTCCATGTTGGATCTGATAAATGACACCTGCATGGCTATGTAACCTATTCATATTTATAGTGAGTTATGGCAACAACTCCCATCTTAGCTCACTGCATGTGAAGGGGTCTTTAGGCTTGGACCTTGTCCAGTTGGTTTCCACACAACAAGCAGCCCAGTGTGTGTGGGGCCTGAGTTTGACAAGTGTTTTTGTAATGTAGGCCTAGCTGTTGTAGTGGTGGTTGTGTATGTAGCTGTAGCTGTTGTAGTGGTGGTTGTGTATGTAGCTGTAGCTGTTGTAGTGGTGGTTGTGTATGTAGCTGTAGCTGTTGTAGTGGTGGTTGTGTATGTAGCTGTTGTAGTGGTGGTTGTGTAGCTGTAGCTGTTGTAGTGGTGGTTGTGTAGCTGTAGCTGTTGTAGTGGTGGTTGTGTATGTAGCTGTAGCCGTTGTAGTGGTGGTTGTGTATGTAGCTGTAGCTGTTGTAGTGGTGGTTGTGTAGCTGTAGCTGTTGTAGTGGTGGTTGTGTAGCTGTAGCTGTTGTAGTGGTGGTTGTGTATGTAGCTGTAGCTGTTGTAGTGGTGGTTGTGTAGCTGTACCTGTTGTAGTGGTGGTTGTGTATGTAGCTGTAGCCGTTGTAGTGGTGGTTGTGTAGCTGTAGCTGTTGTAGTGGTGGTTGTGTATGTAGCTGTAGCTGTTGTAGTGGTGGCTGTGTATGTAGCTGTAGCCGTTGTAGTGGTGGTTGTGTAGCTGTAGCTGTTGTAGTGGTGGTTGTGTAGCTGTACCTGTTGTAGTGGTGGTTGTGTATGTAGCTGTAGCTGTTGTAGTGGTGGTTGTGTAGCTGTAGCCGTTGTAGTGGTGGCTGTGTATGTAGCTGTAGCTGTTGTAGTGGTGGCTGTGTATGTAGCTGTACCTGTTGTAGTGGTGGTTGTGTAGCTGTAGCTGTTGTAGTGGTGGTTGTGTAGCTGTAGCCGTTGTAGTGGTGGTTGTGTAGCTGTGGCTGTTGTAGTGGTGGTTGTGTAGCTGTAGCTGTTGTAGTGGTGGTTGTGTAGCTGTAGCCGTTGTAGTGGTGGTTGTGTAGCTGTGGCTGTTGTAGTGGTGGTTGTGTAGCTGTAGCTGTTGTAGTGGTGGTTGTGTAGCTGTACCTGTTGTAGTGGTGGTTGTGTATGTAGCTGTAGCTGTTGTAGTGGTGGTTGTGTAGCTGTAGCTGTTGTAGTGGTGGTTGTGTAGCTGTACCTGTTGTAGTGGTGGTTGTGTATGTAGCTGTAGCCGTTGTAGTGGTGGTTGTGTAGCTGTAGCTGTTGTAGTGGTGGTTGTGTAGCTGTAGCTGTAGTAGTGGTGGTTGTGTAGCTGTAGCTGTTGTAGTGGTGGTTGTGTAGCTGTAGCTGTTGTAGTGGTGGTTGTGTAGCTGTGGCTGTTGTAGTGGCGGTTGTGTAGCTGTAGCTGTTGTAGTGGTGGTTGTGTAGCTGTAGCTGTAGTAGTGGTGGTTGTGTAGCTGTAGCTGTTGTAGTGGTGGTTGTGTAGCTGTAGCTGTAGTAGTGGTGGTTGTGTAGCTGTAGCTGTAGTAGTGGTGGTTGTGTAGCTGTGGCTGTTGTAGTGGTGGTTGTGTAGCTGTAGCTGTTGTAGTGGTGGTTGTGTAGCTGTAGCTGTTGTAGTGGTGGTTGTGTAGCTGTAGCTGTTGTAGTGGTGGTTGTGTAGCTGTAGCTGTTGTAGTGGTGGTTGTGTATGTACCTGTTGTGGCGATGGTTGTGTATGTACCTGTTGTGGTGGTGGTTGTGTATGTAGCTGTAGTAGTGGTGGTTGTGTAGCTGTAGCTGTAGTAGTGGTGGTTGTGTAGCTGTAGCTGTTGTAGTGGTGGTTGTGTAGCTGTAGCTGTTGTAGTGGTGGTTGTGTAGCTGTAGCTGTTGTAGTGGTGGTTGTGTATGTAGCTGTACCTGTTGTGGCGATGGTTGTGTATGTAGCTGTAGTTGTTGTAGTGGTGGTTGTGTAGCTGTAGCTGTTGTAGTGGTGGTTGTGTAGCTGTAGCTGTTGTAGTGGTGGTTGTGTAGCTGTAGCTGTTGTAGTGGTGGTTGTGTATGTAGCTGTAGCTGTTGTGGTGGTTGTGTATGTAGCTGTAGCTGTTGTAGTGGTGGTTGTGTATGTACCTGTTGTGGCAATGGTTGTGTATGTAGCTGTACCTGTTGTAGTGGTGGTTGTGTAGCTGTAGCTGTTGTAGTGGTGGTTGTGTAGCTGTAGCTGTTGTAGTGGTGGTTGTGTAGCTGTAGCTGTTGTAGTGGTGGTTGTGTATGTACCTGTTGTGGCGATGGTTGTGTATGTACCTGTTGTGGTGGTGGTTGTGTATGTACCTGTTGTGGTGGTGGTTGTGTATACTGTTGTGGCGATGGTTGTGTATACTGTTGTGGCGATGGTTGTGTATGTAGCTGTACCTGTTGTGGCGGTGGTCGCGGCTGAAGGTAGGGACTCTGTGTCGGGCCTGGGGGGGTCTGCTGAGGGGGGCTGAAGTACGGTGGGGTTCCCTGCTGCCCTGTCTGCTGCTGCTGCTGCTGCTGCTGCTGCTGCTGGCTGTAGCCCCCCATCCCCTGCTGGCCGTACGGCGCCACCTGCTGAAACAACCAATCACACGTTGGTTAGAGGGGAGATAGAAAGGTCAGGGCTGAGGCAGAGGCAAAACTTCCACTTTGTATTTAAAGCACTGGAGAGAGGCTGTTAGGTACAATTAGCAGGCCGCCGCAGCAGGTGCCAGGTGACACACTGGAACAGCCAATCACATAAAAGCAAGACAGTCTTCTGACCTAAAAATCCTCTCAGAATGATTGGAAAATAAAAACAAAAACATCCCACATGAGTCTACAGAACCTGGCCTCTATCCATTTTCCAATTCATCTGTTTGTCCCTCAGCTAAAAAGCTCTTAATTTAGCTCAGACCAGGCTGACACCAGTCTCCCAGCAGTCCTCTGCCTAATGAACTCACACTGCAGAAAACCTCTAACTTTATGTCCTCTGGCTTGCCAAATGCATCCTCCTCTCAACATTATCTCCATGTCGGTCAGCTCACAGATGGGATGAGGTGTGTTGGATATTACTGCAGGCCAGTCCCAGGCCGTAACCTTAATGAGGGACACATGGATGAGCTGGGGCATTCCAGAGCAGTGCATTTAAAAAAAACGTACTCTCGAGGCCGAAGCCACGCCAAGTGCCGGTGCTGCATTATACAGTGGTTGTGAGAGAGAATGCGAACAGGGAGTGCATGTAACAAGCTGGCACCAATACAAATGTAGTCTTAATCCCTCCTTGTCGTTTGTTATGGCTACAGACAGCGCCAGGTGCTCCTCACTCCTCTAAGGATTTCCTATCGAGGCTGGGGTTTTCTCATTCATGCCGCCTCGCATGCACACACACAAACACACAAACATACACAAAAGCCAAGTACAGACTATTAAACAACATTTACGACCGCTGGCGAAGCAATATGACAGCACTTTTCTTGTAATATTTTTTGCCCATCATGTCATACTGCTTTTTTTATTCAGTGACGGCCAACAAGCGCTGCCACAAACTCATTAAATGTGCACACAAGCTGTAATTTTGGGGCACGCGCAAACCTCACAATCCACCTCCAGCTTTTTGCCCTGAGCTCTGAATGGTGAAATGTCCCTTTAAATCTTTTTTTGGCAGGCTTGGCAAAGTAAAAGTCTCCCAAACTGAGAGTGATTTATATCTCAAATGATGGTGTTACAGGGGAATCCGACGTGACGTAACTACTACACTACGGCCTTGTCAGATCAAAAGCAAAGAGCACACATCCAGAGTTGTAGCTTTACTGTGACTGTTAAGAGTGAGAAAACCCACTCATAAAAGCCTTGTTGAAACTGTTGGCTGGAGTAAAATACAGTGAAATCTGATCTGGCTGCAGAGGACCAGTGGAGATTAATACATTTGAAATAGTTTTGAAGTGTAACTTCCTTTGAGTGGATGAAAAAAGAAAAAAAGAAATCTTCTCTTGAAAATGGGTGAAGCTTTTTGACTCTGAATAGAGATGATTGGACAATGTAGAATACTTTTCACTTCAATGGAAATTTGATTAGAAAGGACAGGTCTGTGTGGTGTGTGTGTGTGCGTATGTGTGTGTGAGAGAGACGGAGAGTGTGTCATTAGGCCGATGAGACAGACAGACAGGGCGAGATCAGTCTAGCTGGCAGAGAGGTTAATAGCATGGTCCTGCTCATGCCAACAGCACCACTGGATTCATTACTGCCAGCCAGTGCATATACACACACACACTCACACACACACCCACGCACACAGACATATTACACACATACCCATACTCAAATGAATGCACATGAATTCAAGTTGTCTGTGTACAGGGATTTGTTAGAGTAAGATAGACAAACAATTGCTCTCCTTCTCTATCTCACTCACACACACACACACACACACACACTAACGTCATTAGATGTGGATCAAAGCCACAGCGATAAAACAGAAGCAACTCTATCCAGTGATCAGTGATGACAGGCTGGTGTAACACACTGGGTCTCAACTGGAACACTACTGTTCTGGGATTGGTAAGGATTAGGTCGCCATGGAGATCGAGACCAGACAACCGTGGGTGGGTTCCTTTCTCAGACAAACACAATGACGGGCAGACAGATAGATATGGGAAGACAGTGACAGACAGACAGAGGGACAGATAGATGTAGGCAGAGAGAACGACAAAACACATAAAAAGCGTTAACAGAGAATTGCTCTTTTCAGTTTCTTTCCCCCCCTTTGAAAATCCTCCTGGTGCTTTAAATATCTCTGAAAAGCTAATGTATAAATAATAAACTACACTAGTTTCCGTTGTCTTTAAAATTGTCAATTTGAGTTGCTGAGATTTCATATGCAAAAACACACCGGGGATGTAACCAAGGAGAGGCCTGAACACACTGATGTTGTGATCGTTGTGTCTCTTTGCTCTCTACCAGGATGAAGTGACTGACTCCAAGTGTCTGTGTGTGTTTCTGCTGTAATGTCATGTCACATGATTCCTATTTCCTGGATTTTCAACAATGTTAATGTAACTCTTGCCCACTGATGTACATATTTACTGTCAGATGGCTGTAAAAGATCTACAAAAGTCTGTTTATTTACACTTGAGTGCTACATAGCCGTCACTCGAGCACTTATCAGAGTTTATATTTCCAGCTGCCTATAAGGACTTTCTATATGAAAAAAATGTCCCCTGGAGAATGTCAGTTTTCTGTGTATTCAAGAATAGGGACTGACAGATATGCAAGCATGTAGGCAGGCAATCAGGTAAGCAAGCAGAGCGACAGACACCGAGACAAACAAAGGGGGAAACTGAAATACCGCCAGTCAGTCAGTCAATAAGCACAGAGACGGCAGGTAGACTGGAGGTCTAACAAGTAGCAACCTGTCACAGTGGCTTTGGGAGGGAAGAGAGAGTCATTCAAATGCAGCTTCTGTTTGATCGCTGGGGCCGACTGTATGAATGTACTGTACCAACTGAGTACACAGCGGCTCACTGAAACCTGATTCTCTTTGACTGGGAATATGCTTAGTAATAAACAGACTTGCTGTGCTGTTGCGTATACCAATAAAAATAACTGCTGGAAGTAGAAAATAAGACCATTTTCTGGCTTTTTCCTTCCACTCAGGTGTGTGGAAGCAGACAAAATAACAGTGTGATTTATCCAGAGTGTCTTGGCAGGCACACAGTGTCAAATAAATGTCTGTAATGAAATGACAACAGATGTGAAGTGCTGTAGGGAGAAATGACACAGAATAGACGTCCTGCGAAGCAAATAATTCACCATAAACTGCAGAAACAGTGTGATGAAAACAAAAGCCTTGGCGGCATATTAAGATACAAAGACACAAACACGTACACAAACACAGAGAAGAACTCAATCAAAAATCTATCAAAACAAGAGTTTTATGAAAAGGCAGCCAATATCCTCCTGCTCTGCAAATGGAGGCAATAAACAGCCATGCAAACCCTCATCCAAGGAAGCGCTGTGCGAGTGTGCGTGTATGAACACACGTGTGTGTGCGCCTTAAATCAGCCGTTTAAAAACCTTGCACGGAACAAGGCACCGCTTGTAATTCAATTGGGCCAATGAGCAATGGACAGGAATTTTCATAATTCTGTCGAGGTGGCGATACGGCTGGCTGGCGACCGGGACCACAGGTTGCCCCCTTTTTTTGAGTGACAGATGGGCTCAGCCAACCAGAGCGCTAAGCAGAGCCACCACCCTGACCCTTAAACACGCACACTGACAGGCATGGCAGACACACGCAGACACTGTATCAGAATTAACAACACAGGAGCGCCAGCTTAAAAATTAAAGGAAAGAGAGAGAGAAAGATTTCTATTTTAAAAAAAAGAGGAAGTCAGGTCAGCTGACAAAGAGTGAAACGACATTTTAAAAAAAAGAAGCTTGATCCAGACATGTGAAGAGATACAGAGACACTGTGAAGGAAGATGTTTAGAGAGGCAGATATGGAGAGATAGGCAGGAGCGAGATAGAAGATGGGTGTTACAGCCTGAAATACTTAAAGGGGATGGATAAAGCGATGTTTCACATGATAAAGACAGAGACAGATAAAGACGGTGATTCAGGCAGTGAGATATGTGGAGAGAGATGCTGCACAGACAAGTGTGAAAGGGAAGCAGAGGAAGGAAGGAAGGAAGGAAGGAAGGAAGGAAGGAAGGAAGGAAGGAAGGAAGGAAGGAAGGAAGGAAGGAAGGAAGGAAGGAAGGAAGGAAGGAAGGAGAGCCTTGAAGAAGAAGTAGAGGTACAGTATGTGAAATAACAATGAAGACGAATGGCGAGAGGGAAAGAATGTGAAGGAGTTTCAGTAGATCGAACATTTCTTTTACACATCTACCTGCTCAGATTGACATCAGGATCACCAGTATAGAATAATACTCCACATACTATAAAAGAGTTCTGCCATTTGATACTCTCATTTACTAGTCCACAAAAAATAAACACATACAAGCACACTTTATGTCTCACATACTCAAACATTATTGAAAAAGCTCAGCTCTGGTGTCTTTGCCAGAACTGAAAAAATAAATAAATAAATAAAATAAAATCACACTATTATTGTAGCAGATGACTTGACACCCTTGATCCATACAGATAGAACTGACACAAAATGCTGTAAATAATGATAATAACAAATACTCAACCATCTCTGCAATAACTGGATGGCACACTGATGACAAGAAATGACAGAATATACTGTTTACACTATGTATAGTAAAGCGGTTGATGAATACCACACATTTTGCTTGGCTAACATTAGCAAGCATTACGCTAAGAGCTCAATGTCATCGATTCAAACTGATTATATATAATCCTGTCCAAGTTTCATTAATTCATTCGGCTCCAACCTAAACATATCTCAGTTTTAATTCATTGCTGTGACCTCATTATTCAAAGACTGGTATTTATCAAGAACTTGTTATAGTGAGTTATAGGTGAGTTTTTCTTAATGGCAGCCATTTCTCTTTCTGAGTACTTTAAAAAAATAAATAAATCTCTTCTAAGTCTCCTGTAACAGCCTTCTGGCTATTCTGAGGTTTTACAATGATCCAGTTTACTTCTGTAGGATGTTCTGGTGTTATATCATTATAGCATACTGTACACTGTTTAGCTGTAGGCTTAGCTACTGGACCTACTGACAGGATTTCACAGTCACGTGGGTTAATTGCAGCATCACTGGAAGGATGGTTGTTGTATGCAAACACTGGCTATATTAAAATAATTGTAAACAGGGAGCAAATTGAAACAGAGGAATTCTTCACATCCGGGCTCAGTTAGTGAATCCAAAAGCAAACTTAAAGGCAGATAATCAAAGGAAGTTTCAGCAGGCAGGCGCAGCAGGGAGAGATCGCAGTGTTGACAGATCTGTCAGTCAAAAGAATGAATAAGTATACCAGTATCAAAATAACTGTGGCAGTCGCCTCTTCTATTTCTCTACAGCCTATTTGCCATAAGTGCCTGAAAAATTTACATTATACAGATGACATTTTTCAGTTGACCTTCATCGTTCCTTTTCCTCTTGCTCTCTCTCTTATCATGCAAAAAAAGAGAAAAAAGAAAGAAAACACTCCTACGTCTCTTGGCGACTACACAGTGATGTATGATGATCACACTAAAAAAAGGTGAAACGCTCATTCAACAGCGACATGTATTTCCAAATTCATTTTTTTATGATTAAATTATTTTTTCAATGAATGATGAGAATAGTTTCCTGCAGAATATATAAAAACTGGACAGAGAAAATTGTTTTTTTTAAAAGATTGGATTTTTTTTATTATTATGAATAAAATATTTAAAAACTTGTTTTTAATTTTTGTTTCAGTTTTATTGTTTCTGATATGAGCTGTTCATTCGTCCAAGGATTGTTGTTTTGTTTTTTTTTATCGATAGCTGATGGGGTAATTGTTTTAACTGTCTGAGGTTTGGTTTGTCTTTCAACTGGTTGTTGCAGCCTGTGGCTCTAGTTGTGATAAAGATGGTGAAATTTCACGTTGCGAACATGATGCCTGATGCCGATCTATAACCAAAACATTGCATCTCTGATAAACTCAGTGACAATATTGTGTGGGAATTCTACTTTTTCTTTTGTGTGAATGTTCCTGCACATCTACTGTATCAACACAGAAAAAGAGTCTCTACCTTTGACTGGCTGCTGAAGTCTGTTTCTGGTAATATGAACATCACCTCTCCCATTACTGCACCATGAAAAGTTGACATCTAAAACACGTTAGTTCTTTTAAATCCAAGCTGAGCTGACAAGAGGTTATCATCACACACAGGACCAAAACAAATCAACCTGCTTCTTCGGCTCGGTGTGGCGATAGGATCAGCTGCCACGAGATGTGAACACCAGAGCTGCTTTGTGAATTGCAGGCGGAGGTGTGACCCTTAATGAAATGCGAGGCATTGGAGGGAAGGATCAGCATCAATAGTCTCATGATTAAACATTAGGGAAAAGAAGAAGGGATGCATCACCGTACTCGTCATCGCCCTCGTATACCCCCCACCCCCTCAAGGTGACGGTGCTCTCCATCGCGCAGTAACCCTCTTTGATAACTCTTTCCCTCGCTCCTCCCCCTCCTCGTACGTCGGGAGGCCCTTGACACCTCAGGAATGAGCTGCCCTTGGAGGAGTGAGAGAAAGAGTGAGGGATGGGGGGGGGGGTGATATTATGGCCTCTCAATCGTGTAATCCCAGTAACCTGAACCCAGACACTGCACATCAGGATGAAAAATATAAAAATAAAGCCACACAATCACATTGAGGCAACAAAGAAAACACGAGCTGCGGATGATTTGCAGGTACCTTTCTTTTCTTTTTTTTTGTATGAAGCATGGTGAACCTCATATACTGCAGGTTTTTTATTCCCAAATGAAAACACAAGCCGGTCTATTCAAAGATTGTGACTTATCGACCCGGTGATAACATCAACATCTCACTGACGGCGAGTGAAAGCAAACAGATAGTGTAGCCATCAACTGATAGACACAGGCGTGTGTTTCTTTTTTTTTCTTTCTATATTTTCATCTCAGATCCCTTTCTGAAGACTGCCAAACGCTGCTCTCTGCCCCCGTCTGTCTTTCTTTATTTTTCCCTCTCTCTAATTCTCTGTTTCTGCTCACATCTATTGAGGGAGAGAGAGAAAAAAAGGAGGGAAAAAAAGAGAGAGAGAGGCTGCTCGTAGCAGGCGTTTTATTGCTGGCTGGCTGCAACTAGCAGTGGCTGTGTTGTTCCAGGCAGAGCCGTAATGGAGACATTTGGAGAGGCAGAGCAGGGCAGGTTAATGCTCTCTGTAATGTGTGTGTGAACAGCGTTTTATTTTTTTAATTTTTTTTTTTTCTCTTCGCAAGAGGCTCTGGGCCCTGTGCCACTGGCTCCAAATGTTTTTCCCCTACTAAACTCCTGACCCCAATCTGGGGCCAAGAAAGACAGAAGAGAGAGAGAGAGGGGGGGGGTTTGAGAAAAAGAGAGAGAAAGGAAAAAAAATCTAATCTGAATGAGACTGATAGTGAAGGAGTTATAACAGACTCTCCCGAAGAGAGAGACCGTTAAATAGATCATTGATCACTTGAAATACCTTAATATCTTAATACTGAATTTCTCAGCGTTTATACTGGAGATTGAGGGGGGGAAAGGCTACCTAACACTAATCTAACTCAGACTATGTTCAGTTTGATATTAGATAGAATTGCAAAGAGGAGAAGGAGGGAAAAAAAACAGCTTGTGACACATGTAAACATCACAATTCAGCACAAAATAGCCCCAAAGATCAATCATTTCAGCGCACAGCGGCTCGGCTCATTTTTCAACGCTCGCTGTGATGACAGGCTCGAACTTGTGTAGGAGTCATGTCAATTACATTTGAACAGAGAGGAGGGGAGGGAGAGGGGAGGGTGGGGGCTTCCAGTCGAAACAAGCTTGTTCACCATTAGCGGTCGACATCGACACTGGAAGATTATACTCGTACTTTACACCCCCCCCACCCCACCCCACCTCCTGCTGCGAGGCTGTCTTTGTCGGATGCTGCTGACGCTCTGAGGCGCCGCCGTGTTAAATAACAGTGACACGATGGATCGCTAAGTTCCTCCGGGTCAGCGCCGATGCCGAGCGGTTGCGTCGGAGGTGAATCAGGTGTTGGCGGTGTCGGGATGACGGGGTAAGAGGTTTACAGGCAGGTAGGCATATGTTGCCCGTGACACTACTGAACGCTGACACGCTCGCACGCCGCGGCTTCTTCTGAGTCAACGTCTCGTGAGTAAAAGCTCTGCTTCCTCCCAGCTGTTCTGCATCTGCCCGTGACCTCTGACCTTGGAGGCGGGAGCACAACTACAACAGAACTTCACTTCACGTCAAACTGGGAATCAAATCAACATGATTAAAGTTTGCTCTACTTCAAGTTAAATATTTATAATTACCTAATATTTATTCATCACAGCTTGATGGGAATTTAATCTTGTTTCACTCAGATAAGGGAAAACACAGGAGCAAGCACACATGTGCAATCTCTAAACAAGAAACACACACACACACTTCCAACTTGCTGCACTGACTCAAAAGATCTAGAAACTTGCCTGAAAATAAGAAATGTTTTACAGTAGAGTTAAATATTGAACACATTCCCTCTCTGACTCCTTTCTCTTTCTCTGCTCCTCTGAGGAAAACAAGCAGTTACCTGAGAGCAGCTCCACCAGGTGCTTCCTGATGTTCACTTCATTCTAATTTACCAGTTAATGATGATTATTCTCTGGAGACTGCAATGAGTTTAAAACATTAGTGGGCTTTATTATGTTTACAATGGTTTCTTTAAATAGCTGAATTTCAATAAGATACTCTACTATTTACTATTTATATCTTCAAAAACAGGGTATTGCAAAAAGATCGGGGGGGGGGGGGGTCATCAAAAAATTCAGGTTCACTTCCAGTCAATACGGTATCTTAAACCTACTTTGAAGTTTGACTCCATGGTCTATATAACTGGTCGAGGTGTTCGTCTTTTCTTCGATACATCTTCTCAGACAGCAGTATAAAGAGGCTGAAACACCTTGATCATGCCAATCTACGCGTTCTGAGATCTATTTTCACATGTTGACGGCGTGTCACGTCTCCGTTCTACAAATGAAGCCCAGATACTGAGATGCTGGCGCAGACTTGACCTGTGTAAAAATCTATCTCTAATCTGGATGAAAACTGAGATGAATTCTCGGTGAGCCAATTAGAGCAGCAACTAATCCCCTTGTAACTCGGCAAAGACGTAAAGCATCCCGTTCTTTCCTCTCTCTTCCTCGCCCCCCCCCCATCCCACCCCCTCCGTTTCGCTCCACTTTCATCTCCCTCCTCTTTTATCTTATCAATAGGCACATATAGAGCGCTGCAGACAGAGCGCAGAGCCTGGATCTTTCAAAAACACGCCGTTTGTGACGTTTTACACTGCTCGCCTGCATTCAACGCTAAATTATATTAAAATCCACTATCACTTCACCTGCCTGAGCGAGAATAATGGAGTTTGCAGCTCATACAGCTAATGCAATAGCAAGAATTAACAGACAGCTGGGTATGTAATTTAACTAATGGCTGACATGAAAAAGTGTAATCCACTGGGTCATATCTTATTTATCGCACCTTAGTCTTATTTATAATGTGTATGCCATGCCTCTCCTGAGAGGATAAAACGTATACTAATAGATGTTCTGCGTTGCTCTCTTCCTTTATGTTCACTCTAGTGTATACACAGCTCACAATGACATAATTGATAGCATCACTTTTGTGTGTGAAAGGGGAGGGGGCTCCCCCCCCCCTTTCTCGTTAATGGCCACGCAGCATCATCTCCAAGTGGCATCTGATTGGCTGAGAGCCACTCTACAGCAGGGGGGGGTAATAAAAGTTACAAATGAGAGCAGGCTATTAGAGCCATTGACGTGCGTAGGCTAGCTTGCTAATTAATTGATCCTGAAACTTCATCTATTCTGTAGCCAGAGAGAAACCCTTAATTAATCAGCCTTTCCATATCGTTGTCCTTTCTTTCAATCCTTTTCACTCTCCTCTTTTAAGCCCTCCGTCCTTTTCTTGCTCTCTCTCTCTCTCTCTCCTAATGTCTATTTTAATTGTAAGGTGCCCAGAGTCCCATGGGCTGGCATGGAGTCCAGGTCTGGAGTTGTGCAGTAGAGAGAAGAAAGAAAGAGTGTGCTCTCTGTGTGTATCTGCGTGCTCGAGATGTGTACTTTGAAGAGCGAGCCTCCGAGGTTTCGAGATCCTTTCAAAAAGGGAGGGGTGTGATGAGGCTGGAGTGGTCCCCTTTGTACCCCCGCCCCTCCTCTTTCTCCATCTTTCCTGGCAGAGGGGCTGATTTATTGGGGCTTCCCAGCCATCCGTCAGAGCCAGCAGCGCTGGCTGCATTAACCCCATAGACAACCCCCGCACTCGGGGCCCCTAAGTGCTTCCAAGTGGCCCTCGCTCTCCCCATTGGTGAGGAACCCCCCTGCCGGGCTCAATCGATGTCGTAAATTACCCATCTAACTCCCTGAAGTCGATATCCCACAAGATGATGTTTGGACAGACAAGACTTTTTACAGCTTTTTGTTTCAATGGAAAGTTAAAAGCATAATCAGAACTCTCTGTACTTAAGTGTGTTTCTCTCATGATATTCTTAGTCTGTGGTTACAGATGTGACCTTACTGGTTTTCATTATCACAAAACACAGACCAACTTGCAGGGAGGACCTGGCTAAAACATTTTGTGTAAATAATTAACTGAGCGATAACTGAAACCCATTGAGGTGCTTCAGTTTCAGGGTCCTGGCGTCAGCCATGTTGGCCATTTGGATGGAACAGAGACATAATTGTTATTAATCAGTCATCACTGTTGTTAGCAACATCTATGTTTCTACTACTGGGACAGCATGTCTGCAGTGGAACAGGCCTGTTTGACTGTAGTTTCACACTTAAAAGCTGAGCTTTACTGAAAGGAACATCAGTGCCTCTTGGGGTGAATTAAATCTCTCTTCTACTTCTTCTCATGTCTTCTTGTGTTATTACTTCAGCTTTTGTTATCAGTGTATCAATAGAAAAAAATTATCCGTACACCATCAGCAGCCGAAAGTCAGAATTCAACTCGTGTGCCTCAGGTGTTCTGTGCTGTGCATTTATCTTAATAAGCCAAGACACTGTGATTGTGAAGCAGCACAATACACAATAATGGGACCCTGACACTGACGCACCTCAATGGAATTTAGTCACCATTCATTTTACATATAGATCAACAATATGCTTTTGAATTATTATCATAATTATCATACAAAAAATGGTTAGGCCAATGTTATCCAGTGTCTCCTGCAACTATTTTCTAAATTCAATTAAATTTTTTACTTGACAACAACTTCACACTGGTTTTGGTTTAGTGGCTACAGCTGCTCTGAAAACCACTGTATAAAATGTTGTTGTAGAGCCTAAATGTAAAACACGAAGGGAATAAAAACAAAGAAATATTGAAAGTATTTAGGGCCGACACAGATGTCGCCCAGTTGAAAAAGAAAACAGACACGATTTTTAAAGAACACAGATGTACAGTTTTTTCGGGTTCTTTTTTTTCTTCGCCAGATGACGACTATTGAATACAGATGATGCCTGAAAAAATCATCTTTAAAAAAGTTGTGTGGGGCTGGATGGAGGGGATACAATGCTGCGGAGGACAGAGTGCTGGTGGTGGTGGTGGTGGGGGGGGGTTGTTGGTTTGTATGGACTGAACAGGCAGCGGGTCAGCCACATTTCCACTTGACTTTAAATGCTTGGCTTCTATTAAGTTGGCCCAGTGTGTAAGGAACAAACAGCCAACACTGGTAATGGTTTCTGCCTGACTCGTTGACACATTCAACCCTCTCCACACACAAACACACACACAAGCGCGCACTCACCCCCACACACACACACACACACATACACTCCTTCCCTTTTCTCTTTCTCTCTCCCTCTTTCTCTTTCATTTCCCAGGATATCTTTTTTCTCCTCTCCTGCTCCCTCACCCCTCCCCTCTTTTCACATCAAACACTAATGTTTCCTTCAAATTCCTTTTCCTCTCCGTCTGCCAACTTTGACATCACAGGAAATTACGCTCAGAATTGGCGGCGCTGTTTTTTCTCTCCCTCTCTCTTCTTCTTTTTTTTTTGCTTTCAACTTCATTCCACTTCCCAAACAGTGACGCTTCTCTCGTGTGGCCTGTCATCCCCAAGACACCCGCCTCCTCCTTCTACTTCCTCCTCTTCCTCTCTTCTTCTTCTGCTGATATGTTTGTTCTGGCTCCCATCACTTCACACACACACACACACACACACACACACACACACACACACACACACACACACACACACACACACGTATAGCTGCGAACACTCTTTCAAATGCACACTCTGTCTCTCACCCTTTTCTGACACTCTCAAACTGTCTCTCACGTGCATGCATTCAGACGCAGCATGATGCTAACTACACCTAATGCAAGTTCTGGGCTTATTTGCTGGAGGCTAATAGGAGAGGTTGATCCCCCCCCCCCTCTCCAAGACATCAACAGTGAGATCGGTGTCTGTGCTTTCCTCCTATGACTGGATTAAGACAAGGAAACGATGAGCAGGGCTCTTAATTGGAACTGAACTGCAGTGTTAAGACTGTGTCAGACTGTCTGAGTGCCTGTACGATCAAATCAGCATATGCATACAGTATATAAGCCAGAAAATATCTATACCATCATGCACACACACATAAAAAAGGAGAGCTCCAGACATTAAGCTCGAGGGCCTGAGCAGGTGAACACGCTTCACCAGAGACGATGACTCAACGGTCAGCTGTAGCCTCTGGGCTGCACACACTGTGTATGTTCCCATGTTATGTGCACCAATAACCCCTCCACTGAGAGTGACCACATGAAGATAACAGTTCCGTCAAGGTGCTTCAATGAATAGTAGGAAATAACAAAAACGGAAATAACAATAAATCAGCAGAGTTGATGGGTGTACACATGCCAGAGAAAATAGTGAAATTCAAAAATAATTCATCTCTGGTAACTACATGAAACTTTTTTCTCCATGCTGGATAGTCCACAGCTGTCAGCAGTTTTCAGATGGACTATGATTTTGGTAGAAAATAGCTCCTATAAGAATAGTTCACAAGGAGTGGATTTTCTTGAGTAATAAGGACTGAAATTCTGGATGAAGATGTAGCTTTTAAAGGGACAACGAGGAGTTTCTATTTGGTTATAAAAAAGTCTCACGTTAATGTGGATGAATCTACGCTACCCACACTTGTTAATGGCTCCATTTTTGATAAATATATCGTTTTGTCTCTATCGTTATTTTGTTATTTTAATTAATGGTGGAAATGCTGGGCGAGCCGACCATCGTTTCCTTACTTTCGGTTTTCGCGGACGCTCATGAGAATAACGCCGCCGTATTGCCGTTTATGGTCGGGACTACGACGGTAACTGAACCTCTTCGAACCTCTGACTTTAATTATTGATGAATGAAAACATGAGTCTGTCTTGCGCCGGTCGAAGAATTCTACGGTGCGCGCGGAGGCTCATAAATGTTATGTGAAAACGCTTCACTTTTCCAAAACTCCTCGTTGTCCCTTTAATTTTTCTAAATATCATTTTTGGGTTGTTCTTTCTCTTATGTTTGCCCACTTTATACCTTTATCAGACAGTGATAGTAAAAATTACTATTATTAGATCTGATTATAGGCAACGAATATGGCGAGACATGACTGGGGATATGTGTCAAGATACTAATAAGTGTACAAAATGAAAACCTGGTTGTAATATTTGTAATAATCAGCTCTGTACAGTGATTTTAAGTCCATCCACAATATAATCAAGCTGTTACAAAGATGGATTTCTCTGTGTGTATTCTGTGGTGTCAGTGAAGCAGATTCTGATACTGATTCTTGCTGTAATTATGTAAAGGACAGAGGTGAGCTCTGCACATATCCAGTCCCTCCACTGCATGAAACGTATGTATTGCTGTGGAGTCCTTATTTAATATGAGTGGGGCTTAATTTTAGCAGGATTTAATCATAATAATGAAAGGCAGTCAAAGAGGACCTTTTGTTCCTCTGCTAAAACCCCCTTACACACACACACAGACGCACACAGACACACTCTCGCACGCGCACACACAGACGGTCGTTTAGTCCTGGGGAAATCTCAGAGATAGACATACACACATAACGTTGTTGACGTCACGTTGCCTGGCAACATCCCAGCATGCTTGGCTGTGACAAGCTGAGGTCTCAGCCCTGAAGCGCGGTGCATCATGGGGGATAATGCGTGCCGTGTCTTAACATCACCCACAGTCCCTCTCACTGATGCAGCCACAGTCGAGCTATAGTCTTATTGTCCCTTTGCAGCTGATCCTGGGACAGTTTTTGCAAGCGTTTGAGGTTTAGGAAGAGGGTGCATTTCTCCTCCTCCGGACACCGATGAAATCAAATCCACAACAGTCGCTTTAAGACCTGACGCACAGAATATTCTGCAGCGCACATCTGGAGCATTTTTTTTAGCCCTCCCCTCTCCTCCCTGATCAGACCCCTGACCGCTTTTCTGTAGGTGAGGCTCATTATGCTCATCTGAGAGTGTGGAATTAAACCTCCTCCTCCAAACTCATTACTGTGAGCTAGATTTCACCGGTTGCAGATAGGCAATGCGGTGGTGCTGCTTTTAAAGCCAGAGCCAGATAATTAGAAACTTTAGAAGCGCAGCTCCCATGGCTATAGCCAGAGTGAACAACTAATTCTATTTGAACTAATTACGTTCCATAGCGCTACGCTGTGATTGCTACGCCGACGCTCAGCCTCCCCTATGTAATACGCCCGAGGATTTCATCACAAAACAGTACCAAGGATGTATTTTTGTGTGTGTGTGTGACCGACTACGCGTCATCATGTATTGGCATGACTCTCTACGCGCAGCGTGTCTTCACATATACACCCCCACTCCCAAATGTGTGCATTTCATACTGCAAAACCCCTGAGCAGGCTCAATAACGCTTATTTTAGAAGAGTGTGTCGACATCATCAAAATGCGTCAGAGGAGGTTTAGACCTGCAGCTTGGGTAATGAAGTCTGATATGAAGCCTCCCTGTTAGGACTGCAGAGCACAGTGTACCCAGTGAAACAAAACTGAGATTATTTGATGAGTATATTAGTAGTATGTCATTGTTATTCCTATTATTTGTATTTATTTACTCTTCTTTTGCAAAAAGAGGAGATGACTCTATTATTAATTCATTTGATGTTTTCTGAAATGATTTAAAGACTGAAAGAAGATCTTATAATTATTGATATCATAAAAACACATAACTGGCAAATCCCTACTCAAAATAGTAGAAACACACACACACACACAAACACACACACACACACACAAAAAACATGAATCAATGCCGAACTTTTAAGACACAGATGTTAACAGATGATCAAAACCGATGCAGCAGATTGTTGCTGACTTGTCGTACAGAGTTTGGGTCTCAGCCTCTCTCTGCTGGTAGACAACACAGCTCCCAACTTCAGCCCCCGTTTGTAGTGTCAACATAACCTGTTGACATTAGATATTTTCTCAGACTGTAGAAAGATCCTCTAAAGCCACAAAAGACGTGATGCAACCGTTCTCACAGTCTGAGAGTAAACTCATCTTTGCATATGTAAAGCCAGTATAGTAACCCTGCTTAATTCTTTATTCAACACTACAACCCAGTTTGTTCATGTCTCTTTGTCCACATGATGTTTTCTTTAAAAAAAACAAAAAAACAATAACAACCCATGTCTTTACTGTATAAGGTAAATAGTGTTTGTAATCTGTGTATAAATACATGAGCACTGTGCATCAGTTTTCTCTGCTACATGTGCGACTATTTCTACAATATTTCTAGGCCGTGTTACAAGTCTGTCTGTCTTTCCATCTGTGTTTTCCTGCTTCTCTCTCTCTCTCTCTCTGGTCTTGCTATGTGTGGAAGCTTGCTCGCCCCCATGAGAGGTGTCCAAGTCCAGACTAACATCTGACTAAATATAGCAGGCAGTAACAGCAGGGCACACTGTGTGCAGCCCCCTCCCCTATCACCACTACCACCACTACCATACCACCCTTACTGTGGAGCTCAGTGCTGCTGCTGCTGCTGCTGCTCTGCTGCAAACTGAAGTGAAATAACTTTATCATCTTCCACAGAGAGGAGGAAGTTCACATTCTGCTAAAAATGTGGGACACATATGTCACACACACAAACACACACACACACACACACACAGTACACACAGATTAATACACATCTCTATCTCTCCCTCTAACACATACACACGCACACACACACCCATTCAGTCCAAATGGGATTTATTTAAGACTCAATAAAGCAGACAGAAGCACTATTGTCTCTAACACAGGCCTATTGTGTTGCACAGAGACTCTGACGTGGGTTGGGTGTGCTGCATCTATGTTTACTACACAGTGAGCATTCCACTACGCACACACATACACACATATATAATCAGAGACTCGTGCGTTCAAAAAAAAAACTAAACAACAACAACAACAAAAAAATCCAACCACAAACAACCCACCCCACACACAGAGAAGCATATACATAACCAAGCATACAAATTCCCATCAAACAAGTACAGGGATACGAACATCCTTACACACATAGCATGCCACGCACGCACGCACGCACACACGCACACACGCACAAACACACAGCATCAAACCCATCTCTCTCCAGTGGGTGTCTGAGGGGATCTGAGTGATGAACGGGACTGACACCACCACATGCCAGGGTGTGAGATGTGCTGCCTGGTATTTTAGGCTGCGTCTCAAATTGAACATGCCAAGCCTTCAGGGGGAAATTGCTGGAGAATGTTCATGACGAGAAGCGAACGTCCCACCGCAATATCGCTGATAATACCAGCTACAATATCTGGAATGGCACTGCAGAGGGGGCGGCCGGTGAGACACACACACACACAGATCTGCACAGATACACAGTGTGTGAGTCCATGGACATACCTGCTGCTGAGGGTACTGCATCCCGCCCATGCCCATCTGGCCCCTCCCCTGCATGCTCATTGGATATCTGTGCGGAGGAGGCGATGTGTATGGCTGGCTGGGGGGGTAAGGCCCGCCCCCCGGCTGCTGCGGTGTGGAGTAGGGATTGTTGGCCATGCTGTAGAGCTGCGAGCGCTTCAAAGCCATGAAGTCCATGGAGGACACCTGTAGAGGTAAAAGAGGGAGAAATTATTTACTGTCAGCTTTTCTTTTCTTTTCTTTTTTTTCTTGGCTAATATTTTCGCAGTCATTCTTAAGGACACATTGCGATTGTCTGAGAGGCGTTTAAATGGATTCATCCACCATCTGCCAAGTTGGAACCCCTGACTGAAGTCCACTTAACGCACACACACTCCAAACCACAGCTACCATTGATTTATTTCATAATTGCACGGCAAGTGGAAGCCTTAAATTAACGTCTACAGGTCATAAATGAACTACAAATGGAATTAAGTAAGCAAAGATGTTTATTGCACGGCGATTGGGAGCAAACTTTGCTGGAGGAACGCCAAAGTAAAATGATTTAATTAAAACCTAAAGCTTGTATCTTTGTTTTAATGTCTGAAAGGGTTTTAAAGGAGTTGTAAACGCTGTTTAAAGCGATGGGAAGCAATAGCAATAAAAAATCCTATGGCCTTGTTCCCAAAACCACAGCCCAACTGTGCCAATAATCACTGTACAGCGCTCCCTTCACACTTGCTACGTTGCTTACAGCAAACAGCATAAATTGTGATCATTACTTTGAGTTTAAGCTCCTATGAATTCATTTAAAAGTACATGTTAATGTTTCGGGGGTTTGGCGCGGGATCCGAACTTTGCAAAGCAAACCTGCAACAGGTCTGCGAGTTTGAATCCCCAGGAGGGAATTCAGGGCAGTCAAGCAGTCAAAGCACCTGCTCTCCAAAGCCACACCTGGGGGAGCTAGCTTCTTATATGAACACAAAAAAAAAATCAAAGGGAAGAAAGAGAAGGTGTCAGGGGAGATTTATTCTATTGTAAGTATTTCAGAGACTTTTTTTAGGGGTTGTTTGGGGTCTCAGTGAGCCACTGCAAAATTCCAGCACCGTGCGTCGGGCTAATGCTAATCCGTCACCCGTAGCGGCGTGTTTGTCTGTCTGCCGGGCAGATAATGTGGAGTTCTTCTATCTTCCCTTTCTCCTCTCATGCTTTCTCCCTTTTGTCTCCGCCGTGTAGGATCATGTGTGATTTATGACATTTTGTTCCTACTGTTTCTCTCTCTCACCCACACACACACACATACACTCACACACACACATCCTCATCCTCCATCAGCACCACCAGCTCCCTCCTCAGTTCCCTTTCTTCTCCCCAACTCAATATCACCCCGTCTAGAGCAGAGGAGAAATTGCCGCTGCCTCATATTGCCAGGCTAATATCAAGAAGACATGCCAGGGGATGGGAGCACTTTATTCAGCAGGTTACGTGCGGACGGTTACGGTGCTCTAGTTTTAAAGTGGTTTTGTCTACTGAGGCATGTGTGTGGAGTAGTGTGGAGGAGAGGGAGAGAGAGAGAGGAGGAGAAATCTGTTTGGGTAGTAAGTGAGATTGAGAAAGAAAGCCAGAGAGGGAGGAATGAGTGCTCTTGGGTGTCGAAAAGTTATTTCACAGCATGGAGGTGTATGTCAGTGTGAGGAGAGAGAGGGTCTGTGTGTGTGTGTTGGGGGGGGGGTTATCCTGCAAAGGGCAGCATCACCAGGATTTCAAGAGTCTAATCCTGAGAAAGAGAAAAAAAAATGCATCTTTGACATTTCACTGTGTTAATGCATCTTGTCGTCCCTCTCATGTACTGTTCTCTTTACTCTGCCACTCGGGTATGAAGCCGCTAATATTCCGCCGCGTTTGGCGAAAGGCTGGAGTCACCAATACCGATGTGAAATGAAATATTTCACCACCGGAAAAGAAACTGACATCTCATCTGACAAAATGATTGCCAGCAGTAGAGTAAAGCACTTTAGGGAATAATTAACGTTATGAGCCATTCTGGAGTTAAGCCCGTTTCAAAATGTTTTTGATAGGAACGTCGTTTGTGTTTTTTTTTTTAATATTGATGGATGAAGTGGAGGTTTTAGGGAGCTAAATCTAATCCAGATTGGATCTTTTTTGGAGAGAAAACCTTGAATCACCATGTAATTTGTCTCCTTATTGCTCGGTAAGACGATGAAGAGCCTGACTGCTGCGACGAGAGTGATCTAATAACTTTATCCTGAATGCAACTAAAATAGATTCAGTCTTTAGGTAGAGCGTGTGTGAGCAACATCAAAGGACACATTTGTTGCAGGGTATTTTCGACGTACTAAAACTGACACTGGTCATACGTTTCTAATGTAGACACAGTCATGTTTTTGCTCGAGCGTAGGGCGACACATGACCTGCTTAAATATTTGTACACACCACAAGCCACAAGCCACACACAAACAAACACACACACACACACACACACACACAGGTCCACTAAGCAATATCTGCAGCGAGAGAGGGCCGACACTCGGTTTCTGCAAATCCAGGGCACTGTGCCACCCGTGATATGGGACACACACACACACACACACACACACACACCCCTCCCAAACTCTATCCAGTTCACCAATCCATCTCAAGAGGTCCTCCGTTTGCCAAAAATGCTGAGCGTGACACAAGTAAATCAGCTCACACAGCCACTAACACACACACACATTTCACTGGTATAATAAAAAAAAAACAGGAAACGTTAACTGCTGCATTTTAAAGGACAGTTGACACATAAAAACAACTTTTGGAAGCTGAGAAGTAGATGCTTGATGACACACAAATGTGCAAAGAAATGTGTATTAGCAAAATCTTGCACTGGTTCTCACTGTTCATCTCATCTCTCTGCTCTCTCTCTCTCTCTCACACACACACAGACTTATTCTTAAATAAAACAGGCGCAATGAAATTATATAGAGCCATCTGATACACTGGTCCATCTTCCACACATGGCATTATCCACACCTGTCCACAGAGGCAGAAAAAAATATGAGTATTCTCTGGCTCCCCAAACGGAGCCTCATATCTGCTCTCATGACAAGTTCCACTAAATGAGATTTCAGCCCACTGCAGCCTTTTCCTAGAGATATGCCCACCGTTTCCCTCACACCACTAGGCACAAAAAAACCCGACAACAATTCTTGACAAATTGAAACATTTTTTTTTCACCCCTCAGAGAAATGGCTGTACTTAGGAAAAAAAATTATGAATATGACACGAAGTGAATCGTGTTTGTGCCAGGAGGGACAGCGCGGAAAAAGAAAAAAAAAGAAACTAGAGGGAATACACAGAAATTGTTTTTTATTTTCTTCAAATGTGTTTCTCACTTTTGTTCATCTGGGCATGCCATTCGATGGAGGAGGGGGAGGAGGCATGGGAGACAATAGTAATTCAACTGCTAAATTTAAAATTCAATTTATGAACTCCTCTCCAGTGTTCTGACTCTCTCTTTTTTTTTTTTTTTTTGCAAAACAAAGCCATTAAAACAGAACATGGGTGAAATTACTGTGGGGTGAAAACCTGCTAAATTGCTTTTCTGAGCTCAATCGACAGCATTTTTATGTTGTGAAAATAATTTTACTCCTTCTTGCTTTAATGTGCTAAGTTGTTAATCAGAGAGAGACAAAACGCTCGACACAAAAGGCTTGGATATGTGGATTATGAGACACACACTGGGATCAAACAAATATAAAACAATATTGGTAAATGGTTATTATTCCAATTTCATTTTGAATGCGGGAATTATTATTTTTTTCCAAATATTCTGATTTATCAGCCGTGGTGAATGAAGCTGGAGCAGAGCTGCCACACACACACACACACACACACACACACACACACTGTGTCCCTGTGGCTATTGCTAACCTTGTCCTTCACACAAGATGACCAAATCATCACCTGTCTGCATCAGCCCTTCATTCCAGTTATTTACAATCCACACACACACACACACAGGGCACAGGGACATGCTCACCCCCTTCAGTGGTGGAACAATACAATACAGATCAGTGTTGCTACAGGTTTCAGCCTATAGAGCCACAGGGTCTTCATACAACCAACAGTGTAATAAAAGACGTGTTCTTTATGGGCTACAATCTGCTGTATTGAGCGACGGCCGCTTCAGAAATTGTTTGAACCTCAAAAGAGCAATTTAGTGAACTATCATAATCCCTTCTATCAGCTGGTGGCTTAACGCTACCTCCACCTCCTCCTTCCTGTTGGAGAGGTGACAGTCACCACCGCTGCTCTGTGGCTCATGTGTGTTTAGCTTGGATACCCACGAGTCTTCAGTGTGATGTGCAAAAAGGAGAAGGATTCATATTTTTCAGCTATTACGTGTAAAGACCTATTTGGCACTCGCATGGCGCAAATTAGCATCGTATGAAAATGGTTCTGAAAATCACCTTAAAAAGATGCATCACACCTGATTGTGTATGAGAATTGGCCCCCAGATGCCTCTTTGGTATTGATTATCTTCTGCTTCACTTGGAGGGACGACTAAAGAATCCCAGCTCTCACTCCTGTGTAATGAAACCGTTTTAGCCTGTGTGTATTTGTGAGGAGAAACAAATAAGGATAATTATTGTCAACGGATCCTCTTTATCCTCAGTGCCGCGTCTGTCTCTGGAGAATCAACATGCTGCAGCCAGAGCCGGCTGGTCTGCTGGGACAATCAGCCTTGTCTTTTATGTTATTTATTTAAACCATGCAGTAGAGCACTCTCCAATTCCTATTACACTGCGGGGCCCGGCGTTGCCTCGGCCTCCAGAACAAAGCTCTGCATTTCAGGCTTGAAAACCCTGTGCATTTGGGCCTACTGTTTCAAGCAGGGGAGAAGAAGAAGGAAAAAAGCAGAGAGGGTGAAAAGAGAAAAGATGGGAGGAGGAGAAGGAGAAGGAGAGGGAGAGAGACTGCAGCTGTGGGCGAGTACAGATCGAGTTCCATATTAATGTGTGCAAATTCCCCCGCTCCTGCTGACTAAGATTAGAAAAATTAATTTCATGGATGCAGAGACAATACTGATGTCATCAAGCGGAGAGGAGAGGAGCAGCGCGCTGTTAACTCCTCCCTGTCCGGCCTCCATGAGGAACAGATCAGCTCATCATTTCATTTCACAGCCAGGATTCAAACAAGTTGGGCTGAATGATAAATCCTGTCAAGATACAGCACTCGGCCTACACCAGATCTTTTCCTCCCTTTTTCCCTCCACGCATCCCATTCTAAAAACGGCACTTGTTGTGTAAGTGTGCGGCGAAGTAACCGAGCTGTGTGCATGATGGTGCTCCCCTGTGACTGCCGCATCGCTAAGAGGACCAAATTCAGTGAATTATGTCTTGAAACACAATCCCCATCCCGCATCCCAGTACGCACGCCTTGTTAGTAAAAAAAAAAAAAAGTCTCGTAACGAATGACAGAGTGAAGAGTAGCGCTGGTCCGCGGGGAGCTGGGTAGAGCCAAATTGCCTTTCCTCAGCCCCGGTATGCCTGGATGGTACGGGCAGCTAGGCATGAAGGCTGGCTAGCAATGAGAAGCATGAAATCATCTGAGGAGGGAGAGGTGCAGGCGGTGACAGCCATAGAGGAGACTGGGGTAAGGGAGGGTGCATGCATACATATGCAGTGTATGTTTGCCAGTGATGCTGTGGGTTGAGAGAGGAAAAAGGCAGACAGAGAGAAGCCAGATAACAGGCTGTTGTTATGCGGCCGGCCGGCTCGCTTTTGTGTTTGGCGGCAACGCACATAATCGGTCTCTCTCCTGCGCCGTCCTCAGAGCTGTTGATCGCTGTGCCCTCTGCGTTTGACACCAATATTTACACCACACACAAATCGTGCTCATACACACACACATACATACACCTCGGGGCTGCCCAGAAACACACCCACCCTCCCATGTGCATAGGGAGAAGTTGCCGAGCGTTCAGTTCGTCACGGCCAGCACAAAGACGTCATTAAGAGAGGAGGGAGGGGGGAGGGGGGAGGATGGAGGGATGGGAGCGAGGAGAGAGGACGAGAGGGAGAGAGGCTGCTTCATCTGTCTCAAGTGAGATTGGGGTCGCGGGGTCACCGGAGCCCTTTTCCTTCGCCGAGACTGAGAGCGAACGAAGCAGCAGGGACGGAGAGAGAAAAAAAAGAAAAAGAAAAAACCCTCAATGACAAAACGAGATGCGCCTGACATGCCGGCGACACACCATTAGAGAATGAAAACAAATAGAATGCAATTGTCTGCAAACAGTGGAGGAAACACGTGTGGAAGAACAGAGAGTGCATATTTGCCAGTCAAATCTCCTGCTAGGATGCAGTTTTCAGAACACTGAATTTATTTAGATTTTCAACACTGTATAACAAGGAGGAGGACTAATGGGTTTAAAAAAGACAGACATGTACAGGTTCTAGTGAGGGGGAGAAATACTTATTTTTATTTTTTTTCTTCAGGAGACATTTTGTTGTGTTTGTAAAGTCTGGTCAAAGATCAACATTCTTCATTCCCCTCCCACATGTTGACTGTTTTTAAATGTGCTGAGCATGTGTTCTTACACCATATGACAAAATGCTTTCAGGAAATAATGGAGGCAGCGCTGCCGGCCTGTTTTCATACAGTCTGATTCCGATGTAGAGGAGTGCAGGCCTCGCTGCAACCCCAGTCTTTTTCTTGTCTCTCAGTCCTGTGTTCCTTTTTGCCCGCTGTGACCCTGGGACAGAGGAGGGCTGCCGAAAAAGCCCATTTCATCTGAGGGCCGTGGTGGAACGAGAGGAATGCGCTCCTCTCTAACTTCCCCAGCCCGCAGAACCCCACAGAGAGATGCTGTTACGCGGCCAAATGAAAGACAGAAAAAAAAGAGGGGCAGGAAAGAGGAAAATAACAATAACTCCATGTGCCCCAAAGAGAGAGAACAGGCTATTTGAGTAAATGCACTGCCCTTTTCGCTTCCCACGTTCCCCGGAGCTGAGCCAAAATGCTGGTATTAAATATGCAGGCTAGATTCCCCCTTATTCAAGGAAATCACCACCTTTGCTAATGGAATGGTATTGGAGAGGAACTGCGTTTCTGCAGCTTGGATAATTATGAACGAGGTCCCGTATCACCAAGTGTGTTTATGAATTAGCTATGGTTATTCATGATATTGTGCAGAGAGTAGGGTGAAAATACATAAGTGAATACTAAGCGAGCAGACCAACAGAAACGATGCTAAAGGGTCCTGAGGGGGCTTTCTCTGCCATCCATTAGTCTTCCCTGTAAGGCAAAGCTTAACAAGCTCCTCAGGCTGGGAGGTTGCCCATTGAAGGAGAGGGAGGGGAGTAAATTATGAATGTGAAAGCTCCATCTAAAGCAAGTCCACAATAAGTCCCATTCCCTGTTATTAAGCCCTCCGCCACCTGATTGTGTTTGGCGCTCCTGAAACACATGTGTAATATTCCAATTTAAAAAATAATAAATGTCTTTTAATCAAAGACTTAATAAAAAGCAAATGTACTGTATCTATAAAAAGCAAATTGTCAAACTAGGTCAACACCTGTGGTGCGGTTAAAGAGCCTCCCCTTAAAAACAAGGATTTACATTCATGCTGTTTGTTTTGGAGCAGTGCCCAGTTCTGCGGGTTGGAACCATCCATATTTCTCCTACGGGTGATCCATCACTTTAAAAAAAAGAGAGAAGACGCACAAAAACACAAATAACAAACAGATATCCTGACCTTCCTTCCTCAGGCGGATATTAGATACTCATTAAAAGTCACCTGAAACAATTTGAACCAAATTGATTTCATTATCGGACTCGGCACGACACACGAGGCCCCCACTTCTGATAGCTCAGCGGGAAATTTACAAAGTTAATTAGAAAAAAAATTGATTTTCATATAATTTTTTTTCTCCTCTGCCTGGCCATCATAAAGTGACATACAGAGGGGCTTGTTGATGCGTGGAGCTGGTGGCGTTCAGCGTGGATGCGAACACAGCAGGTTGGGCTAGGAATATTATATCTGGGTTGTGAAAATGTATTCCAGCTTTCAGTGGTAATTGAACAGTGAGTGTGTGTGTGTGTGGTGATGATAGATTGTGTAATAGCATGTTATGGTAGTGTTCTGTCCCTCCACACCCCCCCTATACCAATACCTCTTAACCTACTCACTTCCTGCATACATACACTCAAACACACTCCACCCCACACCTCTATAGCAGCAGCAGACGTGGCCTTAATTTTCTCCTGTAATGAATGTGAGCCGCCAGTCTCCCACCCCAATGTGAAGGCTTCCCCAGAAATGGGCTCTTCAGCCTGGGTTAGGGGCCCTGGAAATAGGCTTCCCTCCACCCGCAGCCCCTCCAGGTCAGCCTGTGGGAGGCCCCGGGCTCTGTGAGCCTGGGCCAGGCCTCCCATCTCCTGGGCCCTGACTGGGAATCAATCACAGAAGCTGGCTGGGAACATGAGGTGGGGGAGCTGGGTCGATCAATGAGAGGCTCCAGGCCTGTGGGAGCCCTGATGCATGGGCTGACTGCACATACACACCCATGATTCACACTGAACTCCACTATTCACTCCTATTATTGCTAAGCCCCGGGGCAGCAATGTTTATGGTGGACTGGCTGTGCCAGACCATATGAATAACATATGACTGAGAAAATTGAGTGGCATTTGCAACTAAAGGGCCTTAATTAGATTTGGATATAATCATGCTGAAAATAACTGCCCGTATACAATACATCTCCTGCGTGCTGTCGCTCCCATTTCAAGTCTTTTTCATCTAAAAAGATGAAAATAAATGTTTTCATTTGCCTCATTTGTTTTTGCACGATGAGAAAATAGGATTAAACTAACGATAAATCTTAATGTCATTAAATTCAGTATTTAGTAAAAGAGTGCAACTGCTGATAGAGTCTCTATCAGAGAATCTACTCTGTAGCCAGAATAAGTGCCCTGATCATGAGTTGTTTTACACACTGAACCTTGACCGACCTTTTATGTTCAGGTTTTTATTAAAGGCCAGACATATTAAAGGGATGCACATATTTCCCAGGAGAGGCAGCAGATCCTTTGGCAGAAACACATACATTTCACCATGTGTCCAAATCTGGGAGAGAATGTGCGTGTGTGTGTGTGTGCATGTGCATATGTGTGTGAGTCCATCTATTGTTTGCATTTACCCATGAGTTTGTGTGAACCAGTGTATATCTTTTTTAATCTTTATAGCATTTTGAAAACAATATGAGTAAATCATATTTGTGGATATGAATGTATGTGCATGCAGGGACACACACACACACACACACTGGTATATTGTCCAACTGTAAATGCACACCATGTCTGTGAATGTCTGCTTGTATCAGTGGAACATGTGTAGAAGTATTTTGTGCATGTGTGTATGCGAGTGTGTGATCAGTGTGTACCATCTGTGTCCAGATGTTGTGTAGAGAGCAGGCTGCGTGGACAGCCAGACAGTTGGCAGGCCTTCTGACAGGCCTGTGTTCCTTATTGATAGAGGGATCACAGAGACAGAGGAGTCAGCCGTGCTCAGCTAGACCACAATATTGTCCTCTCTGCTGTTATTCATCCAGTCAGCCAGGAGAAAATGGGATGTTCTGAGCCAAGTTTATAGCTGTCAGATCTGGGCCAAATAGGAGTTGAATAGGTTTCAAACATTTGGAAAACAGCATGAGGGACGTTTGATTTGTCATACAGATGCAGCCAGATTCTTTTGCCAGAGCTAAAGAATTTCATTGTATTTCAAGTCTGACAAGGATTTTAATACAGACGACTTAAAAGCAGAACCTGAAATGCACAGCGCAGTGCGATGGGGTAAACAGCAGCATGGGCCATCATGTTTGGCGGAGTGGTTAGACTGGTTCCTGAGGGCTTATGGAGGTGAGATTGCGGCACGTTGCAGCATAACAGAAAACGCTATCCGACTCTATTAACGTGTTTACTTAATCTAGGAATCCCTTTGTGCTCACGAGGTGCAGTGGATCAAATGAATCAGATGCTCCACATATCAGGAGTTGTTCTAGAGGCGCAAATATATTATTATAAAATAAACTCAGTTTGCCAAAGCTACAATAATCTCTATTAGAATGAAAATAAGAGCGTTTATGTGTTGGAGTGAGTGCCTCTGTGGTCCTGCACATTACTCCTACTCCTTAAAAAACATCTTTAGGCTTAGTTTCCATTATTGCCTTGCAGATCTATCTCTCTGACCTCGCACCCTGTGCCATCTTTCTTCCCGGGCTCCTACCAGAGTTATGGAGCGGGGCCGACGTTTATGGAGGGCAGACCTTCTTCCGAAAGCTTTGATCCAGAAAGTTCTATAGCCCATAGTTTTGCAGGGGTCATCCAGGAGGAGAGCCATGTGGGCAAGAAGTGTGCGTAAGTGAAAGCACATTGAGCTGCTTGTTCTAAAGCGGAGCCTCGGTTTGCGGAGGCTAGCGTTAAAAAAAAAAAAAGGAAAGGGGGGGGCCTTGGAGGATTTGAGGGGTTAGAAGGTGCATGTTGGGTGTGTGCAGAGTGTCTGCGAAGGCGATGTGCTTGTGCGGGTGTGGGAAAGGAAGACATACTCAGCGCTAATCCATGAGAAAGCAGCCCACAGAAAAAAACAAAAAAACGAAAACAAGTGCCAGGAAATAGTGAATCGAAGGCCGACCCAAAATTTCATCAGGCGATATTAACGGCTTTCATATCTGTCATCTCTCTTTCATCAAACTTCTCCGTCCCCTATACAAATTATTCATGCCAGCAGCTAAATGTATTCAAACCATTCTGTTTACTTTATTACTCCACTTTTATTCTGCTCTTTTCCCCACATTTGTTTACAAGAATAAAAGCCTACTCTGACAGAATTATCCCTCTGCACAACAAAAATAAATCACAGCGCTTGCACACACATCATTCACATTCAAAGAGCACAGCTAAATTATAGATGGCCCCTTTCTCCCCAAATATGCATTTCATTAGCATTTCCTTCGCTTGTTGTCTTTTTTTTTTTCCCTTCTGCCCGCCTGTGCGCATGACCCACTGACGTACGTGTGTGTGTGTATGTGTGTGTGTGTGTGTGGGGGGGGGTTTGACTAGAAAATGGGAACAGACTTGCAGCAAAGCAGGACGCGTCCCCTTTCCCAAGCCTAATTTAGGATTCAATTACAATACTCTTTAAAAAGCGTCGACTTCGCAATTAATTATTTTAAGATTAGCCTGACAGTAATGGGCCTCCCACCGACGCCAGCCAGCACAAGACCGGCCGCCTGCACCCCAGGATCACGCTGTCTCTCTACATACACACACACACACACCTTTGTCTTTCTCTCCTCATCCCCTTCATTCTCTACCTCTCCCCTTCACACTTTTAGCCTGCCTTCTCTCCATCTTCCTCTCCTGAGGAAACAAGAGATAAATCTTTCTCCTCCTCACCTTCATCTCCCTCCCTCTGTCCTTTCTCTTTTCTACCACCTCTCATTGCTGCATTACACTTTCTTCTTCTTCTTGTTGTGTTTTTTTTTTTTTCCTTGTGTTATTTTGTGTCAAGCTCTGATCTCCTTGGCGGTTGCTGCAGAATTGATATTGCTTCAGTATGGCGGACTGTTTTTTACGAGCCACCGGGGCCTTCTCCCACGTCCTCCCTCGTCCCCGAGAAACACTGACGGATGAGCCCCGTGACGGTGTGCACGCGCACGTAACACTTGCGCTCGTACATACATGTGCACACACAACCGTCTGTCACCGCTGCTGCCAGGCGTAAGCGAAAAAACGCTGCTGCCATCCTCTGCCCGCTTTGATTGGAGCCAAGCGAAGCATCCCCCCCCCCACCACCTTCCTCTCTACTGCTGCTGTTTTTTTTTTCCTTTCCTTGTTTCGGAAATGAATGTCATCATCCATCCCCTTCCTCCCTCCGCTGCGAGTCCACCCCACCCCCCACCCCCCGGGCAAACCTCTGCCGAAGCCCCCCGATTCTGTTTATTTAAATATTTGATATGTAAGCTGTCATAAAATAAATGTCAGAAGAGGGAAGGGGAATGGATATGCGGGGTGTGAGGAAAGAGGCCATTATGGGTAATGGTTTCTGATGTATGCCATGGCCCTCGCTGTGTAACCTAGCACAACCTTCCCAGCCCCCCACCCCCCCAAACCTGCACATGACTAAGCCGAGACACACTGAAGCAACAGGGGAATAGATGAAGCGGGGGCATGTACAATCTGAGTGTGTGTACGTTGTGTATCTGTGTGCTGCAGCTACACACACAGTGACACACTTGTTCGGCTAGCGATATGGAAAATAGGCCCTCCCATGCACAATTGACTTCTAATACATTGTATACTCCTCAAACCATCCATTTACCAGGCATTGCAATTTCAGGGGCCCTGAAAGCAGCACTTTGCAAGCACTTTGCAAAACACCTTAAAAAATCTCCAGCCTTTACAAATGCTCTCCCTCACCAACTGCCAGTGTCTGTTAAAGTGTCAACACAGCCTTCACTGGTATATTGAACATTTCTTTATTGACTTGCCAAGATTTCCATGCTGGACACAAGACCCGGCGCTGCCTACTGTTTAGACACCCCGCCGCCAATACCATTACAAACACGCACACGTCTCTCCCGATGTGTGCACACGTGTAAGTCTCCCAGCTAGTGGCACCCAGAGGATTACACGGCTGTGACAATTTCACCCAAGAACTGATAAAAAAAAAAAAAAAAGAACGGGAGGTAGGCGGGGTGAATAAATCAAGCACAGCTGCTGAGAAAGCAAGAGACAGAGAGTGAGTAAGAGAATCTCTTAGTGAACAACCTTGAATTTCTCCTTGATGCAGAGATGCTAAAATATTGCAGATCAGCACAAAAAAAAAAAAACGCCTAATTAAGAACAAAAATCATCACAAAACGTTCATTAGTGCTGATGGTATATCGGCTTGGCATTTCAGGGCCTTTTATTCTCAGACCTTCTTGCCTAACAAGCTCCCTGGCCGCAGCGAGGGGCTGTGGGAGGGGGGGTGACATCACACCTGGGGTCAGAAGCCAACAAGGTGTTGCCGGCTGTTGACCCCCGTCACCTCTGCACGCTCAAAGTGCAGGATCCCTCTGTGATTTTCCCATCAGTCAACACACAGGGATGTCTGGAAGGATCTACCAGTGTCTTATCATTTACATGTAACACATACATGTTCATTAAAAACAATATCATACACATACACACATAATACACATTGCTGCATTGATTACACGAACACCTATACTTAAAGCAGAAGTAAGCGGAATATTTGTGTTAATATAAGTCTTAAATAGTTATATCTTCCGACAGCAATCACTTACACAGAGCGTTTGGTCTGAAACACGGGTCTGTCAGTCACTCTGCTCTGCTCTGAGCCCAGGAGAAAACTTTCCTTGTATCCTACAACCTTTATCCAATGAGGAGAGAGAACGGCATGAAGGGCTGTGTGTGCAGCCAAGGGATGCGCGTGAATGTGGTGACGTAGGGACGAGGGCGGGGACTGCTAACTCCATCGGCTGACAAGAAGTTAGCCAAAACGACCGGATCGCTTACTTCTGCTTTAACCGCTACACATTCTTACACACACACTGATGACATAGCTACTGCCTCCCCACCCTCACAAAAACACACATCAATACATCATATCACCTAATTCACACATGTACACATGCAGACCTCCCCTTAATACACACTCTTTGTGTTCATATACCTAAATCTCTTCCACACACACACACACGCCCCCTTCTCCCCTCTGCCCCCCTCAGAGTGCGGGTCAGGTTGCCCTCCAGAGCGCTTCGCCCTCTCCGCTGTTAATTACCACTAATTGGCCCCGCTCGTTTTTTTTCCCCCTGCCATAATGGAACCATTCATCTTTACTACTTAATGAGTAGGCACTGTAGTCACCAGCCAAGGTCACCCACAACTAGCATCCAAAAGACAGAGAGGAAAAGATTCGGAAACAATCGAGGAGGGGGGGAAAAAAGAGGTGACACAGAAGAGTAGAAAGAGAGATGGAGGGGTTGTTTGTGCTTTAAACTACCAGAGGGAGAAAATGTGAATTTGCAGAAGTTTCCACACATGACTCTGCCTTTTGGAATGTGGCCAATGTGTAAAAGAAAAAAAAGTTGAGAAATGTCTGGGAGCTGTGGGAGTCTGCAGTGTCCAACGCAAACCACAACACACACAGGGAATTTCCAAAGACAGACTAATTAAAGTGCCCGTTATGCTAGTGAAAACAATAGATCCTTCAAAACAATGCTGAAAGCGCAGTCAGACCGAGCTGTAAATATAAGATGTACTTCTCAAAATGCAGAGAGAGAGAGAGAGAGAGAAGGGGGGGAGTGAGAAAGACTCTTCACTGACTTATGCACACATAATTATCAAAACAATCACTGCGAGTGTCGGCACAGACTCCAGCCCCAGCGGGTGAGAGGGCAACATGTTAGCCACCTCAACTACCATAAAACATCTAATTAACACTGAATGCATTCAAAAATATTAGTCCAGTGGCTGCTTTGTATTCATGTCTGTTGTGATTCCCAAAAGAACACAAGTTACTGTGAAAAAAACTGGTCTTATGTCTTAAGAAAATATCAAATACACACATAATACAACTGTGGAGATTTTAATAGTAAAAGGCACGGAAATCTATTCTCACATCCTACTAACACAGTCATAAATCTGGCATCAAGAATAAAATTGCAACTCAACCTCACTGCACAGGAGGGTCTACTTTATAAACTGTAACCAAATCACCTCCTAAACACTGAATTATTAGAAGTCTTCACAGTATACAGCTAAAGTGTTTGCACATGCACCCAGCTGTCAGCAACACCAGATGAGACAACAGCATCTTTTCTATTTTCTACCTGTGTGAGCAATGTAAGCTGCCAGACTCAGGTAGAGCGGGGGAAGCGCTTCACGTTCGAACATCGTAATTTGTCCTGGCGAGTACCGCCAAGATCTGACAAGCAGCCATCGTCCTTGTGGAAACATCTTTCTGTCAAGACCAGTCACATTGTGTTGTACTTCCTCCGTTCGGTCTCATGCTGCAGCGTGGCCGAGGCAGGAACAGTCATGTGCTCCTGCGAGCACTGTGGCAATCGGCACTGGCACGGCAATATTTGTAAATGGGACAGTTGTCTATGGATTATGTTAATGTGGTATTCCACACTCCCCTCTGGCATGTGTCTGACATTACAGTAACCTTTGCATGTTTAGCCAACAGTAACTATGGATGTTCATTGAGCAGGGAGACGCACACGCGCGCGCCCGCACTTAGAAACACACGGGGACACAGTGGCGCGGCTGCACAGGGAGATTAACTGTGCACAGCAAACACCTGCTCTTGAAAACTGCATCGATGTCCTCTGGAGGAATTAACATCTTAAAGAAATAATACATTTAAACTCCAGAATAAAGTTCACCCGGGCTGTCGATATCTAATCCGGTTCATCCGGTTTGTGACAGAGGAGTGGCTGGAATGTTGAATACAAGTCCAGCCATATCAGAGGTGTGTAATGCAAGAAAATAAGACAAATTCCAAGACTAAATATCTCTAACTCCACATCCACTGCAACACATTTCTAACATTTCTAACATAACATCTTCCCTCATATATTCTCTCCAGTGACCAGTGTCAACTATGCGAGTGTGTGTCTGTGTATCCATGTGTGCGTGTCTTTATAGGAGGATGCGGTGTGAAGTTGTTTCCTAAATTGCTGTGATGAAATTGATCTAAATGAATAGCGTTAAGCCAGGAGTGACCACGAGTGTCCTGCTGCGACTGTAAATCAACAATACACCAGCTCCACACACGCACACACACAGCACACACACACACACACAGCTGTAATGGACAATCCTAGCATTTGTAGGAAAGAAGAAAGATGAAAGGAACATGTTGTGGCTGGGAAAATACATGGTTGACCAGTCAAGGATTGAGAGAGACGTGCACACGTAAGTGTATATTTAAGGGAGTATATGTGTATGTGTGTGTGTGCTCGAGAAAGAGGATGATGAAGAAGAAGAAAAAACAAAAAGCGAAGTGGGACTTGCAGAGAGAAAAAAAAACGACCTGAAGAAACAGACAAAACTCATTAACAGACACTCGGTGCGTTGTCCGTGTCCCATCGTTTTTCTATTTTTGTCTCTCTGTGCTTCACAAACGACAGACAGTGCCGTGCTGGTGCTGTTTGGTTGTTGTTTTTTTTTATTGTTTTGTTTGTTTTTTTTGTAGCTGAGCAAATTGTCCCACCGTGCCAACGCTGATTAGGATCAACTCAAACCAAACAGCTAGACGTGTAACTGGAGTGCACAGTCTACAGTCTGGAGACGGAGAGGAGTGCGGAGGCTTTGATGTGTAAAGTGACAGATGATGGTGATGATGATCATGTTGATGATGATTTTTCTCACAGGCTGGTGAGAGGATGGGAGGATGGTGGCAGCATGCATCTATGTGTAAAGTCGCACACACACACACACACGTCGACTGTATAGATCACATCCATTTACATTTTTATCACCGACGTGCAAGGACAGGCAGCGGGTTGTTGTTTTTTTTTTTTTTGTGGAACACTGTCGGAAACTAACAATGAAGAAAAAGTACTTATGTGTTAATGACATCCACTTGTGAGTTTGATATTGTTACACGCTGTAATAATAAACACGACTAATGAAACAGAAACCACTTAAAATGATGTCTTTCTACAGTAAATAAAAAGACGAGAGCCTGGATTTACAAAACAGAGAAACTCTGTTTGGATTTGTGTCTAAAAATGCTCTCACCCTTAGCTCGAAGCTTTATTTGAAATGGGCTCACTTTTTTATTGGCTCCCTTCGCTAAAGGTAAGCAGAGATTTTAATATATAATAATACAATGCCTTAATGGAAAAATATTGTGCAGCTAAAATCTTTTAAATTCAGATAAATAAATAAAACTCCCAGGATAATCTGCCAATTATCCTCTTCTCTTTGCTTTTGTGCAGCTGAACTGTGGAACCATTAGTTCTATTATACGGAAAGGAGGCGGCAGAGAGTTTGGTTGGATCTTAAAAATGTCACACTGTGTCTTTGAATTGGAATTAATTGCTGCAATCACAAAATTGCTCATTTCTGGCGGGGCTGACCCGTATGCTTCGAATTTCCTCCGCTGCTGGCCAAGGAGAGGACACGGGGGAACAAGGGAAGGCAGCAGTTACCGTAAGCAGGACAGCGTTTCAGCGGCGGCCCACGGGCCCACAGATCTGTTCAGTATAGCACATAAATATTCAATAGGATATGTTGGCTGTCTAAATACCTCTGAACTGACTGCTGATCCCTTGGGAGACCTAGCTCGCTACTGAGAGCCAGGGACACGGAGGCAGATGAAAGAGGAGAGACTGTATTTAAAAAGAAAACAGAAAAACAAAAAGAGATGGCTGCGAAAGTGAAAACAATATGTACAGAGAGCCATCTGTTTAGTTAAGAATATAGCAGCTGCCATACATTTGTTTGTTATTTCTTCATTTATTTATGTATTAAGAAAAGAAAAGGAAAGAAAAGAAAAGAAAAGAAAAGAAAAGAAAGAAAGAAAGAAAGAAAGAAAGAAAGAAAGAAAGAAAGAAAGAAAGAAAGAAAGAAAGAAAGAAAGAAAGAAAGAAAGAAAGAAAGAAAGAAAGAAAGGACACACTCCTCTGGGATGGAGGGGGGAGGAGGGAGTCCTTCCATTCAGCAGCTCCACGTGGCTAATTACCATGTGAAGGTCAGGGTGGTGGCTGTGGGGGGGTGGGGGGAAGTTTGGGGCATCACCATAGCACCCACCGCCATGCGCTCTGGCGCTCTGCCAGCCACACACAAACACACTCGTAAGTGAGGAAACCCAATATACAAGTGTGTTTAAGTGCGTGTGTGTGTGTGGTTGGGTGTTGGGGGGGGCTGAGGATGGTGGGAGGGTAGGGACAACAACTGGCAAATACTTCTCTTTCCTTGCATCCTTCACAAGTGAGATCCAAAGGGAGAGGATTTTAACTAGATTGACATTTGCCAGAGTTCAGATCCTCATATTCTCTCCTCATCTCACCCCATCTCTCTCTCTCTCTTCTGTCCCTCCCTCCCCCCCCCTCTCTCTCTCTCTCTCTCTCTCTCTCTCTGTGTGAACTCAGCCAGGCCCATTCCTGAGAAGTCAGCAGCCCTCCATGTGACTCACTTCAAATATCACCTACATTTCCACATCTCTAACCTTCCTATACTCTGCTCACACCGCAGACAGACAGCAGCTAGGTCTCTATGCAGGTGTGTTTTGGCAAATCATGACCTGAGATGGAAACAAATTAATCTTCAATAAAATCTATATTCAAAAAACAGGGAGAGATACCACTGAAGATACACTTTGAGGGAAATGCATTTGTTGAAAAATAATGACTAAAGCAACACATCTGCTAGAAATATAAGGCTTTGTATGCATGTACTATTTGTGATTAAATGACTTCTGTAATACTGACATGGGCTTTTCTTTGTTTCAGTGTTCAGGCTACATGAAACACTCTCTATAAGCTGGCAGTTAAGAATAACACCAATATGCCCAGCACTGTTAAATTATTGAAGGACTTTGTTTTTGCTGGTGTGAACTGTGAACGAAATCAGAGAAGCCTGTTTATTCAGTTTAACTTGGCTGATACAGGAGAGATTGAACAATTTGCAAATAGTTTGCTGTGACTTTTGTTGTTGTTGTTGTTTTTAATAGACTCATGACGGTAAAAGAAAAAAAACTCTTGGAAATAGCCATTAGGTGCTATATCTGTAGGCTGTGTGTATCTCCATCTAAATGACTTAAGGTAAATCCTACAAATCCCAGAATGCAAGCTGGTTGCTTTAGTTTTTATAAATTGTCATCCTCAATAGATTCCACCTCTGCTGACACAGACTGAGTAAGGTTGAGAAATTAAATTGAAATGACAATCAAACGAATGCACCATCTCACCCACACGGAAAAGTCACATTTTCCCAAATGGACAATTAACTTTCATCCCCCAAAAATTGCCTCGGTTTTGATTTTTCTGCTAACTCCTGACACCGACACTTTGGATAAGACAGAGCAGAGAAACAGCTGACACCAAATCAACGCCTGTGTGCAGTAATTAAATCCTTTCTTCAAGGCGTTTACACATCAACCTTTGACTCCAGGGGATGTTGTGAGTGCACAATAGGGCCAAGCAGAAAAACTACAATTATCCTATTAGCCTACATGAGATGTCCGATGATGCTGGACATTTGCATCATTTTTTTTTTATTCTTTTTTTATTTTATTTACATTATTACTTCTTTTTTTCTAAATTTGAATTAAATGACATCTTGTGGAAACCACATGCAGACCAGGGATAACCTGTGCCTGCCAATTACCTAAGCAGGCTCTGTGTTTCATCCAAGGAAGATGAAAAACGCTGCACGGGGTCCTTATCGGACGCAACAGAGTAAATTGAAATTTCGCTCTAGTGTTGCTAATCAGCACTGCGCTGGCTGGCCAAGACAGAGATGTAAACAAAACAACATAAACAAACGGGCAACGGGAGGGGGCAGAGAGCGGGAGAGACAGAGAGCCAGAGAGAGAGAGGCGGGGGGGGGGGGTTGGACTGCTTAGTGCTGACGAAGGGGCTTCAGCCGGCTCCTGCCTGTGTACACACTCGCACACAAACAGAGACACAGGGAGAAGGGACACACACTCAAGGACACACATGAGCACGCATTTTCAAACACACACCAAGAATAAAAAGAAGCCCGGAAACACACACACACACACACACACACACACACACCTGCATGCCCATTTCCTGACCAGACCCCATGGACTGTCTGTCCGATGCAGAACATGCACCATAAATTAAATTCCAGCAGCCACAGTCAGGCCCATCACTATGCACAAGGCTCCCTGAGATAGCCGCATAATACAATGTGACATTGATGCATAGCTCCCATTATAAAGTCTTTGTTCGTATCACACTAATAATTCATAAGAGAGAAATGTAAACAGTATGCACTGGAGAGCACTGCGAAAGCAGGGATCATTTCAAGGTAAGCACATTACCAAGGATGGGATTGGGTCTCGTCTTTGATATGTAGAACCACTGAGCTTTGATTCCAATTCTGAAAAAACAAAGGCAAAACACTGAGCATAATAGTGATGAATTAGTAGAAACTATACGGGAGATATCCATTCATTTTTGTTTTATTAGGTCAGATTTTAAATGAGTTGACGCTGTAATTATCTAAGCAACAACACTCTATTTCCAACTTGCTGGGCCCTCATTATTATCTACTAATTACTTTTATTGTTCTGTGTGTGTGTTGGGTGTGTTCCGATTAGCGGATAACAGGCGGATGCTTGTTACACATATAGGATGA
Source organism: Trachurus japonicus (assembly GCF_045865225.1). Taxonomy (NCBI): domain Eukaryota; kingdom Metazoa; phylum Chordata; class Actinopteri; order Carangiformes; family Carangidae; genus Trachurus; species Trachurus japonicus. Next base: position 23,824,644 of record NC_140928.1, on the reverse strand, counting down.
TGTTTGATTTATGATGTAAACTTAAATAAATCATTCAGACTATATGTGCTGTCAGATTATTGCCACAGGTACATGTTGTACATGAGGAGGTAAAACACACACAGTGTAGGAACGGCCTGAATTAGCTGAAGTGCAGAAAAACATCCAGGCAGAAGGTCACAAACACTGAACACTGAATATTGTTCTGTTTCCCCTCAATCAAATTGGAGGTGGTAATTTGAAAACTAGGACAAAATCATTGTGATGAGAGCAGATTCAACACACACCTACATATCTCATGTCATCTCTGATGTGTATGCACACACACACACACAAAAAACAAAACAAACACACACACACAGTGGTGGGGCTCTGTCTTCATTTTGGTGAGTGGCCAGACAAGTGAGCGTGAGGGGGGGAGACAGCGGTGTAAATGAGGTGCACTCGTTTCGCTCACAGCTTGCTCCTGAAGAGAGGCAGTGGGGAGGGAAATTGAATTTGAAAGAGGGGAAACTGTGCCAACAGGTGACAGAGGCGTGCTCCGACCAAACGCACTCTGAAGTGAAGCGCAGTCATATCACGGGGCCAATTTGGAGGCAGTATTATGCACTACACTGCTTGCCTTTCTCACACAGCCTGTCAGTGCACAGGAGAGCAGTGCTGCTGCTCCAAATATGAATTAAACATAGGGCTTTTGTAGCGTGAACATACTGCTGCTGAAATGTTGGTAGAGTCGAGAAAAAACACAGAAGCACATGCACTTACTCCTAAAGTGGAGAACTGAAAAAAGAAAAAAACACAAAGGTTTGCAGCATTAAATCTTAAATGTACGATTTGTTTAAGGGGCTGTTTTGTTAGAATAATTACTGAAATACGAACAGTTCCGAGTACGACTCCAATAACTGGATGTTTTAACTGATGATTCATTAAAAAGACTTTGATACAAATGTATATTTCATACCAAATACACACACAATCACTAATAATTATTATAATAAAGAGTGAGATTACTGTAGGTTTCTGGTGACCATCTTATCAGCACATAATTAGCCACAATCAATACCACAGCAAACCCTCCCACGCTAAAACATTCACTTCCATTTCCCCAGCATCCAACGCAAATTGCCTTTGATTGAAACAATGTAGACTAATGAACTGCTTTTGTTTTGTGAGAGGCAGACAGTATACGCTATGCTCAACCACCTAGTACCCTCCAGTCGTCCAGATGTGCCATCCAGCAGCGTGCATAATATAGTGCATCAAAAACAACTGCAGAATGATGATGGCTCTTATGGAGACGCGCTATGAGGTCTTGGTTCAGAGTTCTGAACTCGCAGCAACCGGCTCCCCTGGCTGCAGAGCTGCTCGCTATCGATGCTATTAGAGAAATGTTTTAGCACAGGGTTCAGGGACACCCAGGGACTCCTGATTGCAGTCCCCAAAACACAGAAGGAGAAATGGTTGAATAATTACTAACACTTCCATCCTTTCCTCCAGTGTTGCAGCTTGAGTGCCCTCTAGCAAGGCATTCAACCCCAGCTGCAGTGGTGCCCATCATCAAGAGTCAGCTTCAGTGGTTATTATATAAACAGTGATTAATTGTGAAAAAGGGAGCTGCAGGGAAAACAAGTGAGTTTTTCCTGTGGTGGAGCATAAAGAGTTTCCTAATAGTATTAACAAAATGTGAATAGTCTGGATTTATATCAAATAGAACAAACATAACTGGACAACATCACCATATAAAAAGTAATTTAAGATCTCTAATTTAACTCTACATGAAAACACATCATCTATTTTTCATTGGGAGCTGACATTGCAGTGTTTTTGTACGTCTGTTCAGAGAGGAGAATTATGAGAATAATTATCAGGAGCAGCCTAAACCTTCATAAAACTTCAATTATTGCGTTGGATGGCCTCCAAGTCTGGAGTAGCTATTCCCATAAGACGTGAATGCAGTATCACAACAGCGCCATGGCCAAAGATCGCTGCAAGAATCCTCCTCTTTTTTTCTTTTTTTTCCAAAGTGCAGTCTGCCCAGCGGGGCCACGGGGAGCCAATCAGATGGCAGACTGGGTGTCAACTGTGAGCCAGGAGTAAGGAGAGCTTTTAGCCAGTTTACCTCCACTATTCAAATTTTAAGCAGAGCTGCATGGGAATAAACGAGGCGCACAGAAGCGCTCCGGCTCGACACGGAGCGCACAGAGAGGGGACGTGCTGTCTTTGCACGGCCGCGGTGTGCGCTTCATTTTTCAAACCGTCCAAGTCGGGAGATTGGAAATGCGAGAGTGCGTTATCGTCTCTGACGAGAATGCATCTGGGTTTTCTGTAGAAATATTTCACTTTGTTCCGCGAGCGCCTCGAATGGGCTACAACACGTCCTCTAAGCAGGGCGTTTCGCAACGTGTCTGACACCACGTCGGCAGAGAGGTGAAGCTGCCCTGCATGACTGTTATTCAACTAAAACTAAAATTGAAACAATACGGAGAAAACACAACTGAAGTATCAACTACAGCGATGTGACCACTGGAACAAAACACACACCCTGTGATACAGCCTTATCGTTATTTTAAGCTCATTAAAACACTCTCATTAAAGATGCTTTTATAATAAATCATGTGATATTTCTTCCTTCTTTCTGCCACACTAACACTCGCGTGGGTTCACTATTTAACACGTTTACACAAGTCAGGATTGTGTGAACAACATGGGAAAAAGGATTTAATATTAACCCACGTTATTTTAATGGGCTTAATACTCTTACCAACTACTGGACCTTGTCCGAGGTAAACACAGCAAATACACGCACGCACACACACAGTGACAGCAGCGCTGGGAACCTCAAGTTCACTGATGCTCCTGGCTGAAGTTCCCAGAACTCACCTGCGTCCTGCCGAGGCCTTGTCCTCCGTTGCCCGGGCTCATGGAGTGAGGGTGGTTCCTCTGCTGTCCCCCCCAGACGTGAGCCGAGGCGGCTCCATACTGGGGCCCCACGTCTTTCCCCAGGCCCAAACCGGCTTGCTGTTGCGCCGTGGGTCCACTGTAGTCTTGATAGGCACCACCATAACCCCGCATCATCGGGCTGGGGGAGGTCAGCAGCTGGTTGAGGGTCGGGGTGGCCCCTGAGGGATGCTGCTGCTGCTGCTGCTGCTGCTGTTGTTGCTGCTGCTGCTGCTGCTGCTGCTGACTCTGTCCCGGGAACCTCTGGAAGCCACCCGGACCGCCTCCCAGTGGAGGCTTGCCGTGGCTTGTTGAGGAGTTGCTGCCCATCATCATGTTCCCAGGTTGCCGGCATCCGGAGGGGCCCATCATCCCGTAGGCCCCGCCGCCGTAGCCCGCCCGGTACGCCGCCGGGTACTGGTTGTACTGGCTGTTGTGGAACCCCGCTTCGTGGGAGTTCTCCATGCTGTTGTGCGCCGAGGAGTGCGTTATCCCCATCCCACTGCTTTGTTGCTGCTGTCCGCCATGTTGCTCATAACAGGGCCTCGGAGTGTAATAGTTGTTATTAAACTCTGAGTTGTTACTAGTTGGCCCCAAGTTCGCGTGTTCGTACCTGGTGCTCGTCATCCTCTCCGCGGGTTTACAGGTGAGCTCCCCCTCACCTTTCCCTGGCATGTGCTGCTGCTGTGGCTCCCCGTGCCCCCCCAACAGGTTCTCTTTCCCACCGTGGTGTTGGTGATCCATACCTCTGTCCCCCCGGGGCCCCTGGCCGTTGTTATTGGCGGTGTTATTACTTTGGATCTGTCGCTGCTGATGTGGCGCAAATTGGCCGAATTGCGGCGGCGGCTGCTGCTGAGGCAGCGGCTGGGACTGAGGGGGATCTCCGCTCCCCACACATTTCAGCTTGTGGTTCGCGATCAAACCCGTTTCCATCGAGGAAGTGGTTGAATTAGTCGACGCCGAGGCGGACGTAAGGTTATTCCCATCCTTGTCGTGGCCGTCTGGAGCGTTGTGAGTCGTGGAAGTTGAATGGACCATGTTGAGCTCGTTTCGGCGGTGATGGTCTACATTATTCAGAGTCCCATCTCCGGCGCCCAGCATCGGTCCAGTTCGCTGCGCGGTCCCTCCTCCTCCGCCTCCTCCGGATTTCCCCGAATTGAGCTCCGGACCCAAACCGCTGGATAATTTCTTATTTTTGTTATTAGTTCTGGTCGGAGCCGATGCCACTTGCGCAGCCATGGTCACTCCAACATCTCAGCGCGCAGTGACAGCAAGCTCCGACCAGCCGTGCACACACAAAATAATTCAAGAGAGGAGGAAAAAACACAAGCTGGGTGGTGAAAAATATATTCAGTGGAAAAGCAAGCTTTGTTCTAGCGCTGGTGTTGCTGTTGTGGTGGTGAAATGGTGCGTCAGTGAGGCTTCATGTTGAGAGTTTCTCTGCCAGGTTTAAACGAAACTTTTTTTTCTTCCCCCCTCCGCCTCTCCTCCATCCCGGTTCTCGGTAATATGTAGCAGCGTCTCCCGGAGCCCTTGTGGCCCAGCATGGCATGAGAGAGAGCGGGCTCTACCAGCTTATCCACCTCCAGGGCTCCGGCGTGCCTCACATGGAAAATCCGGACTGGAGTAGCGAGCCATAACGCACACTGCATGTTGTTTCTGAACCTTTTTTACGATGATTTGCAGCTTGGGTTTACAATAAAAAACACACACTCATGTGGCAGCATTTTAACATGACACACATTTCCTCATTCTCATAATAAAGTCAAGATTTTTTTTCTCCAGTAACTGCGTGTCAGACAGTCAAGGACCGGCTCCTTCCAATCTCTTTAAGGTGCATTTTATTTCTTTTAAAAACCACAAATAAACGGAGAATTTGAGTGATTTCCAAATTACGCACGGGCGCTGCTCCTCTGCTGCGCACAGATCCTTCAAATAAACGCACCACAAGATGTTAACTTTGCGCGAGCGAGTTTCAACGCAATTATCCAGATCTGATTTTCCCTCTTCCCACCATCTCTGTCCCTCGGCTCAAGCCAGTTCTCTGCAGCTCTGACAGGAGTTGGACACGCAACCACAAGCTGTGCGCAATAATGTTGCCATCGGAATAAGAATGTAATCACACTTTATAGCTGCTATAATGTTGTAATATCTGTAAGCACACAGTTCACCCACTATGCCATCCACTACCAACCACTTCTTTTCGGACTGAACGAGGATAATATTCCCCTACAACAAAGAAGCACAGCAGTCCTGTACTAAGCTGGATACCAAGGAGATATATCAAACTATAAACTATAGTATATTCTTTAGAACAGTTCACTATGAGAGCAGATTAAAAAAAAGCCATTCATAACAATTAGGTCAGTATGAACTCACTGTAAGTCTCCATAGGAATGCAATATGAATATTAAAGCCAGTCTTCATTAGGGTCTTAAAAGGCTACACTCTTTAATTTCCTCCCTTGGATTTATTTGTCAGAGACAAACTTGTCTGAAGTGATAATGACAATGAAATGAAAAAAGGAAAAAAAAGAAGAAAAAAAAGAAAGATCAACCCCAGGCTGCAGTGTAGGACCACACAAAACCAAAGTCTACAAGATATGCTCTCCCATCAGTGGTATTCAAACATGAATGTAAAATAGTGCTTAGTAAAGAAGCCGGGGTGTCTGTTGGGACTTGAATGAGCAGAGGGTCCGCTTTGATGAGATCAGATGCATTTGATCAACAGAGGGAGCTGCGGATGAAAGAGGGGGTGGAGGGGAGGGGAGGCGGGCGGAGGGGAAGAGAAGGATTTGGGGATGAGAGTTGTGCTGAGGATGGCCATGATATGATGACTGGTGGTGGTGGTGGGGGTACATGTGAGGAAGATGATGCTGATGGCAGAGGAAATGAGGGCTGTGGTAATGTTGATGAGTACAGAGGCACAGTGATAATCTCGTTTTTTTTCCTTCTTTTTCTTCTTTCCACACCAAACTGTTGCTTTAGGTCAAACATGTTCAAAACAATGAAGTACTGTTCACTGCCTAATACAAGTGGAGGATAATTCACTATGAAGCCATGTCCATGACAATGGGAAGACCCCTGCTGGAGATACAGTGTCAGTACAAGTTGGAGCTTTAAAAAAAAAAAAAACATGTATAAAAAAAACAAGCAGACACACTTCACGTTCAAGTAGGACAGAACTGAATGAAAAGAAAAGGTCATCGTATAGATTGGTGATTTTTCTCCCCACATAACACAATCGATTGCAAGAGGCTCAATCCAGTTTTTCCAAAATAAAAGCTCAGTCGTTGGAGGCAAATACTGTAAAAGCAAGTGACATCCCCAGAAACCTTTCCTTGCTGTTTGTCTTTATGAGCCCATATGGCAGAGAATAAAAAGCTATAACACTGTTATGTTCCAACTACAAGTCTCCGTGGTGCTCAGCATTCAATACGCTCAGGCCCATCCTATAGCATCACCACGACCAGATGGCCGTTTATCTGGAAGACAACCTAAGACATCACATTTACGTCCCCTGTGAGTGTGTGATGGAGAAAACGTACAGGTGACATAAAGGGGCTGCTCTTGGTGTGTGTGTGTGTGAGTAGAGGCAAAACTATATCTCCTTAAATGATCAAGGATTTCTATGTGTTAAGTGTCAGCATCACTGGTTACGTGCACCTTTTCTGATTAGAACAAGCCTCATCCACACCCTTCCTGCTCTCTGTACTTTGTGCACATGACGATTCTGGCTCCCATCAGCGTCCCAGATCAAAGCCTCAGCTCTGATCTCATCTAGAGCAACACTAAGGCTGACAGTGAGGGGACCTCGGGCATTAGCATATTCTATGATGGCGCCCGGCTTTTCAAGCCGTTGCCTCGGCTGCAGCTCTGGGTGTGCCGCGCTGTGGCTTTGCAACTCTAATTTCCCTCTCTCGCTCATTAAAAAAAGCCCACTGTTCTCCTATTAATTCGCAGACACACTGATCTGTTTGAATGGTGAGGATGGGTGTGTGTGTGTGTGTGTGTGTGTGTGGGAGGAGGGAGGTGGAGGAGGGCAATGGCTCAGCGCATTTGCATTTATGTTTAATTTATAACCTTCAGGGGCCCCCTGATGCAGCAAGATTGAAACAATAACTCCAGACAAACACGGGGAAGAGAGGAGGAGGAGCCGGAGGAGGGTGGATGGAATTAAAAATATACAGATCTGGGATGGTATGTGCTTTGAATGTGTGTGTGTGCATGTTGGCAATGATGCTGTTAGAGGCTGTGCACGGCGTGTGTTTTTTGGGAGCACTTGTTCATGCATCTGCATCAAGGTGTATCTGAAACATGCACACACGTACACACATACATAGCGCTGACAGAGAGGCAGAGGTCTCCAATCCGCAGGGGGATAACATGCCACGGTGAGTGTCTGTCAGGAGGAGAGCTGGAGTCTGTTCTGGGGGGAGTCTGCAGGGATCTCCCCCTAGCAGCACAGCAAAGAACAGCACAGCACAGCACAGCAGACAGCAGCAGCAGCAGCAGCACAAGCCTGGCCAAGCACAGAAAGTGGGTCAGCCCAAAACACACACATGCACACCCAGATACACACACACACACACACACAGCTCAGACGGATGCAGCCCCGGTGTCACACTGTGGGTGTGTTTGACAGAAAAAAAGAGCGTGCAGAGAGGAAAATGCATACATGGTGGTTTGTGTACGTGAGAGGCAGCATGGTAGCATATTTTGCATTAGTGATGTTGATGTGGAGGGGGGGGGGTGTCTTGTTAAAGATGAAGGGTGGATGGCTAAGGAGTAAATGGAGAGAGGAGGAGGTGGGGGGGGGGGGGGTCTAGCTGAGACAAAAAGCCAGCCAGCTATTGTGAGAACACCCTATGGAAGTGCATCAAATTGATCCATAGTCTTTTCATTTCAGGCTTGGGTAAATAACAGCATTTGCATTGATCAGTCTGCAATACCAGGCAAAGATGGGCTTGGGAGCATATGTGTGTGTCTGTCTATATGTGTGTGTGTGTGTGTGTGTGTGTGTGTGTGTGTGTGTGTGTGTGTGTGTGTGTGTGTGTGTGTGTGTTGGTGTGGCTGGTAATAAAACACATCTCTTATTCCTGTCTGCTCCTTGAGGACTCGAGGGCCTCACCAGAGCCCTACAAACGGCTATGATGGATAAAATGTTTTCAACAACACTTGAGAAGAGTGGATGCTATTGTGTCCGCCTGTATACTGAAACACAGAATCACAGAATTCCCAGGACGCCGCATGCTCTATTTATGTGTTATGAAAAACATGACTCAAAAGAAAAACGGAAAACAGCCATGCTCTACTTTCACTGTCAGCTATCATGTGAAGTGTGAAGGGGAGGAAGACGATGAGAGCGAGATGCAGACGTGGAGGGGGAAAAGGAGAGGAGAGTGATTTTCTTCATCCACGCAGATCCTATCGTGATGGTGACAGGGGAGTGGGCTCAGAAATCCCCACCACCACCACCACCACCTCCACCCTTCTCCTACCCCATACCCACCCTGTCCCCCCCAGTCACTGCTCCCCTCCCTCCCATCGACTGACTGGAGGAGTGTGTGAAGTGTCCCCCGAGAGGCACAGACTCAAAGACGGTATTTACAAGATCCACACTGAGCCCACTTTTAACTGCCTGTGAAGAACTTCTCCCGCCGCCTTTGATGTGCCAACCTAATGGGGAAGAGCTCGCCGGCAGTCATTGCATATGTTAGCGAGGCAACGTGAGCTAATCCGCTAGCATTGCAAGGTAGACTTCATGCTGCTTGCAGTAAGTGAACACTTCAAATGCTGTATAGCTTTGGTGCATTGCTGCCCTTGGAGAAAAAAAAAAAAATCCCTACTGGCAAACAGACGCTGATGCGATGCGTCAACTTTTACAGCAAATTAGAAGCACCGAAATCCACAGATGAGTACTTTTTGCTTATTTCATGGTGGACTTAGCATATTCATGACTTCGTAAGAAACTCTGCTGGTGTGATCATTGAGACTACAATAAAAACTCAATAAGATGCGCAAATTATAAACCAAGTCATATCAACATTTAACCAATTTACAGTACGTATTGTTGGAGATCCTACACCATTTTCTTTTAACCGCGTTTATAGAAACTATGGTACAAATACATTAAATAGCTTTCTCAGTCCCCTGCAACTTGACACACCCAGATGGGACGAGCAACATAGACATAGGAGTCTGTTTACAGCGAGTTAGCTTTGCTTTCCTTTCTGGCACACGTGGAGAAACCGACTAGTGTACTGTCAACGGTGGGGTCAAAGGTCACCTGGCACATTAGGGGACTCATTTTCTTAGTTGACCAACGGCCCTCAAACACGCATACAGTGTGCACGCATGAGCAAATACACAGAGGTAAAACCCTGATGCTTGTCCAACTTAGTTTTATCTTTAACAACAGCACTCAGAAGGAAGGCTTTCATAACAAACAGAGGCATTTGGAACGATTTTGAATTAGGCTAATTAGGTTTGTGTTTTGTTTGTTGTTCAGGAGGCATGATCAAAGTGATATTTCACCAATTTGTGTCAGTTCCGGAGGAGAGGAGGAAGAGTTTGGAGAATGCTGCCTATTAATTTCCTCAGGTTCGGCACGCTGTGCGTTAGGGACGGTAATCAAAACAAGAGAATTATGAATAATGAAAAGTGTTGATCAGAAAAGAAACAAAACAGAAGATTTGTGCTTTATTAGTGGCTTATTAGTAACAGAATTGGACTCTACATGTTTTTTTCCCCACTGTTTTCAAGCTCTTTAAAAAGGAGGAGGGGGGTCTTCAGTTTCAATGCATGCTCAATCCTCCATGCTCAGCCTGAGTGGAAGAACAAAAATCAAAGGGATGAGGATGGCTTGACCCAGGAGCTCAGAGTCTGAGAGCAACCGGCTGTTTTGATATTATCTAATATTTATGAATAACTTCCTTGATATTTCCTACGCTCCATGAAGCCGTCCGCTTTTACAGTGTTACACAATGATGTCTTAGAGGGGTGATGACGGAGATCAAACGGGGCCTGGGCTCTGTATACAGAAAGCTCTCTCTCTCCCCGTAGCCTGGAAGGAATCTCAGCAGCGAGCTATCTAACGCTGTGTGATTGAAATACAAGCTCCACTAGGCTGCAGCGTGAAGTGTGATGATATTTGTATTTGTGTCTTTGTCAAAGGAAAATGGGCACAGAGAGGGAAAACACTGTCACCATTTGAGCGTGAAGACGTGTGTGTCTGCATTTCTGCCTGTGATTGCCTCCTATGCGTCTCTGCCGTGTATGAGTGTGTTTTCTGCAATGGAGAAGATTCCACCGCCTGCCTGTCCGCCTGCTTTCACAGAGCCAGCCGCCACACAACTATTCAAGGCTGTTTGGATCAGTGATGGCCTCAGATGCTTTTCACTATCTCTTCACAAAAGTCAAGTGTTCTCAACATGTTATTTGCCCAAAGTGGCCTTGTTCCATGGCTCTATTGTTAGCCTAATGGAGGCTAGACGACACTAAGACTCTAATTATGGACATCAACGATCAGCCCTGATAATATTGCGAGCAAAGTGGGTAATTTGTGGCTGTTGTGTTGAAGGGTTGAGGGGAGGTGAATAAAGAGGAAGCGAGGGAGGGTGAGAGGCGGGAGGTGGGGGGAAGGGGGGAGTTGGCGAGGAGACAGGAGGTAAGGTAGTTGTTTTCTTGTGTCATCGCCCCGTCGTCCGTCACCTTCATCATTCCCCCAGAGCAGAAAGCCAAGACGTGGGCACAGCAGGAGAATATTAATGGACTGTGTGACATTATGGTTCCCGCCCATTCAAAAGGAATGTTCTATTACATTATGGCCCATCAACAGGTGATTTCTCACCGCTCACTAGGCTTCATCGAAGTATACCCGTATTTCATAGAGTGCCTACACGGTACAGCTCAAGTGCCCATTCGTCTTATTTAATACAGATATTGCACATACAGTAGAGTCATGCTTAGAGATCAGTGGCTTGTTTGTCACTATACTTGCCGCAAAGCTTCCCCCACATTACCCGCAAAGAATATCCGATAAAAATCCATTGACCGTCAAGATTTGATCGAATGGATTTTTTTGCATACATGTCAGAAAGAGTGGATCAGAAGACATCTCTTCATCGTAGCGCTTTTCCCCTCTAAACTAATTCCCTCAACAATAGCTACAGTGAAAGGTTGGACAGAGCTTGGCCTTTAGCTTAAGTGCGGACTGTGGTAAACAGCCTATCACGATCAATACGGCGCAGTGGCAGAATTGGCAAGACAGACACCGAAGCAACTCAGCAAGCCTGTGCCTATTCTGTCAACACCCAAAATCAAAGCCGCTCTCCCTTGAGTGATCTGTCCAAACAATTAAAATGGAACCTCTTTGTACCATCACACTTAACATGTCAGACAGAAAAATGAAAGGAGCCTCGTGTATTGGAGCTGCATGCCGTGACGCCTCCTGTGACAAGCCCCATGGAGAGAGCGGCACACCACAGGAATGACGGCACTGTTCAAATTTTAAATATGTTTTGACACAAAATCAAAAGTTGCTCACCATTATGGGGGAGAGATTCCCCGTTTTCTGTGTGATCACTTATTAGACCCCTAGGTGAACGAGGCAGAAATACTGACACCTGAATATTCTCTGTGCTTTCTTTGACATTTTTTTCTCTTTTTTTTTTAGTAGATCTGGGAATCATTTCACATTGTGAGATATCATTTCATAGTAAGATTGAAGCTCTGATCTCTCCACATCTGAGGCTCACGAAAAGCCACCAGTGATCAATGAGGATTCCTGAGTGAGTTGCTGGGTTTTATCTGCCTCACATTCTCCCTTCTGGTGTCCAAAGCTAGGTTTGCTGCTGTTCCATTTCTGATTGTAGTAGTATAGAAGATTTGACAGCCTTTCTGTTGCAGCTCCAACAGTGAGTGTTGGGTTATTTCGAAACAATCCTGAAAATATACTGAACTTGAATTACTAGGATTTCTCTGTCTGTTTGAAAGCTGATTGGTTTGATTAATTTGATCCCCGAAGCACTGACTAATCAGCCAAACAATCCCATCAATCAAAATGGCTGCCATCTGACATCTTTTTGTCATTTAACAATGGCGTTATGTGGATAATAATACATTTTCCTTTCACATTAATAAGCTTGAGTGGCTTTAAACATAATGGAAAGCAAGAATATTTCATGGGCTTTCACTGTACTCTATACATAATACTGACGATGAAAATTCCTAATCTTCTACCAAACAGGGGAGAGGTTTTTAAAGCAAGACCCCAATTATACCCAGCCACAAATTAGCATGTTTAATGCAGCAAAATGTTTTAATAAAGAATAAAAGCAAGGCAGTAGAAAACAAAAGCCAACTGGGTAATAAGATTATCTCTGCCAGGCGCCCAGTGCACATCATTGTAGTTCACACAAATGGAAGAGATTATAAGTCACATTCAAAACAGCCTAATCCGTGAAAGACTCCCGATATGATTACTTTCTATTACATTTGGTGACTGAGAGCGATGGATTTATCTGGAATCCTGAGGAGTCTTTAAAGTACAGTTGGACATAAAGGCAAAGAGCCAGTTGAAGATTAGTTGAATCCATCTGTGATAAGCTTCAGCAGTTTGGCCACAAACAGAGATAAACACAAATCTGAAGACCAGATGATGTAATACACATTCGACAGCTATAGATTATCCCCGCAGATCAGAAATTTACATAATGTATCAAAGGCGTTATCGCTTTCCAAAATACACAAATAGATTATTTGCTCACGTCTGTCAAGAAACTGTTAGATTTTTCAAGTTTTTAGTCACTGCGGCTCTAACTCCACGCCACCTTCGCTGTTGTGTGTTTACAGAGTTCTTAGTCATTGTTGTAGGTGCTGCGTCGCATCTCTCTTGGGCCGCTTACAGCCTCCGTCACTTCTGACCTCCTCTTAGTTCCTGACAAGGTCAAACATCTCCCATTAGGGAAAACTAGGCCTCGCCTTTTGCCAGAGAAGTATCCAAGTCGTACATCGTGAAGGTCAGGGGCTGCATAATGAACTGGAAAATGTCACTTATATTACTCCCCATTTAAATAGCGGATTTTCCGGCACCAGGAACAAGGGTGATATTTACCCTTTTTCCTGCGCAGGCCCGGAGCGAAGAGTCCTCTTAATCCAGCTCGGGGTGTGAAATTGAGTCGTATGTGTGAGGGAATGTGATTTCCTGGTTCCAGAGATGAGTGAGTCTGCTGTGCTATACTACACCACAGTCCCCTTCACCAGGGGGAAGACATGAGGAGAAAAACTGTAATACCTTTGTCCCTGTGCACTAGTGGCACCGACAGTTTTCAACAGACAGCATCCTCAAGCATCACACCTTGGATGCTAAAATACCGAAACAATAACAATGAACACAAGGAGGGAAAACAACAGCTAAATAAGATAATAAATGCATGATTGATATTATTCTAATGCCAAAATATATGCCCACTGAAGTGACGGAGCAATTACTAATTATTAGTCTGATTATTCACATTTCCCAGCACATTCACACACCGACAGGAATGTCAATGGCTGCATAAATTAGCGTGAGAATAAAACAGGAGAGGCGACAGTGCTGAGATGACAAAAGGGCATCCAAAGGAGAATGTTAATAATGATTCCTCTAAAACAATTTCCATTAATTTTCAGCCATCTCGCCGGGGAGTAATATCTACATGCCCGAGGCAGGTTTAAATTGCATAGTCTGCCTGAAAAAGGAGACGAAGACTCCCCAGTGTCCAGCTGCTCTCATCAGAAAAGGAAGACTTGAGGAACACCCAAGAGACAGCACCACAATAGTGGCAGCTACGCTATTAGCACAGCGTCAAACCAGGAGACAGGCTTAGTGGGTACTCATTGTTTTGAAGGATGCTGTGTAACAACACACATGAGAGACATGTGCACCCCCTCAAAGCTGGATTTCCTGGATTCTTCTTCACCTGATGTTGAGACACACAACCTCAGGTGGGCAGTGCAGCCAGATTGCATCTCTCTCTGTGCTGCCCTCTGCACAGCTAACAGGCAATGTCAAAGGTAGGACGTGAATAATACGATCATTTCATATTCTGACTCCCTGCCAGGGAATGTGTCACTTGGACACCGGGTCACATACCCAGTCAGCATGTGAAGGCAAAGTTGGGGCCGCCAGCTTTGCCGAGAGGAGAGGGAAGGCAGCCAGCTAATGTCACACATACCACCATCAGGGATCCTCTCCGTCGCCCCTAAAGTTATTCTGTGGCCGAGCTGGCATCTCGTCTCCCCTCGCGGCGAATGTGAGCCCGCTTTGCTCCGTGACACCGGGCATGTCTCCTGGGTATGGGCACACCTGGCAGACTGTCAGCGGGCACAGGTTTTAAGAGAGGGCAAAGAGGGGAAGGCAGGGAGGGGCAGGAGCTCTGGGATATCTTTAGGCAAAAGACGACAGCGTAATAAACACACTACAGCACTTTGCAGAGCAAGTCAGCTGACTGCATTCACCTTAGGTTTTAAGACTATTATAGATTTTGACAGAAGATGCACCTACTTCGTATTTTTATGTCATTCAAAACATAATAAAGATACTGTTGGCTGATGTCATCTTGAGATGTATCAGTATAATTGCATATGTTGCTTAGATTTGTTGTAATAATCTATAAACGGCATTGCCAATTCATATATGTTACACAAATCTCAGTATATATTACTTGTTCAGTATCCTTATCTCTTAACATGTCTATGTTTATTTAAAACACAATATATTAAATGGATGTGAACTTAAATATCTGTATTACTTTGTGGATTTCTATAATGACATCACTTTGAGTATGCAAAAACCTTTATAGGTTTGTTTCTAAACATTTTTCCATATCGCTATCATTAAAGGCAAAATGCTATCCACATCAATGTGAATTATATTCACACAATTTAACTGTTTTATTTAGAGCTTTAAAAAACTCTACAATTTGAGTGTTCCTTGGGCAAAAATTTAGGTTTGATGAAAACATTCATTAAAAAAAGTTTTTTTGTTTTGTTTTTCTCTCACTACTAAAAAGCTCTGTCAATCAATCCGACTTTTTTTTTAATAATAGGAGGTTGTCAGGTTGACCAATTATGGATCTTTATGTTACCTAATTCTCCATCATGTACAGTATTTGTACAATAAAGAGTTTTATTCTGTGTAACATTTTCAGTAATTTCACAGCTTATAAAGGGAAATATAAAAACCACCCACCACCACCCCAGGAACATTTAGTATCTTCTGCCGCAGTCAGTCACAGAGGAGCATATAATGAAAACAAAGTTTCCTCCCAATGAAACTTTTCTAATATCCTGTCCCTCGCCTGCTTCTCTAAGAGGTTGGATGTCTCATTTGCAAGTGAGGGCCAGGAGAAGAGACGGCTGCCCACCAGCCTGTCCGTCAGAGAAGCTCACTGGGGAGAGCGTGTGTGCGAGCTTGACAGAGTGTGTGTTGATTAATATCAGGAGGGCAGGGCAGAGCTCGGGCTGCGGCTGTCGGTGAGAGCGAGAGAGGACAGTTCTTCCCGCTGCCGCCCAGGGAGAAGTCTGCTGGCGGAGGGGGTAATGAGCCAGAAACAGGCTGAGAGGAGAGAGAAGAAGGCTGAGAGGAGAGGAGTGGAGGAGGCACAAGGACAGGCCACACTCTACCCGCCACCTCACACACACACATCCTTCACTCAATCTCTCTGCCTCTCTTACCCTGCCATCTCTCACTTACCCACAGTAAGCCAAGCACCATCAAGGTTCCCCTGTATTTTTTTTCCCCCTCTCGCTTCACGATTTGACACTCATTCCCTGCTTCCTTCTGTCTGGCTCTGTTGTCTGCTCTGCTTTACATCACACTCTAACTCGAAAAATACATTTGTATATGCTTGCATGCACAGAGTCACAGGTTAGCTTCACACAAGTCCTTGTACTCCTATTCATATGGAGGCCTTTCCAGTGTGTGAACATCCTTGCAAACTACTCTCACCTCAATACATCCAAGTACCTTGGATAAAGATAGAAGTTCATTAAAGGTCATTGATTAAAATCATTTGACTTTACAAATAACACAAGACACAAGGATGTTTTGTCATTTGGGTAGATGAGGCAGAAAACGAGAGAACATCCTAGCACGAACACTGGAAATTAGCCAACATCAAAGGTACAGCATTACAAGAACTGTTATACTAGCATGTATCATCTTGTTCGCCTGCAAGCCAATACATGAGCTGTGATAACAACGGTGGATTTGTGGTAACTCACAGTAAACGCAAAGGACCACTGAACAGGACAAGGAAGAGAGTGATAATCGGACTGAATATTTCTGTCCCAAAGACAGCGGGAACCTGACACATATTCTGTTTGACACAATGAGCATCTAAAAATTAGTCATTTGCAGCTGAACATTGATCAGAAGTGGCTCATTGAGTTGTTTGAGACATGATGCTTTTTAAAAGCCCAACATGGGGTTAATATGAGCTTAAGCAGCCAGTTGTTATTCTGTACCAAGGTCAAAGCTCGAGTGTTTACAGCATCTGTGACTGAACACGACCCAAACTCAAACATCATTTCTACACTTCTGTCTGAACCCAGTTTGACACATGAAATACCAACTTAGGTATTTGCTGTATTACTGCAGGATTATTACATCTAATTACTAAGACTAAAAACTCCTCTGATCAATATTGTTATATTACCAATCAAACAACAGTACTGTAGGTGAATTAGGTGTCCTGGAGTGACAAACCCAAACAGTATCATCAGTGTTTCAGCAAATTTCAGCTTATCGATTAGTTTTTACAACATTATGTTTTGGTTTAGTCTGACCTCTCTCAACAGCGTCATTTCCATCAGCAGCAGTCAGTTTTTCATAGATAAACAGGCTCTGATAAACTCTGTATACGTCACACACAGACATTTAGTAGCCGACCACCAACCATAGTGTAATATACTGTATACCTACATTTTCCTGGTCGCTTTAAACTCCAAAATGAAGGTTTATGTTGATGGTTGTGTCACTAAATATGCAACAGTTTGTAGACTAGTCTATACAGCTTTATAATGGGATAATATGGCATTGTTTTGAGCACAGCTTGTTCCACTTGAGAAAAAAAAAAAGAATTAATGCTGATTCAATTTTTAGCTAAATGTAACCCAACCCCAGTGTGGCCTCTACTCAGATCCAAACGTTTGAGTACTCTGTTATTCTTAAACGCATAATTCCATATTGTGGTTACCACTCTCCTCCAACGTCTTGAAACAGGTGCAGTAGTTCACCATAATGTGGAAAAAAAATGTTTCCAGGCCCTGTAAATCTCTCTGCCTACACCAGCACTCAGACAGCACTCATAACAGCGATGGCCTCAGAGCAGTAAGCCATAAAAAAAGACACAGCCACAGGAAAAATGGGGCAGCATGTGCCTTTTCACAGTGGCCAGAGGGTGATGAGGTAAACAAGAGGCCATGGGTGGGGACTAAGAATGGACACCTCAGTGTTACGATGGGGTTGTGGTGTCAGGGGCAAGTTGTGCTGTCTGAGAATATTACCCATTACATTTGTGCTTTGTTTTTTTTTAAAGCATTGGCCACTGAGCTGTGTGCTTTTTGGATGGAGGATTGGGCCATGCAGGGACGATCTGCTGAGAGAGGATGCATCCACTGAGACTCATGAGAGAGAGCTGGGCACTGGGGGGGTGGAGGTGGGGGCAGGAAATAACATGAGCAATTTCATAAATGGAAGGGAGAGGCTGTGACTTCCTAAATCGTCTGTGAAAGACAGAGGGACGGAGTGGCGAGGCGGGGGAGATGGTGAGTGAAGGGGACGACAGGGAGAGAGATGGAGGGAGGCAAGAGGGAGCGTGACGCAAAGTGTGAAAGAGAAAGAAGAGCGAGGAGTGGAGAGCCGGGGCTTGGTGGTAAATGGATGTAACTGGGTGAGAGAGGAAGGGGCAAAGTGAGAAAGAGAGAGGCTGGAGAGATGAAAAGATGAAGAGGGCAGATTTCCCACCAGCTGCAGGAGCACCTCTATTACCCTTTCTCTCTCCCCCTGCCTTTCGTCCCCTCCTCTATCTCTGTATCCTATCAGCCTCAGTGTGGCATCCTCTCACATCAGATTAGCTCAAGCCCAGAGAGATGGTTCAAACTCCTCTGTCAAAGTTATTTAAAACACTTCTGATGCTGAGGCCACGCTCCATCCTGCTCCCACCCCCCCACCCCCCACCCCCCTCTTCGTCCTTGTCATGGCCAAACTTAGGCTGAAGCTGGAGCTCCAGCCTCACCAGCTCAGCTGGGATGTACATCTCCCCATGGCGTCGAAAGTCACTATCAATCAAACATGAGGGTGCGGGGGAGGACCTAGGTGTGGCAGTAGGCAGGAAGGAAGGGAGACTGCAGGAGACTCGCATAAATCACCAGCCAGGGGAAAGATGTCAGAGATAAACATGACCTGGATATTAAGATTCATATTTCTTCTTTGAGCGCGGATTCAAAAAAATGGCCTTCCAGAGGAACCGCCATTTAAAAGTTGATTGTTTTCTTGTCAGCAAGACAAGTTACTTTTACCAAAAGCATAACAGCACGCTTGGTCTTTTATGATTTTTTTCTCCCCTCTTTTTTTCTTATTCCTACAAATCGATAAAAACATGTTAGGTGAGAGTGGAACATTGCAATCCAATATAGCAGTTAAGGGAGGCCTGGCTTTATAGAGGCATGACTGTGCATTGACCAGCACACTATGGATGACTCTTGTGAGTGAGAGGAACAGATCACGCCATGAGCCACTGTGTCATGGCTCCAATCCCTCCTGATGAGAAAGGCCAGCTCGGTGTGGCACGGCACTGCCCGGCGCAGCCCATTTTCTGACAGAGACGGCTGTTTGAGCTCTCCAGTCATGGTCTCTGTGATGAATGGCCTCCACTGCCGGGGAAAGAAAGGAAAAAGGGGGCCTGGGAGCCCTCCGAGGATCAATACGTACGCACAGGAGGACCTGCTTCGCATGTTAAAAACCCTGATCCAGCCCCAGCCCCCCTGCCCGCTCGCTCCGCTGTCTCCTGCATCGCTGACGGACAAGCCTCTGGGAGCGGGTGGGCGGGAGAGTGGCTCTGAGCAGGGAGGACTTTGGTGTGTGTGTGTATGTGCGGATGCATGTGTATCTACATGAAGTGTGTCAGCAGGTTTCTAGAGGGGCTGGCATGTCAGCAAACTCAAGGTCGACATGGCACACACGGGCGCAAGACGCACGGTCGCACGCGGACACACACGCTCGCACAACTCTGTAAATCCACCCACTGTTGATGCTCTGAAAGGGGCCACACTGTGACATGGTAATTCAGAGGTGTCTAAGGCGATGGATATCCTATTAATGAGCCCAAAACAATGACTAGACTAATGAGCTTATAATGGGAATATTGAATGCATGGGAATGGGATTGGGCCTTGCGTGAGCCAAGAAGGGGGACCATTGAATGAGAGCCAATGCACAAGGGCTAGAGGGCTAAAAGCTTGAGACGAATACAAACTGCAAAGGGCGCAGCAGAGGCTGTAGGAGTAGGGCTGCGTGGAGGGGTGCACAGTCAACCCAAATCAATACACCCCTACACGCCTTGCCTCGTTGGGCTTGTGATATACGAGAACAGGCAGCTTCTCTGAGCATAAATAAAACATGAAAATGCAACAAATTATCAGGCCGAATGGACAGAGATCTATTTACTCAGTAATGCTGTATTTTTTATTTGTCAGATCGGACCGGGGTAGGAGGGACTGATTGTTATCCTGCATCCAATTTGAGTCGACCAAGTGCTGAGATGTGATTCAGCTTCTGTTTGTGAATTAATGAATTAATCAAAGACTGGTTGGTCGGGGGAGAGGGACGAGAAGCGAACCAGGCAAATGAGTGTACGGCAAGCTGTGACGGGCTAATAGCTGGAAAAGGAATTACAGTCCAATTGCTCTGTCTTATTCTGGCCCTAATGCTGCCGAGGCCTTTTGCTGCAGCCCCTCCGTGTGATTTGATTCCATTTGGAGAGCCTTATTTTCCTCTTGATCTCACACATTAAGGACCTTGCTATTCACCAGAGCAGAAAAAAGGGGGAGGACAGTCAGAGCAATGAAATGGATTAGCACACAGCTGTTGAGACCGGGCAGGTCAATGTTTTAAATCTCTGGCCCTGTCCGCTTAAATCTGCTGGCCTGTACTTCACAGACACTCATGGATCTAAAAGGGATGAACAGCTCTGAGCAAGATGGTTAAGAATAAAAAAAACTATGGTCCTGGAAAAGGGTGAGGTGGTGGCCTTGTAAAATAGGCCTTTAGTTGCCAAGTAAGATAATCCTTCAAAGTGGTTTAAAAACAACAGAGGCCACGTGGAAGGAGATCTAATGTGGAACAGCTGACTGGGCCAGAAAAGATCTCAAGATGATCTTGCTAAACTAAGAGTAGAGTGTTTCATGCACAATAAAAACAAATTATTTTAAAATGCTCAATTTCAAAACACATTTTGGATCACTGAGGCCCATAGGGCTACCAGCTTTATGTTCTAAAAATCAAGTTCTTACATCAGACATGACGTTGACCTTCACTGTGCAGATGTCTCCGCTGTGTGTGTGTGATGCTGAGGTAAGCAATGGAACTTTACCAGCAGTGCTTGTCTGCCCAGAGCGCAGCCAGCCAATTATCCCTCTTAATTATCTATTGACGAGATGGAATTGATGTTTTTGGAGCGCTGATTGGATAATCAGGAATGTTGGCCACAGTTATTCTCCTTGGCTGATCTCACTCATCTGTCCAATCTGGTCTCCTTGTTTGAGTAATCTGCTCAGTTGCACAACATATTCCTGCAGAACAATAATTTATCATCACAGTCAAAGGCACAGGAGATGTTTCATTTTGCTACTAAGGTTAGCAGCACCCGCATTCACCGAGCACTTTGTTAGGATCACCTGTGTAATGGCTTTTTTTTCATGCAGTTATCCAATTAGCCAATCAGGTGGCAGCAGTAGGATGTGTAATATTGGGAGAGGTCTGGAGCTTCAAGTCATTTCAGAGAGGAGAGAGACAGTGATCTTTGTGAGGCTGGTTGGAGTATTTTCCAGACTGAGTGCTGCTGACGGAGGTGACTATAACTCAGAAAACCACTTTCATAACTGTGGTGAGGAGAAAAGTTTCCCAGAATGCACATGTCCAACCTTTAGACCAGAACCACCTCAGCCATTTGGAGTATTGTTGCTGTCCATGTGCACTGAGCTTCAGGTTTACTACCTTCGAATGGGAAGTGGCAGCATGACTATGAACCAAAGACATCTAAAATGGGTTTCATGAACATGGCAGTGAGTTCAGTGAATTTCAGTCTACAGATCTGGAGCCAGTACAACACCTGATGTGGTATAAGAGGAGATTGGGAGCATTTATGTGCATCTGACAAAACTGTACAAATTATGTGATGCAACTGAGAGCACAGGGAGACTTTAACCAGTGCTAATAAAGTGCTCGGTTGAGCATATGTTCCACTGTGCATGTGTTTAGTTAAAGACATCACAAGGCTTTTCTCACAATGGACCAATGTTTTCAGGAGCACGAATGGCGACCTTTTCCATTCTGTTCCATTCATTAACCTCCACCTTTATCTGCAGACAGGCCAGTGCTTCTTATGGGGCTCCATTTCCAAAACAGCCCCAGTCTGAACAAAAGAACTTAGCTGCATTAATTTCTGCCCCCTCTCTCTTTTCACATCAGCAGCCTATTTTCTTTAAACTCTCTTGGAGATCAAGCTGGCACAGGACCAGGCAGGCAACGGGAAAAAGCCGAGCGCAAGAGCAGAGTGACACTGATTGTGCCTCCTCTAATTAAACCCTACCTGACCCCGGTGTTGGGACATCATTAGTTCTCCCTCATAATCATCACACAGCAGCAATTACATTCTGTTTGGCCCCATTTGCATTTCACAAGATTTCCCTGAACAATCAAAGACAGATTGGAAAAGGAGGAAGAAGCCAAATAAAGCATGGAAGTCCTAAAAAAGAAATCAGCTAGATTCAATTTCGCAAGCATGCTGCAATGGTTTGTTGCAAAGAAAGAATGTCTTTTTGCAAAATATCATGGGACTACCGAGATTAAAGGTTAAACATGTTGAGTCTCAGTGGCCAGCACTGTAGTCTGGGACCACTTTCCCATACAGTATTAATGCTATCCTGATGTTCTCTGTAGGGACAGGACGATACGCCCCCTCAACAAAAAAATAAATGAATTTTAAAAAAAGAAAGAAAAAAAAAAAACAGAATAATTTCTAGCAGCACAAAACCACATCTCCGACCTCTTTAGTCTTAAAAGTCTTGCATCCTGCCAGGAACCAGAAATGGGTTTATTGCAGCGATGACTGCCTCAATTTGGTAACACAGGGAGACGGGGACGGGGGAGAAACTCAGAACCTAAAAATAATCACACTCCAGAATACTCCCCTGCAGCAGCCGTACATCTCCCCACTTGCAAAAAAGTACACTATGCAGAAACACACACACATACACACACACACACACACCAGTGCAAAATAGAGCCATCTATGTAAGTACGCACTTCAGGGAAAGTGCACAAGGGCAGATGCTCCATCTGTATTCTGGGTGACAGCAGCGTTGTGCTGGTGTAGCGTTTCTCTCCGCGAGATGCCGTCTACACAGAAACAGTCATACGTCACGGACATAAAAGAGGGCCCTTTGAAAGCTCATACACACAGTTGGCATTCCAACAAGCTGAAGGAGACTTTTTCCTACCAGCTCCTCTCATGCGTCTGCTGTTACTAAATCTGACAACAGCAGCAGAGTAAGGTCGTTGTGTTAAGAAGAGAATTATGCTGGCAAATACCCCAGGGGCATCCTGCTTTCTAGGCAGTAGCCGATCGGACGTGCATTCTCATCTCCATACTGCAGTAAACAGAAATGTTGTCATTACAGTTGAATCAACTACACAGATGCTGAATAATATATAGAAAATATATACAACATATCTGCAGACAGCTAAACACCACTAGGCACCATGCACTAGAATCTCAGCAGATGTTTTTATTTTGACACATACTAGCACATATTGTAAATTCATGTTAAAAAAAAAAAAATACCATGTTCCCAAGAATAAAACATGCTGATGAGAACTGCTTCTGTTCACATTTCTGTTATCAACATCTCAGATTATTGTCAGTTCATTGATACTCCCGACTTTTTATCCCTTTCCCGTGTGACGCCCCCAAATGGCTTTTCTCTCCCAAACCAATCTCCACTCAAGTGTTTCTAATCTCTGCAAAGTCTGCTGAGAGACAGTGTTGTGAGATGCACTCTTAACTGTGACTTGAAACAAGATTATCTGGCTGAGATACTGTGAGGTGCACTCATTTGTTTAGAGATGGAGTTTGGGCTTTTGGATTTATGACAAGGTTACACTGTCATATCAACATGGACACACAGCTCTGTTACAAAGAAACTCAATAGGAGAAAATACCTAGCAGAATTAATGTGCCTCCTGAAAACACGTCTATTCACTGGTGGCTACAAATGAATCTCTGCCCTGTGAATAAAGGAAACTAAATTTGAATCCATGTTACGACGACTAGATTTGCCTCATTTGCACATCTAAAGGCAAGACTGGTTTCTCCTAGGGAGAGACCAGTTTTTTTTGTTTAATTATTATTATTATTAAAGATGTCAATCTGTCAATGATTGTCCTTATTTGCTGGCTCATATTTTAATCTTTTAAATGTGTAAAAACTGTGTTCTTTGCAGCTGGGGTTAGGAAGCAAAACAAAACCCCAAAACATTAAAGTAATAGTGATGTCAGGGAAATGTAAATTACATTCTGCATTTTTTCTTTTTCTATTTACTTTACCTACTCTGATAATAAACTTGGTATCAATAATGTTTCCAGAGAGTCTTGGGTGCATATATACATTTATATCATTCATTTTTAGCAGTTGCATGCTAATAATTTAACATATTTTAAAGTCAAAAGATACAGTATATTGATATATCAAAATTTTGTAGGTGAATTAAACAACTAAAATTCTTTATTTTCACATTCACTGGGGCACTTTGAAGAAGCATGTGATGTTTTGAACAGTATGGCTCGTACAGCAGAACCAATACTGTAAGAGTCATGAGACAATAAAATCCACATTAGAACAAGGAAATTGAAGGCTGCTCAGGTGAGTCCAGTCCCACAGAAAATCATTTTATGCCTCCTTTTATTCCATCACCGCCACATGGGCCTCACAAGCATGCCCAGTGCTTCTAAACAGGACAACTATCACTATATGGTGGAAGTCAAACTGAATTTCTTACATCAATAAAAAGGAACACAGTAGGACAGGTGAGTTCAGGTAGCAGCTGCTAGGACTGATGGGAGCAGGAGCAGCACAGATGTGTCAGAACTTATGAATGCTATTAGGGTGCAGAAGATTGAGCAGTGATAACTCTTGATTGTCTTCAGAATACATTAAGTCAGAGAAATGAACTAAACAATACATTAGACAACTAAGCCCTCATCAAAGAAGAGCCATAGCTGAAAACACACACTTTCTTATGTTCATATTCAGTTTGATGAACATTACCATAAATTGTCTTTATATTTTCACTTCACTGGTCTACAATAAGCTATAGAATAAAATGAGCCTCTTTTTGAAATTGCAATTACTTTTTGAGGAAATTAATCATATAAAGGAACAACGTGATAAGAACTGCTAACAGGTTATTACAGCATGCCGTGTTCATCATGGCTAAAAACTTACCTCATACCATCAGGAGAGAACAAAGTGCATTCTGGAGCCAGATTTCACATTAAGGCAATTTAAAATATTCCAGACTGCCTAATTTAGGGGTCGGACTTCTGTGTAACTTAATTCGACAAGATTAATTATACAATTAAATCCAAACTTCTCTCAATTATGTGGAGAAATGCTGCCTGCCTGCTCGGGCTGACCCCTCACCTTTGCTGAGGCGAGGTACCTGATAAGCATAATTTCAACAGGAGCAGAAGAAATTGCTGCCTATTTTGTTGCCGTGCTCAACTCAGCACATTACAGTTCTTAATTGCTGGAAGACTTCGTAACTGTGCCCTTGACATGGGAAGGCAAAATGTTATGCCATTCACTTGCACATTACTGAACGTGCAGGAGCTCTTTCCTGATTGACAGGGCGATCCATTGAAACAAAAGACTTAATTGTGTGTCAACTAATTGTGTAATTACAATTGGCAGGCTTGCCACTTCAGTTTCACTGATCTATCATCTGTGGTGAACAACAAGAACATAATGACATAATATGGTACAGTAGGAGTGTGTTACCTCCAAACCGTGGGGTCTGCAGGAGGAGGCCGACCTACTCTTTTTCAGTGGGCCTACAATTAGCCAGCTAAGTAATGTTCCCATCCTCCACCTGAAGTATGCATTCCTGCAGTGTCCTTTCATATAATATTGTATCCACTGACAACCACTATGCAGGATCACTACTAACCCCCAATCGTGTTTCTTTCATATTTATGTTGAGGCTATGAGCTGAAGCAGCAGGAGTGAGTTACAAAGAGCAGGTGGGCTCATCCGCCTTGACAAGCAGCCATTATCAACACAGTTCTTGGAGTGAGAGAGCAAAACCACCAGGGATGGGTGTAAAACCTCTTTCAAAGACCTTCAAAATCTGAGTTTCTACCCTAGCGCTCTATCTCAATCCCTCCTTGTCATCATTTTATTCGCCCTCTCTCCGCTCCCTTTAGAGAAAAAGGGGGAAAAAGACGGGAGGGGGAATGGTCTACTTGACCTTAATCTGCCCAGTAGTGAGTTTCAGAGAGATGACATGCAACCTCAGAGGTAAAGGGCAATTGTTTCTTTTTCCCCTCTTCTGAGAGCCAATTTACAGCCCCCGGGGACTTTTCTCCAAAGCTGCGAACTATTTCAGGTTCTGCCACATTGTTTTTGATTCACTCAGCTGGAAGCAGCTAAAAGAGCCAGGACCTTCACTTTCCCTATTCTCAATCATCCTGCAGCCCATTTAATGCCACTCATGCCATTCATCCCATAGCAGGCAGGGTGGATATGAAGTGGTATTTGCATTTCATGGACTACTGTATACTGTATGTGTGACCTATAATGGGAAATGTTTGCTGCTTGCTGCAGTAGCTATTAGAACAAGTCAGCAATAACATTAATCTCATGGAGGCCTGAGAACTTGAATTGTGCATAAAACACCAACAAGGAAATAAATCCCACGGGTAATATTCTGTATGCATACACAGTGGACATGAATGATAAGCACCATCAGTAGCAATTGGCTTAAGGAGTGGATGTATCCCATAGGCTCTGCAAATCTGCATCAAAAACAAGACATCCAGAACAGTCTGGAATGGCCATTGATTTTATGCACAAATAAGAAAATAGTCTTTAAAAAAACAAAAAACAAAACGTTTTATTCTCTTTCCAGTTATATTACTCACACCCTCATGTGCTGAGCCTAATGGCCAAAGATACCAGTGCAAGGTTTTCCACCTTTGTTTTACGACAATCATGTTCTGCTTCAAGTTCAAGTGGCATGACTGATTAGCCAGTTGATAATTTCACCTTCAAACAGTTAGCACCCAGCAGGATACTGATACAGAAAAACATCAAAACATGATCCATGATTGCTGGATTGTTAGGTGCCCTAATCAGAACCAGCTCATTAGCTCAAACGTGAGCCAAACAAGGCTGACTCGAGGATATTTCTCCTAAATGCTAGCCATTCCTCAGAGTAAAAGTGATCTGCAGCATCAATCTACACCAGCCAAACCACATCACTATAATGCGCACAACAAAGTGCATCTATTTCCCCAGCTATAAACAAAACATTAGCCAAGTCTGGAATATTCATATCAGTATGTCAACAGACAAAACTGCAGCTCGGATTTTCTAATAAAGTCACAAAAACTCTGACGGATTTGCCAAGTGCTCATATAGGCGAGAACAGTCGAGAAGTGATGCATATTTAACCATGTATAAAGGCAGAGAAATTAACCATGAGACAAGTCTTGCTGGGCCAATGTGAGCCATGAATTAATAATTCGGAGTGAAGTTATTAAGTTATTTGTTAACAGTAAATATTCTGTATGTGTCCCTGAGAGCATGACTTTTTAATAATTCGGAATTTTTAAACTTTAATGTTTAGCTCCATTCTGGAAACAATGGTGCTTAGCTGTAATTGATTCTTCCGGCGTGGAGTAATTATGATGGCTGTGTGGAAGTGGAGCTGGATCCACTTGGCCCTGGGTGATAGGAGAGAGAGCGAGGGGAGAACAGACAGATTTAGAGACGAGGAGGAAAGACAGCATGGAGACACGGATTTGGATATATCTCTTGACAGACAGGCTGACTGAACTGGAGGCAAAATACTCCACACTGGTGGGAATAGCCTCAAACCCAGAGATATCCATCTTCCAATCCTCATGTTTTTTTTAGACCTATTCACTCGAACACTTTACGTGCACTAGTCTTGTTTATTTAAATGGTTTGAGACTGATAAACTCTCTCCGCATTTCCATCCGTGTTACTCACATCACTCTTGCCATCCTTGCCCCTGAAAGTGTCTTGTTGCTAGCAGGTCACTGTGCCAATGGCAGCAGACAGAGTCGATCTCAGCAGGGTAGTATTTAATCCATCAGGGCTCAGTGTTAATTACTCACACATCCGCTGGGCTCTGAAGTGAAGCTGGGTGATGTACCCTGGCAGTGCTCTTTAACAAGGATGATCCCACTAGCATGTGCAGCATCTTTGTTGAAGGCCCTTTACCTTGGCTCAAATTCATATATAAAAAGTCAGATATTCTAAACACCAGCCACAAACGCATCCCGAAGAGCGTAGGGCAGACTGCAGCAGGGTAAAACAAACGCATGTGACAAAATCCCCCATAGGTAAAGGTGTACAGTCATCTTTGATTGTAGGGGTTCCCCATAGGTCAGCGGCACACATCGCTATATGGGGACCGCCAGGAGCGAAAAGCCAATTGTCTCGTGGGTAAAGTCTCTATAGCTAATACAGAGGCAAGCACACACACGCACATGCACACACGCACGCGCAGGTTCCTGTCTAGAGTGGCATAGCAGGCCCTGGTCACAGCTGCTCTCCCCCGCCTCGGGAGGAATTGCTTCCATTTGGCCTGTCACTTTGGCCAGGGCCACTGTGGCTTTTCTCATTTGTCAGAGAGCGGGGGCGATCCTCTGGCTCTCACGGCTAATCTGCAGCCGCAGGCTAGAGGAGACACACACACACACACACACAAGCATACATTCTCTCCTTTCTCATCTGACTGATATAGGCTTTAGTTCACTGGGGTCTTTTTACTCTCTTCAGTCAGTAGGGGAAAACAAGAACAACAAGGAAGAGACAGAAAGAGAGATATGTCAAAAGTGCCAAAGTCAAGGTTACATCCTCTTGTGAAGAGTTTTTTTTATCATTATTATTATTTACACTAGCTGGATGGTGATAAATTATATTCTCGCACTACGGCAAAATCTTTTTTTCTGTTGACTTGAAGAACTGCAAACAACACACAAGGTAATTGGACATGGTTTTAGTAATTATCCTCTAATGGAAGTTTAAAAAAAAAAAAGCATAGCTTTAACTGTAACACCAAGGTGTCTCCGTTCCTCCTCTTACATGCATGAGTGCTCAGTTCGCACTTGATTAAAGGAAGAAATGATTCATCGAGACTCAGAGAGGGATATCGAGGTCCAAATGAACATGAAATTGCCTGTATTCATAAATAGATGTACAGAATTCCTGGAGATCAACTTTGTCTTGCTTGATTTTATTACAGTATATTGTGGAATAATTATACCACAACAGCCAAGCAATGCTGGCTAGTAACATTTTAGAGCACTGAGGGAACGGAGCAGTCCAATTAAAGAGCTGTCACACAAGGCTTTGAGGGAAACATGGCCAACGTGCTGTGCCAAAACCGATCCTATCATTAGAGGCTGCCATCGCTTTGAGGTACAAATGCTTTCAAGTCTTTCTTTCAGTCAGCTTCTGCTGCAGTCAACAGGTGATAGCTCTACTTGATTATTAGTCTCCCTTAAATCTACTAGTATCAATACGCAGCTACCTGTGAGATCTATATTAGTATGAAAATGTATTGCCGTGATCAAAGGTTGTTCACAATTGGTTTATCTCTCAAGATAAACAACTAAGTCGACGCTACCTCAATGCTTTCAGGATATCGAGAGACAAATGGAACGACTCCACAGGAATCGAACAGGACACGATGTCAGTGCTACACATCTTAAAGTTTGACCATGTTTTTTTTTTTAAAAAGCTTCTTTGGAAATAGACATCAGAAGTTATGATCAGACGGTAGCATCTAGTTAGAGCATGACTGACTTTCATCTTCTGATAACATTTCAAAATAGAGCTAGCCTAGGTCTTTAGTTTTTATAAGATAGTGCTGCACATGTTCACAGTTCGAAGCTTGAATTGCTCGAAGCATCTCAGATAAGAGTATGAACTAAATACTAATCAACTAATGAGTTAAATCTATGCTCTAAGGCCATTATACGCATACCATATTCATTTTATTACCTTAAGTGAATGAAAGATAACTTTAGTTCAATTAAGTATTTTCAATTGACTTAATTTGAAAAGACAGCACAAACACATGTTTAAACTAAATATAAAGCAATCTAATTGAATAACACAGCTATTTGTGGACTATTAAACATATATAATTAACATACACACACACACACACACTTAATATATCTTAATATACAGCTGAGATTGTTTCACAGAGAAAAAAAACCTGATAATTACTTAGTTAACATTTTAGTAACTGCAGGTGGCTGATAACTATTATGCCTTAAAGTCCACACTAGATCTCAATTTAAACATACATATAAATTGAGATATGTCCCCTGCAAGCACTTGAAAATCATGTTGAATCACAGACATCCTCCTCATTGTCATGTTAACACCTGCAGGTATGGTGATACTGTGCACTGGTGGTGGATTGTAGACCAGAGGCTGGTGTAAAATTAAAAAACAAAGAGTTAAATACCTGTAGATTAGTAGACAAGTTGATGGTATCATCGCTTCAACTCTGTGGTGACTGCCATTCAGAAGCCGCTCTGGGGGGTCAGGTGTTAAAAGCACAGGAACTCAAGGTAAGGAATTAGCTTCTCATGTGTTATCTCTCAACAATGATCTCCATACATGGATGCTGCTTCAAAGACCAACATCTATTGGGGGAAAAAAAAAACATGGGTGAACTTACTAACTATCCACACACATTGATGTGCCACACAAAATGATCTCATCTTTAATTTTAAAATCATTGCAAAACATATAAGAGAAAACATAATTTGAGTGATGGTCATAACTTTTTAAGTATTTCTGACAAGCTTAATATATTCCCAAGTTTAATTATTTCTTAATATTGACATTTCTAATTAAGCAGCATAATTGGAAAGCCTGTGTGCAGTGGCAATCATTTCTGTGGCCACTGGAAAAATTAATATAAAAATTATTAATGAATACTACCGCTTTTAATTGCTGTGTACCCATATTCATAATTGCTGCAGCATCCTCCTTGAAATGACATGATGACAAATACAAGTGTCATGTCAGCGCTTTCCTTCTTCATCTCACACCTCAATCAAAGCTAATCCATTTCACCTCAGCTATGAACACTGAAACAAATTAAAGTCCCATTTCATTTTCCACCTTCATTAATGCATCTTGTTTCCAAGGTTACAATCATTTAGTAACTGTGGAACAAACAAATTCAAAGCAGTGTGTGCTTTGATATTTTGAGAGGAAGACGTGGATGGAGCTTACTGGGAAAACAAATCAGCACAGAGTTTTAATCCTCCAGCTCCAAAGTGTTCTGCACATGTTTATCATGAAACAAAGCCTTTTTCATCTAAACAAACATTTTAATATTAGACTTTAGAAGCTTATGCCCAGACAATAATGCTCATAATTTAAACTTTGCCCCCGCCAATGTTTTTCCACTGAGTACATCCTGAATGTAATAGTCCCTCTCTCTGAATGCCGACAGGAGACAGCATGAGCAGTAACTGCACAATGTCATTATGTTCGTGGTGTTTCTTCCTGTGGTGTGATGTGACAATGCCAGACACAATGACCCAATTTGCCTGAGTGGCTATAAGGGGGGTGCCAATGGTAGGTTGCACCATAAACACTGTACAAAGATCGTCTTAGACGCAATAGCACAATTTCTTGCGTGTAATGACAAGCACTAATAAAAAAAAATGTCACATTTTGAGCCTGTTTACACACTACATTTTCTTCTTTGCTCACATATAAAGAAGAAAAAAAAACTGAGCCTAAAGAAATGCAGGACTGTAGGTGGTGGGGGCAATGATGAGTTCTCAGACTAGCCTCTTTGGCATGCAAATCATATCTGAATTTCTCATTAGCATAAATGCATGAGCAACTTTAAATGCTTTTAATTTTCAATCTCGCCAAGCAGAGGAGTAATTTGTCACTGTCAGGATGGGAGACTAAAAGGGGGGGACCAGAGGGAGCCAAGGACTCCACGCTAAACTGGAATCACAGAAAATTTCTGATTTACTAATTGACTGATGTGCAGTTCAGTCGAGTTGCCTTGAAGGTGTAAATAATTCTGTGTATATTCAAATGGCAAAATGAGAGAGTGCGGGGTGGATACGGAAAAGCACATTACACGATGCTTCTCCTCAGGCCATACTTTTCTCTGGTGATTCTAATTTCCAGCCTTTTACATTTTCGCTCTGTCTCTCTAAAGCGGTGCAAGTTTGCTGTTTTAGTACATAATCACAGATAATCAACTGGAAATTAAAACAAAATGTCACATTTTTTATATCTCTTTGCCATTACGTGAAAGGAGGCTGCTCAAAGCTGTTCAGCAGTGGCGCACAAAAACATTCCAGCAGCTTATCACATAAGTAGTTGTAAGTCATTTCAAATTTTATCTTCGTTCTTTCAAGATGTCAGATCAATTGACACTGTACTCTGAAGTCTAAACCACTAATGCCTCATTTTTTGAACAAAGTAGTTCAGATTCAGACAGACCTTGTTAGCTAAATTTAGCTGTAGGTGAAAACAGGGGGGAAAGATTTAACAAGCTCCCCATTTTAATGACTAAAACCAATTAAGCAAACATAATTAGTATTCCATAAGAAAACTAAAGACAACTGCAACATGGGGCTAGCAGCTTACCTCCAAAGAAGGCCCCATCAGACGAGAGCTTGGTGGATGTTTCTGTCTGCAACACAGCTGGGCAGCTGCTGATGAAACCTGCCTTCACAGTGTGTGCTGGTTCACCCCACTGCAAATGTCATCACCTCCAATAGATTTGGACAACAGATCATCAGAGTTGTAACTTCTTCACCTCGCCTGTGGGCATTAGAAAGCAAGACAAATTGTGAAAAAGATGTGAAACACCTAAATGAACACTCATGATTAGAAATAATCTTTGTCCTAAATCAGACACGGTGTAAGAATAGAAGATTTGCCCACGCCACATCCATCATTTTAGGTTTGGATATTTGGTTTAGCCAATTGGCTCTTCCTCTAGGGAGGATAATGTGAAATATCAACTTCAGTTTCTATTTTGCTAAAGATAACACCAGTATTTTTAAAAAGCAGTAGCCCAACACAGGCACATCTTCACTCATCTAACTTAGCTGCACTATAGTATAAAATGAGCACCATTGTGTTAACTTCTAACTATGATTAATTGTGACTAACTACACCTTAGCCACCAATGTATCATGTTCTGTACTGTAAGCTAGTTGTAGCTTTTGTATGATTTTAACCTTCATGCTTTTTGCTAATCAGGCTTTGTCAAGCAGATAAGTAACAGCCGTGCAGTTGCTATAAGGTTTGCTAACTTAACTAAACAGCTAATTGCAGTCCCAAACCAGAACTGGCTTTTTCAGGAGGTTTTCTTTTAAACAGTCTGAGGTTAGAATCACCCTTCACAGTCTTTGTCCACACAGTGGAGTC
Source organism: Trachurus japonicus (assembly GCF_045865225.1). Taxonomy (NCBI): domain Eukaryota; kingdom Metazoa; phylum Chordata; class Actinopteri; order Carangiformes; family Carangidae; genus Trachurus; species Trachurus japonicus. The sequence continues at coordinate 23,791,719 of NC_140928.1, read as the reverse complement.
TGTTCAGGTGTCAACTAACTATACACATTGGCATATTATATACTTTGGGTTTTTTGAAAGGCAAAATATAAACTGAAGTTATTATTAATATTATAATGATAATAATAATAATTATTTACTAGTTTACATTAGCCAAGCTAATGCTTAGTACACTAGCTGCTGCACGCTCTAAACAGCCGGCTTTGCTTCTATCAACAGACACTAAAAGCATGTACATGGCATTAAGGGTGTGGTTCAGATGCTCTCTAGTAACAATAACTTTAAATAAGCTAAAAGCTATTTTTGGTAGGTTAGAGAACAGCAAACAAGCCATGCAGTTTTTGTGTGAAAAGAAACCATAGCACAAGAACTCTTCAAATGCACGTCTTGAGGCATTAGACTCTGTCAATCATCTGAGCTCCATGGCAACAGGCCGAAAGAAGTTGAGCTTTGGTTTTATATTGAGAGAATTGTCGTGACAACTCATCTGGGCAATTAGAGAGCTTGATATTCAATTTCTTCTTAATCTAGATCTGCACTAAAGTTACATGGAAATATTAACAGTACGCCACTAAATTGAAATCATTAATTATGTAGCATCATTTCATTTTCATTTGAATCTAATTTAGTTCTATTTAGTTCCGAGAAAAAATGCAATGTTAAATGTACAGACCCCACAACTGACAATCATAATAGCAAGGACATATATATATACTTTTAATTTGAAAAATTAAATCACTCAAAAGTGGCTCACCAAACACAATAAAAGTAGTATTTTTGAAATGTTACAACAATAACATTGATTTTTCAGTCACAAAAACAAATATTCTGATATTTAAATTAAAAAGTGAATCAATTACACGAAAAAGCTGATACCAGAACACCTTAAACATGACTGTATTTTGTGTTGTTTGGTAAACTAGCTTAAAGGAATCATACAGCTCTGTTTAGTCTGCAGGGGTACAGTTGCCCTTGTTATCGATGAAACAACAGGAACTCAAAATGATGAGCATTTTTAGCCATGAGAAGCACAACCTAGATGGGCCAGAGCTCAGCCAGCATGTGTAACAGCCATGGGGCCATACTGTTTGGTCTTTGCAGTATACATTCTGCTCTGAACTGAAGTGTACATACTCCAGCAGAGTCATAGATGGAAGAAGGTGCAGCTGTGGCACATCCATTCTTTACATCACACTCATACTGCCCTCAAGTGTTATAAAAGTGAATTAAATGAGAAATGCATTTGCAATAGAGGCGACAACTATGCACTATACAGCAATTTATTACAACAACCCTGGGGCAAATATTTAGTGTATGATATGATTAGAACTTATTGTGTGGTGATGTTTTATGATTAGTTTATTATCTTCAGTATCTACGTTTTAGAACCTCCACGATTATGAAAACAACACCATAATCCAAAACTGTGTCCTAAAATAAAAGCGTGTTTGTCTTTCTCTGCAGACAAGGTCATTTTAAATGATGAAAAAAAAAATCAATATTAAAATTGTGCTGCCGCATTCACTGTGTGAAAATATGTAAGGGTACAGTTGATAAACAGTTGGTTAAGCTGAGTTGAGTCAATGAGCCAGTTTACAGTAGTCTGGCCTGACGGAAGTGCGTTGCTGCGATTAGCTTCTGATTGGTCGGAACGAGCCACCCGGCGGAAGTCCCGCCTCCATGCTGCAGCTTTCACAGTCCACCCGGTTAAGGGAAACATCAACAAACAACAACAGGAACGGACCAGCCAGACCCTTCTTCTCTGGAGGAGGGTCTGGCAAGCGAGACAAGTTTACAGTGGCTTCACAGTTTGCACTTTATTGTGCTATTATTTCATTATCCTCATTATGGATAAGAGATAATTTTCTGCTCCAAAGGCCGATACCGATAACCGATAACATACCTGGAGACTAGTGAGGACCAAAGATATATCACGACTCACGACATCAATACTATAAACAAAACCAAAAACAGTTTTGACTCTTTAAATGAAAATATTCTATTAGCAAGCCTTTCAAACATTTGCTAAAAGATATCAAACAAAACTTTTTGATATCTCAAATGAACATCTATTTAAATGAGGTGCATTACTTATTGATATAAAAATAAAGGCCTCTAGAACTGATGCAAATATTTTGCATCAGGATTTAAAAAAATAAAGTGGAAAAAGTGCATTCCACAAGTAAAAAAAAAAAAAAAGTTTAAAGGATTTTTTCTTGGCTGGTTCCATACAAATTAATAATTTTTCATTAAAGTAAATGAGGTTCAGTTGTTTTTTATCTCAAGGAAGAGAGAGAGAGAGTTTGTGTGTGTGTGTGTGTGTGTGTGTGAGGGGGGGGGGGGGGGGTAATCCATCCACCTCACAGGTGTGGCATATCAAGATGCTGATTAGACAGCATGATTATTGCACAGGTGTGCCTTAGGCTGGCCACAATAAAAGGCCACTCTAAAATGTGCAGTTTTACAACACAGCACAATGCCACAGATGTCGCAAGTTTTGAGGGAGCGTGCAATTGGCATGCTGACTGCAGGACTGCAGAAACTGCAGAAAATCGAATGTTCATTTCTCTATCATAAGCCGTCCCCACAGGTGTTTCAGAGAATTTGGCAGTATCCATCCAGCCTCACAACCACAGACCACATGTAACCACACCAGTCCAGGACCTCCATATCCAGAATGAGCATGTTCACCTTCAAGATTGTCTGAGACCAGCCACCCGGACAGCTGCTGCAACAATTGGTTTGCATTAGCAAAGAATTTCTGCACAAACTGTCAGAAACCATCTCAGGGAAGCTAATCTGCATGCTCGTCATCCTCATTGGGGTCTCCACCTGACTGCAGTTCGTCGTCGTAACCAACTTGAGTGGGCAAATGCTCACATTCGATAGCGTCTGGCACTTTGGAGAAGTGTTCTCTTTTGAGCGGATGAATCACGGTTTTCACTGCACAGGGCAGATGGCAGACAGCGTGTATGGCGTCATGTGGGTGAGCGGTTTGCTGATGTAGACACTAGTTGGGTTTCCATCCACCTTTTCTTATGCGCATTTTGTGAAAATGCGCATAAATACTTGAATGGAAACGCCAGAAATTCGAATAAAGGCAGTAAATGCGCATAAAAGTTTATACGCTTGGAGGGGGTGGATTTGTCAGCGCATCGAATAAAGGAAATGCGAGTTTTTGTGATGGAAACAGATTATGCGAATTGAGGCAGAGTTTGTGAGTGAAGTGCTGCTGGACTTCACCCAGCGACGTTCAAACAAATGGAGAAAGACGCCCCGGTGTCCCAGCTCTCCTCTCTGCACCCCGCGACACAAACGCGCTCCGTAACCCATAATCTTTTGTTTATGACAGTTAAGACTACACAAACACACGCCGTAACATCGTTATGTAACTTATTGATTTTTCACCGGCTTCGTATGTAAACAGATGCACATGGAGGAGAGGAGCATAACCAAAACAGCGGAAAAGCGAGCAGACTGTCACAGTTCCCTACTGTCTTTCTGTGTAAATATCTCATGTTACAACATGAAAACCTGCAGCTTATATTCAAGTGCGGCCTATGTATTTTCTTTTAAAATGTAGCTGGTGCGGATTATAGGAGGTGCGTCTATAGTCCGGAAAGTACGTAAATTGTCCATGATGTTGAGTGTCAGCTGAGTGTCAACTGTTGGATACATTCACGCTCTCTTATGACGTAATCTCACGGTGCACTCCTCCTAATCGCAAAACACTAATGAATGGAAACGGGCATAAATTCGCTTTGCTTTTTGCGCATTTTCACAAAATCCGCTTTTAAATTCGATACGACTTGGATGGAAACCCAGCTACTGTGGATCGAGTGGCCGGTGGCGGTGGGGTTATGGTACGGCAGGCAACAAACACAGGTGCATTTTTGCTGGCATTTTGAATGCGATACCGTGACGAGATCCTGAGGCCCATTGTTTTGCCATTCACCCACGACCATCACCTCATGTTGCAGCATGATAATGCACGGCCCCATGGGAGCCAAAACAGTGTGTTGTGTTTATATTTTTGTTCAGTGTACACTATATCTTATGCTGCGTTCACATGGAGTCCAGCAGACGGTAAATGGCAAAAACCGCTGGACAGAAACGGTAAAAACAAACAAACGGTCCGAGGGCACGGCACAATGGCAAGACGTGTCACCATGTTGCTATGGCAACATCCACATACTCGTACTCATACATCACGTTCGGTTGAGGATACCGTCGCGACAGATAGCAAAAGTTAAAGAGGAACTAAGCAGGATTTCTCCTGTGGCTATGCTACATTTTTAGCTTAGTTAAAAAGCTTCGGAGTAATTGTGACTACATGACTTGTGACTTGTTACGAGTGAGAACGGAGGCTCTCTGTCTTCACCTGGCGTCTCACAGCTGAAAACCAACCTTGCAACATCAGTGTAGTTACTCAGTCGCTGCCCCGGTGTCCCAGCTCTCGTCTCTGCGTATCGCAACACAAACGCGCTCCGTAATCTGTAATCTTTTGTTCATGACGGTTAAGACTACACAAACATAAACGCTGTAACATTGTATATGTTATGTAACGTTATCCACCACTCCATTTATTGATTTTTCGCCAGCTTCATTGTAAACAAATGCACATGGGCGAAAGGAGCGTAACCAAAACTGCGGAAAAGTGAGTTGCATAGTACCCCGTTAAAATATATGAACTCGGGATGCCATTACCGCTTGCCGTCCACAGTATTTGTTGCTGGCCTCCCCCAAGTTTTACCATCATTCTCTCATCCACTAGAATGACATCCGGTCTACCGTCTGCCATCTGCTGGACTCCATGTGAACGCAGCATTATCGGGGCTATTCGTTATGATTCATTCATTCATTCATTTTCTATACCGCTTATCCTGCACTAGGGTCACGGGTGAGCTGGAGCCTATCTCAGCTGACTTTGGGCGAGAGGCGGGGTACACCCTGGACAGGTCGCCAGTCTATCGCAGGGCCGACATATATAGACAGACAACCATTCACACTCTCATTCACACCTATGGGCAATTTAGAGTCACCAATTAACCTAACCTGCATGTCTTTGGTCTGTGGGAGGAAGCCGGAGTACCCGGAGAGAACCCACGCATGCACGGGGAGAACATGCAAACTCCACACAGAAGGGCCCCAGCCGGCCGGCGGGTTCGAACCCAGAACCCTCTTGCTGTGAGGCGACAGTGCTAACCACTGCACCACCGTGCCGCCCATATTCGTTATGATATCAGACTTATTGGAATTACGTCATAATTTCCTGATATCGGTCCAATAATTATCAGACCGAAAATTATCATGCATCCCCAGTTGCAAGTGACATCTACACTACACTTTGCTTTCATCATTATTGGGGTATGTCGAGGACTTAACTGAGTTCACCTGTCCAAGGAACTCTCTATTGACCTCAGGGATGAAATAGTGGTACAGCATAGATCAGGAAAAGCTTGGTGTGTTCCCTGAAGCAACTTGCCAAGAAGGACCACGCTCTGGGAGAACCCAACGGTCACTCTAACAGAGACTCAGAGGCAGAGATGTACCTACTGAAGGGACAACCATCCCAGTGGCATTCCATCTAACAGGCCTTTTTGGCAGAATGGCTAAATAAAAGCCGCTTTGAACAAAAAGCATATGATGACCTGCTTGGAGACCATGGGAAACAAGATTATTTGGTCTGATGAGACAAATATCAAATCTTTTGGGCAGAGCTCCCAACCCTATGTCAGGGGGCAGCATCCCGCTATGGGAGTTCTCCTCAGTGGTAGGGACAGGGAGACTGGTTGAAACTGAGGGAAGAACGAATGCAGCCAAATACTGAGAGATCCTCAAAGAAAACCTGCTCCATAGTGGATGTGATTGGATCAGCTCTCAGCACCACAATGATCAAAGCTTTGGGACACGTCTCTGACTGTTGTTCTTCAGTGGCCCAGCCAAAGCACGGACTTAAACCCCACAGAACATTGATGGAAAGACCTTTAGATGGCAGTTCACCGACCCTCCCCATCCAGTCTGACAGAGCTGGAGAGGATCTACAGGGCCGAACAACGCCCCTTAGCCGTGGTATAATGAGCATATATACCACAGCCTGCCTGTCGTGATATATTGCTTAAGTATACTATGACATCTACCTGTACTTGCTTTTTACATGTTGTTTCAATCATTTTCTATTACTGTGATTGCATCATGGAGGGATGGCAAGGTCGGATTTGAAAAAGCTTTCTCTAACCTAGGTGAAATATTTTCAGCAGGTGAGATGCAAATGAAGATCTGTGATTTCATCTAAATGTCAGGCAAGGTAAGGAATCTGCCAGAAAAAAAAGCAATATTTCATCGGCAATGTCATCACTAAATAATAGTGGGTGTGAAATTATGTTTTGATGTACTGTGATTAAAAAGAGAAAGTATTTTATTCTAGGATTTAGTGATTTCACGAGTAGTAGGCTATTGAAAATACAACAGCATGTTTAACTTGGATTTGTTTCTGAAGACAAGTCTCTCTACTCCTGTATGTGCTACTACATGTAGGCTAGCAGTTATGTAACCATCACACTGTATGTCAGAGACGTTCTAATACCTGTATGTTCACCTGCTTCCACCCTTGAGTTTATCCTCACTGGTCAGTTTTCTGTCCCATTAATCATGCTACTGTCTCTGTAGTAGGGAAAATAGATCCTATTCTAACAATCCACTATAATTATTTGAATAAAAATTTGTCGATTCATGCATGTTAGGAATGAATTCATGCAAGTATGTGGGCAGACTTGTTACAGCACACAAAAATGTCCTAAAACTCTGTTGCAGCTAATTTGCACCTCCATGGTATACTCCACTTCACTTGGAGAGTGAAAATAAAGCAGAAGACAAGACTGAGTGAATCAGAGAGCTGCCCTTGTAGGTTTATCCATGTACAAAACATGCAAAAGATCATGTGGTATGGAGTTCACAAGTGTTTGATGTAGTTGTCTTGAAGTCGTTGGCAGGAGATGAAATTCATCTCCCATCAGGCTTTTCTGTCTTTGATGAACACAGAACTGTCACTAGCTTCCATTCCTTCCCACTGTCAGGACCCTGAAGGTAGGTAGCTCTCTGCTGTGTGACTCACTCTCTCAAACCTTGTTGTCTTCTTTAAGAAACAATCAAACTCACACTCCGTTGTAATCCTTTTGACAACACCAACATGGGGGCGCCCCAGTGGCTCACCTGGTACAACGTGTATGTAGCTAGGCTTAAAGGTGGATTTATGTTTACAACTGGATACATGTGTTTTAAATAACCTGTCACTGACCACATACTCCCACACCTCCTTTACATTGTGATGGAGATTCAACATCCAGCTAGAGGGCGCAAATGCACTGGTCCCGTATGGAACCCCACTTCTCCTTTGCTGCATCCAACTCACACTCAGTTCTCCTCCAATTTCCATCCAGCTGTACAGTAGTTGTCTGTCCCTATGCCCTGGCAAGGTAATGGGGCTATCACCACACTAGAATTTCAAACCCGATACCAGGAAAATACTCAATACTATGTACCATTTTCAATATCACATGGGGGAAAGTGACAAAAGAAAATTAAGAGACATTTTTTTTAATTTATGGTTCACAACCTCTGGAGGCTGAATTTGAAGACCATATGTCCAAAGATTGTCCTTATTATGAAGCCTCCTTCAAATGCAACTGAGAAATGCAGCCTTCATCTCCCAAATTTAAAGGATCCCCACAATGCATTTCAGTGGATTATTGCCCTCTGATGGCATTGGTGGAGAAAGTGTACATTAAAATAATTTTAATAACATTCTCTATTGCCATGTCCCTTGTGTTTCTTCTTAATGTTTTAATTCAAGTTGTTTGTAATTGCATTGGTCTAATCTGCGCAGAATTCCCTAATCAGCTGAATGAGCTGCAGCTGCTACGGTTGCTAGGCAATGGGAGCCACGCTTTGGGTAGGCCCAGAAACACAGCAGGAACTGCTGGACCGTCTTATTTTTATGCTCTATGGTGGAAAAAGTCTCCGCAGACCACAGAGACAAGGTCCTCTGAATTAAGACACAGTTAATTATTTAACCTTTCTCTGGTCATTTGCCTTGTATGCAATATACATCTAAACGGTACGCTTTTTCAGTTTTGCCTAAACTGGTTAGTCCCAACAGGTTTATGGGTGCAGGCAGCATTTTAATATAGCCTACAGCTGTAGTCTTTCTAAAGGGAAAAAAAGATGGTAATTTATTTAATGTAAAGATGAATAACATTAACTCCATAACATGACAGAACAATTAGATTATGCTAAATTATTGTCTACACACTGCTTGAATAATTCTGAGTGTATTTCCAAATGTTTCTAAATCTCATTTGAAACAAATCTAAAATGACAATAAATTAAATCATATTTGGTATATGAAATGGAGAACATGGCTTAGTATCAGGTCATTCTCCTCTCCTCTCTGTCCTCCCCCTGTGCTGCTGATGCAAGCCTGGGGTCTTGCAGGGCTGACATAGCAGCAGAGACATTCTGCAGACTAAATGCAAAATGTGCATGTTTAACTGATCTGCTGATATCAGCTCCTCTCAGAAACAATAGGACCTGATTAAAACATAAAACCAAAATTTTTTAAAAAAATCTTAATTTCCCTGACAGACACAGCCAGTCATCAGAAGCGAAAAGAGGGGCCAGCTGGAAATACTGTAACTTCCATAATTGGCCACCAGCTGGTGGTGAGCAAAATCCTTAAACTAAGTTAGCCTAATTTACTACAGAAAAGCTGGATGGAGATCGGACAGACCTACCTGGAGCCTAATTGTGAGTTGGTTGTAATGCAGTAACGGTGATGTGGAGGTCTGATTCATTCAAGTCATCTATTCTAGTGGATGCACTGTTAAATGTCCATCTCCACATGAAGGATCCATTGGAAGTTCGTAGTCTACTCTTTCACAACTAACGTTACAGGTAGCCATATGCTAACCAGCTCATGTCAGCCACGCAGGAAAACACAGAAACTTTTTTTAATTATTATTATTGGAGCCCAGCTGTCAAACGCTGGCTTTATATCTAAGCACTCCCTCTGACTGCACTTAAAATGATGTTTCCTTACCAGTGGTGCTCAGCGTGATTCTCCGGTGAAGACAGCCGACAGGTGCCTGTGCACGTTGTTTTCATGGGCGTCGCCGCCGCTGCTCCACCTTGCCAACTTCCACTTGCACAAAAAATCCCCAGTGGCTATTCGTTGTATTGCAACATAAGAAATAGTTCGCGGCCCGAGAAGCGTTTTGCCATATTGTAAATCTTTAAATCAACGGACTTAACGTAAATTAAGCCCAAGAAAATCTATTTCCCCTCGGTAACCTCACAGCTGTTTATGCGAAACTACTTAAGTGTCCGTGTTGTCCCGGAAACAAGAATCGTTGCTAAGTTACTAACTCTGTGCCCTAACGGCCTACGCAGACTTTTTTTTTTTTTTTTAATTATTTTTCATGTCAGTTATGTCAGCTCTTGTTCTCCAACGTAACTGTTTTTAATGGATAAATTAGCTGCTCAGTGAGTGGATTCATTGATATGACACGTTGATTTTTCATATCCGCCCCACTTTTTAATTTTCAACAATTTTAAGCAGCCTCTCACCCTGACTAAAGTTCGCCACCTGTTCATCGTTCAGCAACCACGGCCTGACGTCTCCTCATAGCCTGCGTGTGTGTTCACTGTATAGTGAGGCAAAAACAGTCGATTCATCTTTTTGATTTATTTTTTTCTTTTTAGTGTCAAATAGGCTATCTGGGTCATTATTAGGCTAAATGAGAGTAGCCTACCCGCAATTCTACATTGTTATGGAAATATTGTGAGTGAACCGTCATAACAGAGTCACACCTGCACGTTGTTTTGGTCTGAGTTCAAACTATAGGCTACATTCAGTATGGACGATACAGTGTACAGTGTGAAGTGGTCATACACTGACGGCACATGGCTGCACATGGCTGCACATGGCTGAGCTTGAGCTTGGCAGAAAAAAGGAGATTCACTTTTTCATGTTTTTTTAATTTATTTTACTTACACAATAGGCTATATATTGGACAAGTTTATAATAATAGTTCATATAATCCTGACCGTAGCATAATTGTGATGAACACTAGACAGGAGTTTCGAGGCAAACCTCCCAGCACTGTTAGCTTAAATAAGTAAAAGAGGAAAAGGTCAGCTTCACTTATTTCAAACAATAATTGCTTAAAGTTGTGTAGCTTTACTTGAAGTTCAACTTTTGAAGAAAAAAATCAGATCCAATGTTGACATAATTCCATCAGAGCTGTGTTGTAACACTGTGTTCACTAAAGTAAAGCAAAAAGTTAACTAACCGTAGAGACAGGTTTGTTGCTTCCTGCTTGTGATCCCATTCCACTAGCCCAGTTGAGTCACTTAATGATAAATTTAAAGCATTATACCCTAGCGAATCTTGGGAAATTGAATTTTTTGCTTCTTGTGATTGTTTAGCAAAGGTCACATCTCACTTGAAATAGGCTTTACCCTTTCTCAGAGGAAGGAATACAAAACGTCCCCATGTATTGTTCTAACAGCAGCAAACCCATTAATAACAGTGTTCAGGTAATGAAACTAAACTTTGTTCAACACAGTGGTCAACATGTCTGCTTCTTTTTGTCTTTGTGAAAACAGACATTATATAAAGTAATGGCAGCAATTAGGCAGTTCATATGCAACTGCAGCCATGGCTGTTAAGACGTTGTTTGCTCTTGTTTCCTTGTTTCTTGTAACCTGGCTGTGACACCTGTCCACACAACCGGTTACCCTGACAACTTGAATTTAAAGGTTTCAGATATACTTATTTGACTTTCTGTATCTACATAGATGAATAATATTATTAAAAAAGATGGTGGTGGAAATACCAATTTTCTGACATATGAAGCTCTTGACCCTCATTTCACTGATGATGGATGTGAATGGCTTGTAATTAAGAGCTCCTACATCACTCTTGACTGGTCTCAATTAGCCTCTGTAATGTTCACAATAGAATAAATTCATAAAGCTATGCTAATACTTTGATTAACTCAACTTTTTCTCTCTCAGTTATTAGAAAGAAAAGTGCCCTAAATTGAGTTAACTCTGAGACTCTCCTTGAGGGGGCTTTGCATGATCTCTTTCAAAATCTTTCACTGGCAGTAGCAAGACCTATGCAACGAAAAAAAATTAACACTGGATTTGCACTAATGGTGTTCACAATAGTGTAAACTCACACTGCCTTCTGACCTTTCATATCACAACAATAGGCTAACTGTTTTTATTTTTTGTTTTGCAGGGAATATGCTTTGTTGGCCATGTAACTCTATGCTGTTACAGTCAGTGACCACTAGATGGCAGATCAGTTCCACGTGTGACAGTCAGGTGACAGTCCTGCCAAGACAAAGCTGCACTTCACCATCTTGCTCCACACATATTAAGACAACCAGATCATGTTCAGACACAAAATATTTTATTTGAAGCACTTAATTCTGACCAATGAACATTATCCAACAGCTTATTTGTTAGCCCACTCCAATGCAATGAACAGGAAGCCTTAGCGTTGCATCACTTTACCGTCCAGAACAGCAGCAGATCCAAAACTACCAAATCCTTACAAAAGAAATTCACAAAAATACAGATGCCAGCCAGCCAGCCAAAATATCAAAACCACGTCTAGTTTGTCCGAGTCACACTGACTGCATGGAGACACTTCTACAAATATTATCAAAAGCAATGTGTTCCAAGAATATATCAGCATTAGCTTCCATACAAAACTCCCACTGTATTATTGCAGCTGCAAACATCTACTGTGAAATGTCAAACAAGAAAATTTAGAGCAGAATTGGCATTAATGTGCACTGATGCAAAAAGAACATGGTTAATTAGTGTCATAAAACTTCTTTGAGGAGGCAGTGAAGGCCATGACCTGGCCGTGTTGAAATGAAGCACAGTGGTCTGATTTGATCCATGGCTTTAAAGGGAAGGCCCTCACCAGGACAGTGTCCTGGTAACAGGTCAGCCGGCTGGCTCTGTGATTCACATCTGAAGCACAGATTAGAGAAGATTCCCTGTGTAATCTGAGTGACTGGGTTTCCTAAACCTTCCAGAAAACGCCTGTTAGCAGCAAACATGATGTCCTCTTTGAAAACTACTGCTTTACCTTTTTGACTTGACTGTGTGCTTTTAAGAACTTAATCTTAACTAACCTTAATCCAGTATACGAAAATACAATATGCAAGTTTGATAGGTTTATTATAGCCTGACAGCATGCATCTTTGGCAAATGTGCTTAATGTAGGAACTGTTATACTTTTGAGTAGGCACAATAATCAAAATAGCATATTCTGAATCTGAAAATAAATGTATTGTAGTGTTGAAGAATAGTCCCCTGAATTATGTTTAGGTACCATGTGCTCCACAGATGCTTTGCAAGGAGGAGTATTTGTGTTGTTTCAAAGACGGATACAGTAGTGTGTGTTTTTTACTGATCGTAATGTGACAATATTTCACAGGATTAATGAAAAGTGATGCAGGTCAGGCTTTGGGAAGTATTGTACTCCTTCTAGTCAAATTCCTCTCATGGTAAGTACCAGACGGCACAGCATCACAGCAGACCCAACTGTATATTCTGTTTCATTTGCATAGAACCTGTGTTGCATCGTTCATAAAGCGCACTGAAACTGCTTCCATACATGTTTTTTTTTCTCTACAATTCTCAACAAAACACTTGTTTTTGTTACCAAAGTCACCAGTAAACTAGTTAATATGCTCTAATAATATCTACCCTAACTACAAAATTGCACCAAACAAAACTGAACACAGGAAATACACAAAATTATCTACAGTCACTTTCATCATGTCATTCTACAGTCAGTTACAAATATGGTTGCATTCATTCTACTAAAAAAAAATTGTTTTTAAGGCTTAACCCTGTAGACGCATTAAATTGCCATGCAAATACACACATTCGATTGCAAGCAGGCAATGAGACACTGAGATAGAAAGCTGACATTGATTGAAGAGTGTACACAAGGTCTTCTGCTTATTCCAGTTTTACTATGACATATGCACTGTGTTATTCTGGATCACACACACGCACCCACACAACACACTATGTAACCTTTTCAGGCTTTTCAGGCAAAGTGAGAACAAAGGGGAAAAGAATGCCTTTGGCCTCCAGAGGTGCCCTGAGCGTCTCTTCAACAAAGTAGGCATTTTCCTCCTCCACTACAAACTGGAGAGTCTGGGCTTTGTTCACACAGTAGATGCAGTTCCCAATAACGGCACACCTGAAGGGTAAATGACTTCCAAGCCTCTGCGATGCACAATCGTGCCACATTTTCACTATGGTGTTGTACTTGAACACGTTAATGCCCTGCTCGCGGTTGACGTCGAAGCGGTAGATGAAGCTTTTGAAAGCCACCATGTCGGTGGACTTCTTCCTGCTGTTGTTGTAGGGACACTCCTGCCACTCGTCCCTCTTGGGATCGTACTTGAGAAGGCGGTAGAAGAGAGAACCGCCTGAAACGTAAAGTTCTCCGCTGCAGGTGGTGGCTTCATGGGCCACCGCAAAGGCTCCCTTGGGCAAGGGGGCTGTCGTGGTCCAGCGGTCCATGCGAGGGTCATATTTTTCTACTGTAAACAAACACTCCCCTCCAATGGCGTACAGGTAGCCATCCATAGACACAAGCTTTAGCTGGGCACGAGCCTGGTTCAGAGGTCTGATCTCAGCCCATCGGTTGGTTATGGGGTTGTAACAGAAGACTTTGTCTGAAACTTTCCCCTTGTCCCCGTAGCCCTTAATCCCCCCTGCCACAAACAGGTAATTGTACATGGTGCAGATCCCGCACCCTTTAGTGTTTATGTCCTCGGGCATCGCTGTCAAAGGTCTCCAGTCATTCGCTGTTTCGTTAAAGTAGCAAATCATATGGCTCTCCTCTAAGGACCCCACGGACAGGGGGCTCTGCGGTCGGCTACCGCAGCGGCTTGGCGGTCGGCTTCCAACTCTGTCAAACACATCATTGATCTCTGCCACCATCAGAGTCTTCCTCCCATCCATTCTCTTCTTCAGGATCAGATCCCTCTCAGATCCAGTCAGACGGCCGTACACAGCGGGGTCTTTGAGGATCTGGAGGAAATTGTCACTCATGAAGCCGTAGGCCGTCTCCTTCAGCTCGCTCAGTCGTTGCTTTTTGGCGATGGTCAGTATCTCGTAGCAGTTCCCTGCACTGATCTGTTCAGACATGGAGTCCATGGCGGCCTGAACAGCACAGGGGATCTGAAGGATTTTAGCCCCCGTGATGACGTCCACGACATTGTCTTTTCCGACATTCATCTGGGAAGTGTAAACATAGTCAATCAACGTGGACAACGTCTTGTAGCTCACCCCCTTCACTTTCAGGATGTCTCGTGACAGCCGCGCTTTGAAGTAGTCACTCTTCTCTGCCAGGACAGACTTGTGCGCGCTGATGGTCTGCCCGCCAACTTCGATGACTAAATCAGGCTCTTTTTTAGCCTGTGTATTTTCAGCTTCCTGGCTGAGGTTTGATGCTAGGACCGACCGATCAGTTTCCTGTTTGGCTTGGCTGAACAAGCGTACAGAGGAATCTGCACCGTAAGACACTTTAGCTCTGGCGCCGTTGTGGATTTCACTGCTTGTACAATTTTGTTGCATGGCAGCGATATGATTGGACACAGTGGAGTCAGTATGAAGAGGGAGGTCTAGCACTCCCTTATCGTTTGAGAGGTGAAACTTATCACCCCTTGAGATGTACGAGCCGTTACCTTTTTGATGATCAACATGGTTATTCTCCACCAGTCTTCCGTCCAACAGGTATTCCTTCTCAAACACTGAGGGAGGGTTGCAATCCTTGTCATCCTGCAGGAATCCCTGAACATAACCTGAACATAAATTCCCGTCTTTGTCGGGAGGCGTGACGAGATCAGGGTTCACGGCATGGAGGATGACATCAGCCTCCACAGTGATGGCCCCTCCGCCCTGCCTGCGGCCCTCATTCATGTTGACGTGCTCAGTGGAGATGGGTGACAGCGTCTTCGCCGATCATGCTGAGTGGACAGAAAAACTTATGACAGTTCTCCTCTCTCTTCGCCTACAGGGGGAAGAAAAACATGGAGAGAATTTAACCAACACTGAACAGAATTGGGAGAAAGACTCTTGAGGCTGCAAAGACTTCTTTATTCTCTAAGGGGCGCCATTTCTCTGGTAGAACAGCCTGGAAACTATGAAATTTGCAGGAAAATATACTTTGTGCTGCCCATGGCCAACTGTGATGTGTAATACATTTCTGTATTAATGAGCCATTAGTTGAGTCAAAACATTAACATTGACAATTTATGTCAAACATCTTTATCTTACCAATGAAATCCAAGTAATGCCAACATGAAGCTTCCTGAGGCTGTAAAAAGCACGACCTAACCCACTGCAACCATCACCCAGCCTATCCGTTATTTGTGATAATCTTGAGATATTCCAAACGCATGCGCACTAGCTGTTGCGCTGATCGGGGGGAATTAATCTCTAATATGACGGGCAAAGGGCATTTGTAATTGCATCGAAAACTCCTGATCACCGCATTCACCCATGTCCTCTCAAACGATGAGGAATCAGCTGATTCGGTCGATTCATAAAGGTAAATGAGGTCACTAGCTGCAACTGTACATCGGAATCTCCACAGAGCAGATTTGTGTCCATTTAATGTGACCTACCTGCGTTTCCTCGCTCGGCACCAGCAGTCTCCCCCTCTGCCAGTCCCCTCCACAAAGATCTGTTACGTAAAAGGCGGCTGCAGTCCCGATGAAGCGGCCGGGCTGCGCTCCACTGGATGACTTTACTTCACCGACGGTTTCCCAGACCCGTTTATCCCAGCCATCCGCTCACCGCTTTATCCTGCCACTCTCTGGGACTCTGTTGCTGCTTTTCATTCGCTCCAGCGAGGCAGCCTCCCCGGGCAGCGCGGCGGAGGCGCGGCAGGGGGACGATCAAACAGTCATTTCAGGTCGCAGCACCTCCTTCAGATCAGCAGTCGCCAAGTAATTTCCTCCGGGTTGGAAGCTGGAGGAGAGCTGCTGCTGCTGCTGCTGCTGCTGCTGCTGCTGCAGCATCCAGCGTCCTCTCCTGCAGGAAACCAGAGCTGCCCTGTGCGTGGCCGGTGGAGGTACAGGTTCTCTGCTTCTAGGACTGGGATTCTTCTTCTTTTTCTTTCTTTCCTCTCTCTTTTTTTTAAACAGACGACTACAGTGAGGCGGTTATTATTGATGTAAACCACGCCCCCTTCAGTCGGTATTAACCCTACTCGCAACAGCACGAGGCTCCATCTGTTGTGCTCGCGCTGTACGGACGCATCCAAGAGATGCGACATTCCTTTACGCATCATCCCTATCCCGGGTACCACGATAGATGGGTGAGGGGTGGGGGGTCAGAGATGGGGAAACATGGGAAATCCCTTCTTCCATACACACAAATAGCAACCCCAACCAGAAACTCAATTTATCATAAAAGTGTGACCTGTAATTTAATATAACCCATGTAATAGGCTATATCATGAATATTATCTAATATTCATAATATAGCCTATAAAGATTAAATGAAATACACTCCATTACCTTCATAGGAATTTTGTATTGCAGTAACACTTACAAAATCAATAAATGCTCATTCACCTTTACCACAATATAGACTTCCATACTTCAGGTCAGCTTGACTCTGTGCTCTGCAAACATGAGTCATAGGTTCCTTTTCGGGATGACCCTGAACTATCTGTTCAATAGAGATACGGTGTGAACCAATCAGGATGAAGCAAGAGGTACATCTCTGTAGTGAAAGTCATCATGTGATTTGTATGGAAAAGTAACCTTATTAGTAGGAATGTCTGTACACCTGTGTCAGTCTGGTGACAGAAGCATCATACAGCACCCTCAACATGTGAAGAGGCACATCGTGACAGGGCAGCAGCTGCAGTAGCAGTGGTTTTCATCCCTGGTCTGACTGTGTAACCTCCCCTCTCTGTGGAGACCACGCGTCTTAACTACTGGCCTTCAAACACAAATAGAGTGGAGCCACTGCTAGGGCATCGCACAACTATCAGCCCCGTGAGATTAGGCAGCATTCAACTGGGAGGTTTTAATGTCAGATATTCAGAGAACAAAGACTCGCTGAGGAGTGATACACACGCACAAAATGAGGATCTCCATGGAAACCACAGGGTCGGTGGGAAAACAAAAGATTTCCAGTCCCAGAATTGTCTTGATATGCGAGCAACGGCAACAACCCCAGTGAGACAAACTGAGAACTGGGTTACTTACTCAGGCCGAGACTGAGGCGTCGCCATGTTCTACTCCTCTTGTTAATAAATACAAGGCAGTGTTTAGTTACACAAGTTCAACATTATCTCAGCTTCACATCAATATATTAGACTCTACCAAAAAAAGAAAAGAAAAACAGATCAGATTATGTTTAAATCATCCTAGAATGCTGTGGATTGCAGCATGGGAAAAACTCCAATCTCCAGTCATCTTGTCTGTTTTTGTTAGAACTGACAGTATAGTGAAACATGGTTGTGCAACAGTGGACGTGGGCGTCACAAGAGAGAAACTGTCTTGACCCTCTCTGTTCGGCAGTGGGAGAAATGAGCAGTGAAATCCAGGAAGAGCTGTATCAGGCTCAGTTCCTGCGGCCCCTCAGGCACATTGCTAGTCCCTGCATGTACTGATGGCTGCACACAGTTGGAGTGGAGCAGAAGTACAAGGTTCCAAGTCAAGAAAAATAACACACTGACACCATTTCCTCCACCTTTTATCTCTCAATACTGCTACTTGTTTTGAATAAGATAAAAATCGTTATTGTGTTTGGCTTTCAACTTTCCCCAAACTTGCAGGAAAGCTCCCACACTGTTGACATGACACTCTGGATTGGGAGATCTCACAGAATCACATGCATGAAATACACAAATGTGCTCAATAAAACAATGTTTATGTATTTGTTAATATACATAAAAGACGTACAGACAAAGTGTGACAAATGTATAAAGCTTTTTGTCTTTTAAATATTATGTGAGAAACAAAGATGCATTAGGGGGAACAAAAAGAAAAGAAAAGAAAAAAACTTGTGGTGATAGCAACTCTGTCTTCCCTTTATGAATAGAAACCTGGCCAGCCAGGGATTCTCCTCAAGCCTTCTCAAACTAATTCAGTCATTGATATTTCACCCTTTTATCCCTTTGCTCTGTTAACAGAATAGTCGGAGCACTGCACAAGCTGGTCCATTAGTAAAATGATCCGATTCCATATAAACACTTTCACTGACCCCAAAAACTCCTACGCATGTAATCCTGAGTTGTCATACTTCATATTTACAACTCTGGCCTTTGCAGACGATCTAAAACCTAATCCTAATCTTACAAGAAAACATTTATGTAACAGTTTCAAAGCCCCATCGTTACCTTACACGCCTTTCAAACAGGACAATGTCATTTCTTTTCAACACTGATTTAAATACTGCAGTCCTATACAGTCCACTGGTATGGCACAAACACTGGAGTAATGCAATGTATTAACCATCTTACACAACAACCATCAACTGTGAAATTAAAGACCTTTCAGTGTTTCCAAATTAATACATCCGTAATGAGTACAGTATATCCTCTGACTGGTCTGTTGGCACCAAGCATCATGATTGAGTGGTTTTATCGATCCTTTGTTCTTTTATGGTAGAAGACATCATTAGAAGCTTTGTGGAAATAATGCATGATGCAGTTCAGCTTTAAATAACATATTTAGTTGTTTTGTGTCATGTAACATCAGCTCTCCTCATGCGAGTTGTGTGCAGCACTTCGGTTTTCACCTGAAAAAAAGATAGAAAATAAAAATAAAATCCAACTGTTATGCAATCAAATCTTCACATTGTACCTGATAGAAATGAAGGTTACTAACCTATCAAGGTGTTTTTGGTGTCACATGTTAAGTAAGGGGATCTGCCAGATCATGATCGTGGAGGTGGTGTCGTCGTGGCGGGACTGTTTGGTCTTTTTGTTCACCTTGCGATGACCCAGACCTCCGGACACCACGAGCAGAGAGCTGACGTCCACCTTGCTTGAGCGGCGGCCCCTCTGGTGGTGGGCCGGGTCATGTAGCATGTCATAAAGGGCCCCGTCCTCGGGCCCGTGCTCCAAGGAGCCCTGGGACTGAGCTAGGGAGCCGCACGACGAGGAGGACACCGAGTCCTGGAGAGCCATGGTGGTGCAGCCCGCCTCTCCCAGCCACACCCCTCGTCCCTGAGGAGCAGCCAGGGCAGAATCTGAAGGCTGCTGGGCGCTCTCCGCCTCCTCCGTCTCTGTCGGCTGGGCCGAGGGGGGAGCGGTGGAGGGGAGGGGGCCTGAGGGCCGGTTGCACACTGCGGCAGCCACTGTGAGGAATCTGACCGGTCCGTTGTGAGCGTGTAAGGACACCATTCCCCGACCTGGCAACAAGGGCAGCCGCATCAGTATTTATCCTTCATATTCATTGTTGGTGTCACTAATGACCTGCAACTTTATCAAAGGTTTGATAACGAACACACAACCATGCAATACAATTCACTCTCACTATGAATAATGTTGGAACTTCTCCAGGGCCAGAACCATTGAACCTCTTTGTCTACTTCATCTCCTCTTGAGGATATATGTCAGTACGTATCTGGAGGAGGACAGTGGAGGAGAGGCGAAGGAGAGTTTGGTGTCGGCCGTGGTGCTTAGTGGTTCACGTCTTTTCTCAGACGTTTATATCGCAACAATGGTAGCCATTTTATTAACGGATGACAGATCCTGATATTATTGGCTGATGAATTGTGGGCAACGTGAATGTGATGCATAATTTGCGCGCCTACATTATCCAACGCGAAAAAAAACTACCCCACTTTCACCCCAAATTTACTCAAAAATAGATTTTTGCACAATGTTTGGGCTACATCGTCTGATTAGAATGTCTCTGGTTACACTCATTTTAAGACCTATAGTGGGATCAAATTCATTTTTCTTTTCTGAACACCTTTAATGTATATAAGTTAGAGTTATGAGTGGTGACACGTGCTATGCTGCTGCTATTTTTGTTTTGTTTTGTTCTGTATGTTTGATTGTCTTCTTTCTTTTTTCTTAATTTTTTGAGGAGGAAGGAAGTAGAGGGGGAAGAAGGGAAAGGAGAAGAAGAAGGAAGGGAAAGGATAGGAAGAAGAAAGGGAAATCAAAGCAAGCAGTTTCTCTCTTTTCACTCTTTTGTGACTGCTTATTTCTTTTATTAATAAATAACAAATTGTACGTTTTTAATTTTTTCTAAATTAACTTGAGTTGTAACAGGGTAGGCGTAATAAGCTATGCTTCAGCCTATGCCTTTTCGGTCCAAATGTCTATTATAAATTTTATTTTTCTGTTTACTTATTGTTTACTCTGATCAATGTTATTTTATTTTATTTGTTTTTCTCTCTGGTTTGTTACTTCTCTTTTAATGGCATGTATTGACCGAAATAAACGAAATGAAACGAAACGAATGTTTTGCCTGGTAAAATAAAAGTTAAATAAATAAATAAAAAATAAAAAGATCATGGAAAGGCTGTATGTACATGTTTCAGCTACCAATGCAAAAATGTGAACAATTGCTCATTTCTGTTGTCTGAATATGTTTGGGTTCAAACTAAAGGTCTGGGGAAGTGTAATAGGCTGTGTCTGATTAAAGTAAAGATTAGTTTGGAGGCCAGTATGTAATTTTATTTGAAGATGGGATGGAGTGATGTGTCAATGTTACCTGTGACCTTGGGGATCCCCTGCAGTCTGGGGACAGAGAGGGCCACAGTCACTCCCAGGTTGGTCCCTACCAGTAGCAGACCATGACAGACCAGCAGACTGCTCACTGACACTCTCTGGTTCCCTGTGGAGAAACACAAAAGCAGAGCATGTATTTAATCTTACAGATATCTTTCTGAAGTAAATCCACTGATAGTTTGTTAAAATATGGAGAGAAACAGTCATTTTTTCTACAGAGACATCCTCCAACACTGGCTGATTTGAAGTACCAGGCGTGTACGGTGCACATGCACACTTGTGTCTCCTAGAAAATAGAAAAGTGCATCGTTAATGGGCCACTTCACCAGGCTGATACAGCGTGGTGCGTGGGAGGGAGGGAGGGCGGGTTGTATCTGTTTTAGTGAGTAGGGGCATTTCTGCAGCGATGATGTTCAACGGTTATTTGTCTCCAGGGCAACGTAAAGAGGAGCCTGAATAAAAGCTGTTCTTTGCAAGCGTCTGAACACAGAAAAAAAAGCACCATTATAGTCCGCTTTGAGTCAAACAAACAAACACAAAAGTGTTATGTAACAGAATGCTGTAATGCTGTAATTAAGCAAGGAGCTTTGCCTCTTTTGAAAACGCTTGTGGCAGCTACAAAAGGACAATCTGATCTGACCTTTTATTTTCCTTCCTGGTCAGAGAAATCACTGTAAGGCCACTTTGGACTATAAAAGCTGCTATTGTTAAGTTAACAGCACCTTTCAGTGAGGGTGGCAATAAAGTGGGGCTTGCTGACAGTCTGTGTTAGGTGACTTATTATGTGGAATTTGGCTTTCGTGTCGGACCATCCCCTCACGGGGGCTCTGCAGGGAATAAACTCTGGAAGAAGTGGTATCTAGACATTTTTATCATCATCTTTTATGATTGTAATAAGAATCTGGGGTTTGGTGAAAACAGTCTTCTCAGTCCTACTATGTGGGAGGCGAGACTGTCATGAGTCATTACTGCTGTAACAGCTTGACTTGAATTTCCTCCCTCAAAGTAATCCTCTTGGGCTTTAAGGAAAAATTACTGCCAGTCTCTCTCCCTGACCCCCCTTCACTAGAGCTGACCCTTTGCATGGGGCGCACACACGCCTTACTGCCACACTTCCACACTTCCAGGAATCCTGCCAGATAGGCAGGCAGGTACAGTGGAAGACAAGGCTCTGCATCGTACCCACATGTGCTTCTAATGAGGGCCCAGAGAGAGCAGAAACACACGGACTGCTGGTCGGAGACCTTGCTCAACTTCCTCCTTTCATAATATTTGGAGTTCCCCACCCAGAGGGTGAACTAAAATAAACCCAAAGTGAGCGTCAACATGGCCCAGCTCTGGCCCTGATCCTATACCAGAGCACCACTTTGATCTGCACTTAGTCCTGACAACCACCAGCAGGGGGGAGGGGCAAATCCCAAACATTACAATAATACACTCTATCAGCCATCCAATCAGTCAGATCAGCACAACATGAAATGTCATGGTTTCAGTCTTCTATCCCTGATTCTGCATGACTCCTACGTCTTAAGATAATGATAAGATAAGATAATGGAAGTGTTCTGGGCTCTATACTCACATTTTATCTCTAATCCTACATGTTATAAGTTCAGAGTCAAGTTTAGAGTGCTGCAACTCTATGAATGACATTGAGAGGAGTCGACTTCCCCACTATCAGCATGTCAACAGCAGTAGCATGTCAACAAACTCATAGTGATGATGCAACTATGCTAATGTTTTGATTAGATTATAATAGATTGGAATAAACTATATTGTCTCAAATGAAATTCGTTTTGGGCTAAAAGTTTCCAATAGAGCTGCACAAATATCCAAAGCAAGACAAACTGTTTGATAGCACAGCACAACAATCAACACAAACAGTCACAACAATGAATAAGCACAATCATGATTGTGGATATTATATGATATATACGTATATATTGCAGGTAAAATGTTCACCATGTGCAGGATCAGAGGTTAAAAGTAAATACAATGAATTCTGAGAAAATGCATCTGTACAAAATTTTATGGAAAACCAGCAAATAGTTTTCAAGACACGACTGAATAGCAAAATGTGAACCTCATCGGAGAATCAGGCCAAAGTCAGTATGATTCATCCTCTGGCGACCATGCACGTCTGTGTAAAACTTAATAGAAATCTTTCCAGTAATTGTGGAAATATTTTTGGTCTGGAGCAAAGTGGCCGGCCATGCTGTTAACGAAGCTATATCTAAATACCACGAGCTTTTCCTGACATTTTCAGACAAGTTTTGACTGGAGCTACTTCACAGTGCAGCTACAGTCCTTCCCCCTGTTGAGTCAGTGTGCGGATCCCTAAGGTGTTCATTCAGGAATAAGTGTGTTATTCATGTTGGGAGGTGTGCAACAACAGTGGCCTACAAACAAAGAAAAGCTGGAGGTGTTATTTACTGACCCCCCCCTGATGTTTGTCTCCCATTAGACCATGCATGGCTGCCTATTTAGGTCACAGAGCAGCAGACAAAGGCAGACACAGCAGCCAGGCAGTCGGCCACCATCCTCTGAGACATCAGCACCGCACAAGTCTGCTTTGATGGAGGTCCACTGCCTTTTCAAGTGCTTATGTAGAACTTTTTAAGATATTCCATCTTTTATTTCATTTATTTACACTTAAAACATGGATTTGCCTCCACTTTTCCTTTAATATGAGTATTTTATTTTACAGCTTCTGTTCTTGGCATGATGTAGATTCTTTGTCATGCTTTACTTTGGAGAAGAAATTCGTCCCACAGGATGAATATAAAATAAAATACATCCCTAGTCCAATCAGAAGATCCAGTTCTGAGAATATAAAGGGAGCAATCCATTTTAACTGCAGGGATAATCATCCAATCAGCTACTGATATGACAAAATTACTCTAAAATATGAACTGCACAGGATTCTTTAATAAGCACCGGCTATGAGTTACAGTGGTAATGATGGCTATTACAGTATATTAACCCACTGTGTGTTCAGTGCTTGGAAAAGCAATGCCTGTCTCCAGAGAGGGAAGTTAGCACAATTGCTCCAACATGCTTGAACATGAGAAGAAAAACTGCACCTAGATCACCACCTGCATTTACTGTAACACTGCACCATTCACAGAGGTATTCACACTGAAGACAACGCCCCATGTTCTCTTCTCTGGTCATATTGTTCACTGGGTCAGTCCTGAGCCTGATAGTGTTCTGCAGACAAGCCAACACTGCTTTCAGATCTGTGATGTAATATGTGACTTCCTGTTATTTCTTTCCCATTTACTGATAATATCCCTGTCTTGTGCCTCAGTAAATAACATTAGAGCTGCAGATGAAAGACTCGTAGACTCTCACTCATTGATAACAGTCAGTCCCTCTTGTCCAAACAGTTTGGCTGGCGATTCCAATTACATCAGAGTTTGTGCAGAAACAGCACATTTTTGGTCCCATTCTGTTCCACAGCAGCAGCCAGCCTAGCGGCGATAAATGCCACCGTGGAACACTCTGGAAAAGTACAGAACCAAAACATATCGCAAGCGGAGTGGCAGGCAGGTGGATTTCATTTCAAATCACGGTGACAGTGTCACCTGGAAAAATAACGAGAGCTGAGCGGCACTGTTGGGATTTCAAACTGGACAAGAATCTTTGATTTCCATTCTGACTGACAGTCCAGGCCCCAGTTCAGTTATCAGAGGAAGTGAGCTGTTAATGGCGAGGCCCGGAGGATGAAAGCTTTCATGTGTGGTGTTCTGCCTCAGAACCAGCTTCCTCTGTGGTTGCATGGATCCTATTAGAGCAGTATGGGCAGCGAGGTCCCAGAGCAGGCTGTTTTTATCATTCACATCTGTCCGACAAAGAGGCCTTCCACTTAACTCTAAACACTGGGCATCAGAGAGAGATTCTCCCACAATACCAATAGACTCCGGATAACTCCAAGCAGTCGGTTATCCCTTTCATTTTTGCTTGCAATTAGAAATGTGTTGGGGTTATAAACTCAGACACAGTGCTGCTCATACATCTGTTTTCCCTGCACTCCAAAGCATGACGGTGCAGAAATGTTGTTAATCATTGTTGCACAGTGAGTAACTTGTAACCATGGATGCAAAAAAGCAGCGAGTGAATAGCTCTTTGTTATGGTTTGTTTTTGATTTAACCTTTTCCAACGGTGGATTCTTTTTTACATTTAAAGGGATAGTTCAACATTTTGGTAAATTGGTCCACTGACGTTCCCTTATCTCATAGCGTGGTGAATGTTGTCCACGAGTGCGTTTTGGAATTGTTGGATTGTGTATTTAATGAGTTTGATGAGGGAAACAAAGAAATATTAGCCTCCGTAGCATAGTTCTGAGCAGGCTCTACCGTTCTAAAAATAGCTTGCACCAACAATTAAAGCTAACATACCTACTCCTAAGAATATAGGGATTATGGCAATGGGCCAATTTGCCAAAATGTTGAACTATCCCTTTAAAACCATCTCTGAAAACCCTAATTGCACAAGATACATTGCCATTTTGCTTTAAGGGGGACAGGAGCAAGATGAGAAGTGCTACCATGCTTTAGTAGACTTTGCACAAATTCTCACAATTCCCCTCTTGGCATTTTGTAGCTAAATACTTAGTACGACCTTATGGCAACAACAGAAAAATCCTTCTGAAGACTGGGCACACATGCTAGGCTAATGGCAGTTCTGTTAATGATGCTGACGATAAGATAGCTCAGAACCACTACAGGCTAGTCATTAACTGAAGACCGCCACACGCATACAGATTAAATCCGTATCAACACACAAAAAAACCCCTCAGATCAAAACCCCATTGAAGTATCTAAATATTGTAACAACCAGTTTAAAGAGGAAGGAAAGGAGTAAAGCCTACAAATATTTATATGAAACTTCAAGACAAAGAATACTTGAGGAAATGCAGGCCAAGCCGCAGCTGTCTGCATTACTCAGCCTGGAAGAGTAAGAGAGCAAAATCAGGAGTGGTTGGACTGCACAATCCAGACTTCATATCAACAGAAGCAATCTCCTCTCAATAACGAAAACAAACAAAAAAATACACTCATCATTTCAGGCTGTGTGTTTTTTGGGTCATGCTGATGTAACACAACAGATTACAAGATCCAAAGCTACAGGGCGCTCTGATGACTTCACCCCAGGATGGCTGACACAACAACAGTCATTTGACTTGATCCCAACATCCTCAGCAACAATGTTTGGTTTAAACATGCATGGCAACATGTCAGCAAACCGTCCGTGTTTCACATCCCAGTAAACACAAGAATGATCTATTGCCACAGCAACCGAACCAGTTTCAAACTGAAACTGAACCAAAACCAGTATTGTGTGTGTGTGTGGTGCAATACCAGGCCTTGGTTTGGAGGTCTGTGCTTGTGCTGTGTGAATTCTTCCACTAAAACA
The DNA here is from genome assembly GCF_045865225.1 of Trachurus japonicus. Taxonomy (NCBI): domain Eukaryota; kingdom Metazoa; phylum Chordata; class Actinopteri; order Carangiformes; family Carangidae; genus Trachurus; species Trachurus japonicus. The sequence continues at coordinate 23,765,509 of NC_140928.1, read as the reverse complement.
AACATTTATCCTTCAGAATAAAACTTATCTGGATCCAAATAGTCAGCGAGCTACGGCTCATTTGGCTCGTCTCCCCCTGACACTGTTCTGCAGATGTTACAACCTGTTAATGACAGCTTTATATCTGCGGTGTCTTACACAACCAGGGATCAAGGGTGAACTGCTGTGGTGGGATAAACTGAGTAAACTGCCTTTAAAAGCAGCCTTACTGCAAATGCTAGACTAGATCTGCAGAAGGGAACAACAACCCCCAGGTACTCCTACACCTATTCATATTTAGGCTACGCTAAGACAAGTTACCCAGGCATTTTCATCAATCAGAGTTGCTTGTCAGCAGTGGTATTTATACCTTTTATGTGATTCATTTCATTGTGAAATACTGAGTCTTAAAATAAGCTCTTCCTCGCTGATGTTTCCTGTGGTTGAGTGCTTATTTTATGCCAAGCTCCATGAGTAGCTTGGCTGCAAATACATTTAATACTATATCAATGTTATATCATATTCCAGGTTCTTTGTGTTTGGTCAGTTACTAAAACAGATGTCCTGTTATTTATTTATGTTTAACTTTGGGCTGGATTTTCCTTTTGGACAGTGTCTTCCAAAGCTGTACAAAGCCTTAAAATGACTTGAGGAAGTCCTTTTTTTTTAATGCAACGTTATGAATAGAGGCAAAATGAAAGGGTCCAGGTCAAATGTTTAGAATAAAGAAGCCTTTGAAAGAGGATGCCAACATGACAGACCTGCCATAACAAGAGCTGTCTGGATGAGCACCTACACTGATGTCAGGCAGCTAATTACTGACAAGCACCAAGTATGACGGCACTTCGAAAACATGAGGTCACAGGAGCTGCAACACCAACCACGCATGCAGGGCAGTATTTGAACAGGTATACTTGACTGGATGATCACAAGATTGCATATGAAAAGACAGAATGACTGTGCTTTGCTGTTCTTTGTCAGACAATTTGACACTCACTAAAAGGTTTCAGTCTCCGTGAGGCATACAGATCACGTAACTGAGTGATACTCAAGGGAAGTCAAACTGAGAGCGCTGGAGGTGGTGGTGGGTGAAGTGGTGAAGGTGGTTAAGACCACAGTATCACTATAAGACTGAATCTTAAACCACAAGGCTGTGTGCAGACCAAGGACTTCTGCAAGGTGAGAAATCCTCTGAATCCTACAGCAAAAAGTCATAGCATCAACAGTTCAAAACGGGCAGATGTTGTCGTGTTAACGCTGCCTCCTACAGGCAAGAACAGGTACAGTGCAGGCAATGTTATATCTACAGTTATTTTTCATAGTGGCTGTGCATGTGTTTTATGTAACATTTTCACCCTCCTTGGTTTCCCTCATGAAACTCATCAAATACACAATCCAACAACTCCAAAACGCTCTGGTGGACGCTCTGTTTTCGAGGCAAATGCAGAGACTGCTTGCTGGAAAACTGCACTCGACACAAACACTCATCAGCAGTTTTGCATCGTAACGTTCTATTATTATCTCATAGCGTGGTGAATGTGCAGGTCACAACTTGTCCACCAGAGCGTTTTGGAGTTGTTGGATTGTGTATTTGATGAGTTTGATGAGGGAAACCAAGAAATCCCATGAGCCTCCGTAGTGTAGCTCTGAACAGCGCGCGGCTCTGCTCCGCTGTTCGAAAAATAGCTTGCACCGACAAATAAAGGTAACAAACCTACTGCTATGACTATAGGGATTATGGCAATGGTCCAATTTGCCAAAATGTTGAACCATCCCTTAAAAAAAATATATAAGATGGATTGTGTGTCTCTTAGATGCTGATTTTTTTTAGCTATGCAATAAGTATAAATGTAATTATTTCTGCATGTATTTGAGAGATGATATTCTCAAAATGGAAATGATGCCTTACCAGGAAGTGCATTGTGGACAGGTGTTGCAATGTTAATGTCCTGCAGGTGCTCCAGGGTCTCTGTGTGGAAAAGGCGCAGTGTGGAACCAGAGCTGAATGCGATCCAGATGCCCACACCAGCCACCACCATGTGGGATACCACCATGCCCTCCTCCTGGTGGGCCTCCAGCTGCCTCTGTACACAGAAGACACAACAGAGTGACAGGAATTAGGCGTCATATACTTCACATTCACAATACAGCTAAGGTTCTGCCTATTTGTGCAGAGGACAATATATAAAACCTTTGTTTTCTTATTAGCATCTTCAAGTTAGTTTGATGCAATATCTGACTGAAACATTACATATATTGTGCCTTTGCATGGGAACACAACAGGTTTTTGCACCAACAGCAGCACTATACTATTGTACTTGTGACATTTTAAACTCAGACAATGTTTCAGAGGCTACAGGGAGAATATTTGCCCACCCATGTTGGCTGTGTAACTAGAAACTAGAAAGAAATCATTTGAAAAACCTCTGAGACCAATCAACCCACAGAAAGTCTGTCTTGGTCTGTTTAGACTGCAGTAGCTCATGCATTGTCGGTGGCTATTATGTCTGGGACACTGTGATTATGCTTTACCATCAAAATTCCCACAACGGACAACACAGAATATGACACAATGGGTTCTTTTGGCCAAATGTTGATTCTTAGATGTTTATTTCTGAAGAAATAAAACTGCCAGGTGTAGTCAAAACAGGAAGCACAAGGAAGGAGAGAAGTCCTAGTATTTAATAAATGTAACTTTGCTCTAGGTTTTCCCTTCATTCAACAGATTGAATTAAAATACTTTCAAATGTGAGAAGAGACTTAGTTTGCATTTTGTGCATAGGAAACACAGTGAACTAGGCTTTTTCCATCTCCATGAGTTACATAATCTCACCACACATTGCTTGACGTGTAGGTGGAGTTATATTTGGCTAAGGAGAGTTCATTCACAAGTGTTTCAGCACAGAGTGGTGATAAAATGTGGCAATGAAAGAGCAAGAAAAATAGACTTAACATCTTTTTTTTGATAAGTGTAAACGCTGTAACTAATATTTAATCTACCTAAAATAATTAGGTACTTATTGAAGTATCCAGTGTCTTTGTATCCGTTCCACTCTGCATTCCTCTCTGTCTCAGTCTGTTTCATCTGTCCGACTTTCAGTCAACACTGTGGACTAACTGTAAGTCTTCAGTGAGGAAAAGAGAGCGAGACAGGCAGGTGGTCCAACATAATGAGCTTAATGAGGCTAAACAGATTATGAGTGAGTGTATGTCAGTGGAACGTTACTATTCCTGGAGCCACGGCAGGTGCTTCCATTCCGTAAGACAGGCCAGAACACACACAGGGAATACCATCGATATTCCAGTAAAAAAGAGGAACACTGGGAAGAGAAATAAGCAACTCTCATCTAATGGATGTCCTTTCTAACTTTACTGATCACATTTCACATGCTCTCCTTCTAGCTGATGTTGATGTTAACAGGAACATTCCCTAAGATATTATATAAGGACCTTGTTTCGAATTTTGCCTTAACCAGAACACATACCTTAGCTGGAATATGGTGGGCACATATACAGAGGGATTACTGTTTGACAGTAGAGAAGGAATTTGTTGAGAATTTCTGTTGCATTTTCCATCTTCCACCTCACTTACAGTGATATCGTTCCATATAACCGGAAATTACTCTTATTAAAACTGTGTGACGCTTCTTTGTGTGACGCTTCTTTTCCTCTCTGCCATCATGCAGCCACAGTCAGCACTGCGCGAGGAGGGGGAGGGGCAAATTGGAAGTGAGAAAGGAGCATTAATCTCATCACCCAAGTATTAATCAACACCAATACCAACATTGGTAGTATGAATACTATGTAGAAGATTGTCATTCCTATTAATATGCATCCATCACTGCATGTCACTAAAGCTCTGTGGCCCGTACGGGGATCGAACCCGCAACCTTGGCGTTATTAGCACCACGCTCTAACCAACTGAGCTAACCGGCCCTGCACATGTTCAAAGGGGCTATTTTGTCAGTGCTGGTTACGCATGTTGTTCACATGCTGTAATATGACTCTATCCCACAAATGTGTCATGTCATAGTGTGCAGCCAAGATCAACACTGAGAAGGGATTAAAAATAGTCAGGTGTTCCCATGCTGCTACAATTATTACTAGCGTACATATCTAGCTTTTTCAAAATATGCTGATTAATATGTAAACAGGAATATTCCTGTAGCTGCTACATATGTAAAAAAACAAAAACAAAAAAAAAACATATTTGGAATTTACTTGGACTATATTGTGGATGTAAAGATAATCAGTGTTGGCTCCTTTTCACAGTGGAGACAGGTTGAGAATTTTTAACATTATGCATTTCGTTTGTAACAATATCACTCCATGCAACCTGCATTTACCAGGTGTGTCAGTGTCCTTAAAACTGTGTGGCCCGTACGGGGATCGAACCCGCGACCTTGGCGTTATTAGCACCACGCTCTAACCAACTGAGCTAACCGGCCCTCATGTCTCAATTTTGTCAGTGTTGGTCACATGCTGTAATATGACCCTCATGTCATATGTTGTAGTGCACAGCCAAGATGAACACTGAGATCAAGACAAAGATGCTAGCTACTGCGTAAAAACATTTTTTAGAAGTAGTTGTGTGTGATACTGCAAAATTTGGTATTGATCCAATACCAAGTAAATACAGGGCCAGTATTGCCAATACCAATTTCAATACTTTTTACTTAAAAAAAAGCTCCAAACGACGCTTCTTTTCCTCTCTGCCATCATGCAGCCACAGTCAGCACTGCGCTGCTGAACTCACAGTGCAGCAGTGGAGGAGGGGGAGGGGCAAATTGGAAGTGAGAAAGGAGAATGGATCTCATCACCCAAGTATTAATCAACACCGGTAGTATGAATATTATGTAGAAGACTGTCATTGTCATTCCTACTAATATGCATCCATCACTGCATGTCACTAAAGCTCTGTGGCCCGTACGGGGATGGAACCCACGACCTTGGCGTTATTAGCACCACAATCTAACCAACTGAGCTAACCGGCCTCAAACACAGTGCATGTTTTTTTTGTTTTTGGTCGACACAGTTGGTCAATGGTGAACAACAACACACAACTCTTCCAAACTATACCTGTGCTTTCCCCCTCTTCCATTCAGACCCATTCTCTGTAGAGACACAGATGTCCCCACAGACATGAACAGGGAATGATTAACATGCTAATCATCTTTTTCACAAGGGCTTGTTTCCTGCATGATTTACTCAGACATACTGGGACAGATAAGAAGACATGGAGCTAGGGTTATTTACAGCACTCACACACACACACGCACACACAGCTCTGTTTATGACGCAGATATGATAGGCCTATATAATAATTGAAATAACAGCATTAGAGCTAGGTTTTATACCTCCACAGAATGTGTGTGGGTGCTGATGATGAAGACCTGTCCACCCGATGAAGCCCACAGGTGCTCCTCCACTGCCAGCATGGCCTTGACTGGGAGGACTCCCAGCTTCAGTACCTTGGGTTTGTCACAGTTCCACAAACCATCTGTAAGAAAAAAATATTGGTAACTCAGTAGTGAAAAAAGAAGTTTCTATGCAAACACAGAGTGCACATGAAATTAGGAAAACGTATGAAACATTAGTGACCAATAGAGCTGTATCTCTGTCGTGTTAATGTTATTACATTCTTTTTCGCAATGTTAACCATTTTTCTTCATGTAATCGTTGGTTGGTTCATTGAATCACTGCAGCACTCACTCAATCTTTATAAATGCCATCTGTAAAGATCATCTGCATTTATAACTTGGCTAATGCTGGTGGAGTGGCCATTGATGGTTTCCACAGCCTTCACTATGAATATAGATGGGCTGCAAGGTTTTAGTCAGAGCTGCGCTTGATCCCACACACACCTCCTACACACTCTGTTCTACATGTGCCTGGGCACCTACAGCGCCAGCTCTGCTGCAAAGAAACACCACATGCAGCGCCTTTATAAATATCAGCACATTCGATTACTGCAACCACTTTATCAACCGCATTAGCTTTCCATCGATGTTGTCATCATAAGAGAGGAAATGTAGGTCTGTTGGGCAGTAAAAAGCTCTATATTTGAAGAACAGGAACATGCATCAGTAAAAGTGTAGTTTTTTTTCTCCTTGCTAACATTTGGCTAGAAAGGGCCCTGTGTTGAATACGAAGTTCATTTCCTCCAGATACCACATTCCCTTAGCTAATCTAGGCCAGGAAGTGAATGAGGCCTCACCAATGGTGTTTGTTTAAGAGAAGGCACAAAGGCGGCTATTGAAAGGAGAAGTGCCACGCAGGGAGAGATGTTCTTTCAGAGGTACAGTAATCACTTGGGAAGTAAAGGTAATCCTTCAATAAAGGAGCAAGGTGGGATTAGCATTCCAGCAACTCTATCTATTTATTATCATAATAATGATACTGTCTAGGTAAATGCACGTGAGGAAAAAAAGAGAGAACAAAAAAGGAAAAATGCAATGGAGGAAAGGGAAAAAAATAAGAGTGCCAACTTGGAGGGTTATGTAAGTGGTCTCCACTGTAGCAAATCTGCCCACATCTCTCACTTCTCCAACTGTAACATTCCTTCATGTCAGTGTCAGCTGCAATAAACATCTCCTGCCATAGCGTGAGTGTATGTGTGTGTGGCGTAAACAGTAGCACATGAAACCAGGCAGGGAAAGCCGATTAAACGAGGCCATCTTTTCTCCTATTATGACATCTCTGTGACAAACAACAACAGTAAAAAGCAGAGGCATGATGCAGAACGGCAGAGTGGAGTTTATGGCCGGGCTGCCCGTCTGTGACGTGTGTGACCTTTGCCGAGTCATTGCTTCCTTCGTTCTCCATCTCTCACACAGTCCGTCGCGGAGGAAAAGAGCAAGCGGGGCAGAATGAGGCTGACTGGCCGGCTTCAGACGCACCGCTTCAACGATCACATCAAACATTTCTACGCGGCATTACTCAGCACCAAGAGCTTTAAGGACGGAGCCATGATGCCGTCTGTTCAGAGTGTATTTGATGTTTCATCACTGTTCACTGTGAGGGTCCACTTTGATCAGATGACATCAAGTGTGGCATAAAAGGACATAAGCTGATCATTCCCCCAAGTTCTGTACTCTTTCTTGTCTTCTGTGTAAACCGCTGGTCCACTTTAAATGCAAATGGAGTACAGGCAGTCACTGTGACAAAGCACTTGAGCGGCATTACAACAGGCATGCGGGGTACAGTTTCTCTACCAAACTGTGTGGGATGACTCATCATTGTGGCAAGCATCATGTCCCAGTGACGGAGCTGTTGAAGGGTGGAAATCATACAAATCAGACTTTAGGGCCAGGATTTCCTTCTGGGAATGAATGTGACACACTAGTAGTGATGAATGGTGGAAAGCAGCTACTACAGTTACACCAACACTGGCAAACGCTGTGTCACTGTCTAATAACTGGTGCATGGAGGGAAGCATATACATATATATTTCATGCATCGTACTGACAAACAGTAGGTTAAAAGAGGAAGCAGTGAGAATATTTGTCCTCCTGTCTCTTGTCCTCAGGCCATCATCCATATTCTTTCTGTCTGTTGCGGTCTTTCGTGCTTGCACCCACAAGCGTTTCAGAGCAACAGAAGAAAAATGACAAAGCTAGAAATTGATCATGGAAACACAGAAGCTCTTTCTCAGAGAGGCTGGAAATGTAATTTCAGTCATATGAGGGCATGGAGAGGAATGAATATGTGTGACGATGACGAAGGTTAATAAAACATGCCTCTAGCAATGGTGGCATCACATGATAATAACACCCATACTTATATTTGACAGCCAAGAATAACAAGGATTTTATTTACTCATGTCCCAAATAATGAACTTATCTTGGAGAAATCTATGGAGAAAACCAGACAAAGACAGAGAACAGGCAGACAGGATGAGGAAGAGGCTCTGAGACCCTCTGTTTGCAACGCTGTTAAAGTCAATAAGAGACGGAATAAAACAGAATGTGTAAGGCTGTGGGAAGAGAGCAGCCTAGATCCTCTCCTCTGCTGCGTCTGTGCTCGTCTGGGAGGGAAGACGCTAAATAGGTCAACGCTAACAGACTGCCTTCTCCCAGACAACGAAGCAAATGGAAACAGAACCTCCACACACAGCAGAGAAGACCCCTGACCTACCTTTACTTACACACTAGCAGCAACACAGATGAACAACAGTTGAAGCAACAGACCACAAAACAACACCTCTGTGTATGCGCTTATCTAGAATAACCCTTTTTTTAAATTCAGTGTTGCCAAATGTTAATTTGTGTCAATTTAGCACTAATCTCTTTAGCATTTTAAGACAGTAAATCTCCTGCCTGTAGCTGGAGTCACTAGATGTGGTGCTTCTGCTAGGTTATGTTGGCAGAGACGTGTGTCAAAAGTCGATAAATCCAAAAACAAAGCCACTAAAGTCACCCATAATACTCGCATTCATGCACGTGGCCAATTATGGTTTAAGTTACAAAAACTCAAGGCGAGTGTAGACTAAATAAGTCAACATGTCAGCCTACACTCCTAAATAAATCTAATTAACTCAATGAATGCATTTCTGTTTTGCACAATAACAGTGATTTAACCAAATTATAGCTATTTAAGAGAATCAACAAACTGCACAATTCTGAGACTGTAACACAAGAGATACCCCCTCCTCACACACACACACACACCTTGTGATCTTGTGTAGATTGCCACAGAGCCGCTGACCAGGCCAGCATACAGACAGTGCTTCTTATAGACCAGGCTGGTGACAGTGGACTTGTCTGGTGTGAAGAAATGCTGCAGACGTACTTTCTTGGTTCGTTGGCTGCTCTTATACACGATGATGCTGAACAGGGCAGGAGATATAACATTTGTAAGAATAAATTACTGTATGAAATTATGGACATATGTGAAGGTTTCTAAAAAGCCAGTTGTACTCTACCTTCCCTCCTCCATGCCCAGACAGACACTGGGAGTATCAGTGGGCTTTGCTGGGGGGACATGGTTGTTTTCAGGGACCTTCTCTCCATTCTCCTGTTGTTGCTGTTCAGCCGGGACGTACGCCATGCAGAGGATACGGGACTCCACGTTGAAACACTCAGTTACTTTTGGGCTGGAGTTCTGCATGGCCACAATAGCTATTTGGCCCATCTGATTAGTGCAACTTGCAACCTGGACAAACATAAAGAAAGCCTTACTCTTTGGAGGATGATTTAATCCATTTATGTAACACAGCTGTAGCTAAACATCCTTCCAAGAAATACCCAGCCTAACCCAGAAAGCCAAGTGTGTGAAAAGAAAGCAAACAATGCTAAACAAACACAGCTGAAGTACTCTCAATTGGATTCACAAGAAAACACAAAAGTCCCTCCACAGAGCAAAGTTGAATTACATTAGAATCAAAGCTGTGACAGGCCAGTTCAAAAACAAAATAACTTCAAATTCCTATGACATTCAGTTATGTTAAAAACATCTTACAACTACAAATTAAAAATCTCTTCTTTCAGTTTAACACCTTTCAGCAATATTTCATAATTTTACCTAACTAAGAAAATGATCAGCTAGAGATTTAGTTTATATCATTAACAGACGGAGATTTTCCCTAATGGGCTAAATGCAGCAGCAGCAGTGATTACTATGGTTATGGCGTCTTGTCATTGTTTGTTTTGAGAAAAACCTAAGTACCGCAGCAATAACTTTCAAACCCAAATTGTCTTTCTCAAGAGAACGTTAGACATTTAAAAAAATAAAATAAAAAAATGTACCATCTGCTAAGCTGAGGCATTGTAGGGAAAACACTAATAGCCAAGCTTACTGATAGGAAGGTGTTTCAACTTAAATGGTGTAAAGTGCAGAAAACAATCCGATGCTTGCTAAAACGACCCAACACACTCCAGTCAGAGACTCACATTTCAAAGCCGATGCTCATTAATGTGTTCCTACAGTTGTACAAATTTAGTTCATGACCTGAATGGAACAGACCCACATTATTGCAGGCTGCCATTATAAAGCTGCAAGAGGATCGTGTGCCGTGTGATTGTTTAAATGTGAGCTAATGCAGTACTTCTCTCGCAAGGAATGAAGGAAAAAGTGTCTCACCCAGACACATCCATGGCCCACGATGGGAGTGTCCGCTGTGCTCTCTGTGTTGATGTGGGGCTCGGGGTTATGAACAGCACACTCCACCTACCACATAACGGGAGGAAAGGGTGATAAAAGAAATAGTCAAATGTTAGTGGTGTTCAGTGTTCAGACCCGCTTTTAAAAAACCCACTTTGACCTGCTAGTTTTAGAGGGAAAGCAGCTCCATGAGTTTCAACCATATTGAAGTTATGAGCTGACGTGGTAATGTGCTTAATGGGTTTGGTCATTTTTCTACTTTGTGACTGCTGAGACTTCTGGTCATGGAGGTACAGACACATTATTGTATACCAAACTCAAACAGAGTTTTATTCAGTCCTTCAGATTACCACTCTGTGGGATCCAACAGATGCTTATGATTTCAAAACTCTTGGACCGTACGGGGATATTGCCTGAACCATAATACAGAGTTCACTTCTTATATGCTGTGTGTGTGTCAGTCTCATTACACCACACCTTGGCGTTATTAGCACCATGCTCTAACTAACTGAGCTAACTGGCCTTTTGTATATGGACTCGGCTAATTTTTTTGCACCACATGGTCTGTTACTGCTGGTCCCATTTGCGCCACCTCACTTACAGTGATATGGCTCCATATAATCGGCAATTACTCTTATTAAAACTGTGTGGCCCGTACGGGGATCGAACCCGCGACCTTGGCGTTATTAGCACCACGCTCTAACCAACTGAGCTAACCGGCCCTGCACAACTGGAAAAGACCCATTTTGTGCCATGACATGGTCTGTCAGTGCTGGTGGTCACACGTGTTACACACTCTATAACATGACACATATTTGTGGGATAGAGTCATATTACAGTGTGCAGCCAAGATCAACACTGAGAAGGGATCAAAAATAGTCAGATGTTATGATGCTACTATAACTACTAGCATACATGTCTAGCTTTTTCAAAACATGCTAATTATGTAAACAGGAATATTCCTGTAGCTGCTATATGTAAAAAAAAAAAAGTATTTTGCGAGAATGCAACATTTACTAGGACTATGTTGTGCATGTAAACAACTGAGTATTAATTCTATTTGACAGTGGAGACAGGTTAGCCTCGTAAACCAGCCTCTCGCGGAAATGCATTTCATTTCATTTCTCGGGAGAGTCTGGCCTCATCCCCATTCTAAGCGTTTGGACTGAAACCCTCAGAAGGCCGAGCCAATCAGCGTCGCCCGCTGTGATTGACACAGCACGTTGGCCAATCAGGGACCGACTGGTGCAACGCCCCGTCACTACACCAACTTGCTGATTGGCTGAATGGGGTTGTCTGTCAACGCTACTACCAAAGATATTAAACCGTCTTTGCTACTACTCCCGCCCACCCCAGACGCTTAGAGGGGGGATGAGGCCAGACTCTCCCTCGGAATGAAATGAAATGCACTTCCGCGAGAGGCTGGTTTACGAGGCTAGAGACAGGTAGAGAATTTATAACATTTCACATTTGTACTAATATCACTCTATACTGACTTTACCATGTGTGTTCATTAAAACCGTGTGGCCCGTACGGGGATCGAACCCGCGACCTTGGCGTTATTAGCACCACGCTCTAACCAACTGAGCTAACCGGCCATTTACTCATGGACTTAGCTCATTTTTTTCCCACCACATGTTCTGTCAGTGCTGGTCACACATTGACATGCTGTAATATGACTCTGTCTCACAAGTACGTGTCATGTTATAGTGTGCAGCCCAGATAAACACTTGGAATGGGACAGAAAAATGTGCGTACCATGATGCTCCTGCCACCACCAGTGAACATTGCTAGCTGAATATGCTAATTAATTTGTGAACAGAAATATCTCCATAGCTGCTACAAATGTAAAGACCTTATCTGGAATTTTGCCTTCACCAGAATACAGAGTTTACTTGGAATATGTTGCAAATGTTAATTTCCTTAATGTTACGTCTATTGACAGTAGAGAAGAGTTGAGAATTCCTAAGTTTTAACATCTGCATCTATTATCCAAGTGTGTCACTCTGATTAAAACCTTTGTGGCCCGTACGGGGATCGAACCCGCGACCTTGGCGTTATTAGCACCACGCTCTAACCAACTGAGCTAACCGGCCACAAGAAGCACTATCAGAAGTTTTTCTTGTCCAGTGCAGTTGGTCAATAAACATGTGATAGTGTGCTACATACAGGAGGGGCTGTGACATTTAAAAGATGAACGTTCACAAAACAATGACAAGAAAGGTGTGTACAATCAGACACATTGTTTAAGATTGATTAGACACAATGGTAAAACACAACCAAGTCCCTAAAACAATACAAGGTCATTGTATGGCTGACGGTATAAAAAACAGAGCCTCAATACAAGTGAGTCACGTGGCATTCTGCTGAGCATAGTGGAACTATGATCACTCAGTCACTTACATTTGGGCTTGTCTAGCTGTTGCTAACACAGTGACTTTGTTTACATGCACAGCAATACTACAGTTTTAATCTGGAAGAGATCCTATAACATGATCAGTGGTTTCTGATCACCACAGTGTGCAGCCGAGATAAACGCTGAAATGGGACAAAAATAGTCTGAATCTCATGATGCTGCTACCACTACTAACATACATACCTAGTTTATTCAGAATATGCTGATTAATGTGTACAAGCACATGTAAAAAGCTTATTTGGCATATTGCGTGTAACAGAATCCAGAGTTTACTTGGAATATGTTGTACATGTCGAACTGGAGGTGTGTCGGAATAGAGAGCTGTCCCCGTAAACATACTGTGTTAACACTATTTGACAGTGGAGACAGGTTAACACATTTCTAACATTTCCCATTTGCAACACTTCATTCACAGTAACATCACTCCATACAGACTGAACTAAACGTAATCAGGTATATCAATCTACTAGTTAAAACTTTGTGGCCCGTACGGGGATCGAACCCGCGACCTTGGCGTTATTAGCACCACGCTCTAACCAACTGAGCTAACCGGCCACATAAACAATCAGAGGGGCTTTTCTTTTTACCCAATGCGGTTGGTAAATGGTGACCATGTAACAGTGTGCAACATACAGGAAGGACTGTGGCATTTTAGAGATCTACATTCACAAAGCAAAAATTTGAAAGGTGGAAATTCAGATGGATGATTTAAAATCGATGGACACGAGGAAAAAGCCAACCCAATCCCTAAAACATGGCCATGGTCTAACTGGACCTGGTACAGGTCAATGTGAGAAATCAGGGACACATGTTGGGCAATTTAATTTTGTTGCCATTATTCCTTTTATTTCTATGTATCTATCAAGCTAACTGGGTAAAAAAGAAAAAGCACTGAGGGACTTTCCTCCAACTTGGTTGTGTGTCATTCTGCTGAACAATCGGGGAACTACTGGATCAGTCACTGACCACTACTGCGCTGGTACTGCTGCTAACACAGTATTGACAGAACAGAATGGATGTTATGAGAACATTACACACATCAGTTCACTATTCATATAACCTGAATCCCATTAAAACTCCTGGCCAGTACGGGGATCGAACCCGCGACCTTGGCGTTATTAGCACCACGCTCTAACCAACTGAGCTAACCGGCCACATGCAATTCAATTTTTTTTCTTTTTTTTTCCGAGTGCTTTTTTGTAGGTTCAGTCAGTGCAGGATATGATAATATGGTCGATGCTGTGGGACATAGACAGGTGAGTTTGGTATTTTTGAAACACACTGACTAAAACATGGACATTCAGTTACCATCAGAGAACATAATCTCACCTTGAACTCCTGTAGTTTTGACATGACCACGGGCATTTGTCGAAGCAAGAGAGGGTGTTTCTGCTTTTTAATTTGATTTGCATCATCCTCTGCAAAGAACCAGCCCTGCAGATTGTCCTCTTCTGTTGTAAAACACACACACAAATGCTTTATTGACTCAATGATGTGGGGTTAGTTTTTAAATGTTTTTAAAGGTTATCTGTTTTACAGTAAAAGGCAAATAATTCAGGAATTACACTGTAGAACTAAAATGACTGTATTTATGATTAACTTTAAACAGCTTGCATTCTCTCGTTAGATGTGGTCAGAAATATCTAGTTCACTCAACAACTACTAGTCTGTAATGTTTGATAGTAGTTAGTTGTTTGTGTCTGACTGAATATAACATATAAATGCACACACAATCAAAATCGAAACAGTGGCCAGTAAGACCAGGCAGTGAACGTACCTAGAGCCAGTTTAGCCATCTGCAAGTTACTGATCCATGACTGTTTGATGGCTGGGCTGAGAGTATTGAACACTGCACTGAAGTATGTGGGTTTACCCGATCTGCCAATAGAAAGGACAAAACAAAAACATAAATGATGATAACAATAAAAGAACAATCCCACCTTGGATATGGTTACATATCACAAATATATGACCATTGTGTTTCAGAGGAACTCTGTTGTTCCACATGTTTTAGTCTCCAACATTTACTTCATATCTTTTAGTTTATTCTAAAGATGTATGTATGTGATAATGGTGAGAATGATTAGAATTCACAACTTCCATTTTAATAATGTTAGCCAACAAGCTGCTGTTCTGATCAAGAAACCCAGGCAGAATAGCATCAAGGTTATCTTATATTTTCTATTCATTACATACTCTAGGCTCTAATTTAAGGCATAAAACATGAACTGGCCTTAGGACATCAGATTGGATTGGGTCATTTGAATTAGAAAATGTTGAAAGATAATATACAACTATGTAAACAGATGGGCTGACTGAGAGCTTTAAAAAAGTCTCACTTTTCAGAGAGTGTATGAACTTGACATTGTTTATGAGCCAAACATCAGAGACGCTTCAACAAGCCTGTACTGAATGATTAATGATCTGCGAGACGTGTCAATATTTTGGCAACCGGAGGTCCTTAATTAGCATGTACATTTCCCTAAGCAGTTAATGTTAATGTCTGAAGATTCTTGCAGACACAGCAGTCCAATGAACAGCATCTATTACGTTAAAATAGCTGCTATGATTGAATGAAAAAGAGTTGCTGGGCTGACTTGCAGGGGGGGGGGGGGCAAATAAGTCTGGGTATTCAATGCTGACCGACCAGACTGACAGTGACAGAAATGCGATAGAAGTCAATGTCAATTATCACCACCAGTGTGTGTGTTGTTGTGTGTGTGAGTGGGTCTGGGGAGGGTCCTGTTTGAAATGTATCACTCCCGTCACTAGCCAGACTTGTGAGAAGTGCCGTGGTTTGTGTGTTTTGCGATTGAGGGATGAGAGAGGCGCAGCTGTGTTTCCAAACATACCCGTGGATAATCTCACCAGCTAAACGGAGCAGGGATGAGGAATGGAGCGACAGAGTGAAAGAGAGAGGGAGAATATGACAAAACCAAAACAAGTATCACCCTTGGGGGACCACGTGCAAACTATAAAAGTGTGTGTAAATGTGTGACATGAGTATTTGTGCTCAGCAACAGCTGCAGTACTGGGCAGACTCTGGTTGCACACAACACTGATGCACATTTTCTCCCCTGAGATTCATGCCTCAGATAGATTAAAGCTGGTGGAGGAACTTGTTTATCCAAATATCCAAATGTGCTCTAATATTCTCTCCTTAAGCTATAGGCGGAAGGAGAAAGCAGGGTAAAAGGGGATAAAGACAAACGTAGGATAAACAAGACAAGGGTGGGGGGGCGGGGCAAGGACTGTGACTAGAGTTGTATATATGAAAGCTAAAGAGGTGTATTTATGTGGGTGTAAAAAAAAACAACAGACTTGTCTTGTTTGCCAGGAAGCTGGAGTTGGATCCTGCACCGGTCAGCTGCCCTGATCTCCTCCTCCTTCTTCAGGATCAGCCTCTGGAGACCTGACACCCAGTCCTGGGCCACCGTGGGGTTTACATTCTGTAAACAAGAATATGAAAAAAAGAGAGAAAGAGGAGAAGGGGTAAATTTGTACATCAGAGCATTTCAGATTCCAGGGATGGTATAATTAGGTATTTTGGGCACAACTATGTCTGTTCTCAAATTTGGATTTAAGTGGATGTTCTCACCTACATCAAGTTACACTATGATGCAGTCTACTACTTTTAAGAAATATATCATTTTTATCTTTTCATTTTTGAGGCTGTAGTTTGTATTATTGTTGTATTGAGTGCATAAATTCGACTGGAAGTGGTTTATAGTTTCTTTGCTCCTCTGTGCATATAAATGAGGTGGCAGCATTGTTGCACACTCCTTTCGATGCTCTCTCTTATCAACGCGCACAGCGACAAAAATACCATGCAGCTGATTCAACCACAACTGCAGATGTTCATTCGTTTCACCGGCACAGTTGAAGACTGCCTTACATGTTCTTGTTCTGCAAATACCAAGATTCTCTTTTCAGGAAGAAGACAGGGGGAATTTGGCCTTAAACTGTCATTACTAATTAGACAAACTGTATGAAGCACCTTTCAGTGTACATGTTTAATAGGAAGACTGTTTTAGAAGAAGAAATTAAGTGTTAGGGGGAAAAAAAAAACGTCTGGAAGTGTTCAGCACCACCCTCCCCCCAGTCTCTCCCTCCATCCCTCCCTCTGTCCCTCCCTCCCTCCATCTCTGGGACACATGTCTCTCTGAGAGCTTCTCTGTTACCCTGCCTCCCACTCTGTTCTGACAGATCTACCAGCACAGCACAAACACAGCCTCACACTCATGCTGTGGTCTGCAAACTAAACTTCCAGCCCAGCAGCACAGACAGGTGTGTGTAAGTGTATGTGTATGTGTGTGTGTATGTGTGTGGCCATACGATATGACAGGCTTGAATGGTGCAAATCAAGACTTAAGAGACTCCACATCTCCACAAGACAAATTGTCCATGCTTGGACGTTCCATAGCTTTAACATTATACGCCTGCAGAACAGCCCAACCCCATCAGGAGGGAAACACAGAGAATGTGTTTTTTAAAGTCCGGAGGTACACTGGAGAAACATTTGACTGTGTCAATTTTTGTCAAGCTTCCAAAAATAGTAATAGACACTCTAACTATTCCAACAGACCTCCAACACTGTCAAAATAACATTAAAGACAAGTGCTTAGTTATTTATGACAAATTAGGCATATGACTAGCATTAAGTCTTTGCCTTTGTGATTTTATGACTTTTTTGTGATACTGATACTAGTGTTCAGTGTTGTTGTACAGTACCTGATAGTTTCCTTTGAGGCTGCCGATCATGCTGGAGATCTGGTTGACCAGGCTGAGGTCGTGGATGAGGTTCTGCAGATCCTGGTACAGCTGACCTGGGCCCATGTACAGTTTGTCTAGAAACACACATTTGCAAAATATTTGGTCAAAGACAGGATCTTTTATTCTTCATCTCTCTCTCAAAACTGTGAGGCTGTGCTTGCAGTTTACAGCCCACAGGTTCAGATTTAATGTTACAGCCCTCAATGGTACAAGGCTTTCATGGACTCATATTACAGCGGTGAGTTATAGCCACGCTTTCAGCTCATGGCGTGCTGTGACAACAAATCCACATTAAAGGTTTATATAAAAGCGACATACAGCATGGAAATTGAGCTGAGACCTGAAAAGCAAGTCTCCAACGGTCCCCTGTTGTTGGAAGCACAGGCAGTAATGAGTGAGGCCGGTCTGATGACAGAACCAGCTGAAATTGGGCTAACGAAGACAAAGATCAATAAGGGGCAATCATCAGTCAGTTTCCCACAGGAGCGGTGACAGCTCTGCAAACTTGGCAGCGCTCCTCACTAGTGTGCTCACTTGTTCACAAGAACACTGTTATCTAACGTGGAGCTTTCAGAAGCCACACTGTGTTTGTCTTCACATGTCAAGTCTATACAGTCCAGTTTGATGTGTCTCTGCTGCCTGCATGAAGCTGCAGGTATGCTGGTAGGTATTTGCCTCTTGTCCTTTTATGTGATGATGAAAATATTAAACATTACAATCACTGTACTATATGAACAGTTCAATGATCTTGAGCGGTTATTGTGTTGTCCTGCACTGAAAGTAAACAACGGCTTGCTTTGTACGTACACAAAGGAAAAAACTGCCCTGGATGCAGAGCTCATCAATGGTCTGACAGGCCAAGAGTCTCTCTCTCTCTCTCTCACACACACACACACACACACACACACTGAATTCTGGATGATAATCAGGAAGAAAAGCACGCTGTCAGCCAGCCAGAACTGCCAACTGACAAATTATCAAGGTCATTTGTTTACAATACTCAATTAACAAGTTCAAAGCAAAATCTAACTGCAAATATCTGAGTGTGTCTCTCCTCTCCTCCAGATTTATTTCTATCAGTCTGTATATCTGTGGACAAATGGAACTAAACTGCATTACAGCCTCTGGCACCTTCAGCTCTGTTTGCTTCTGCCCTTCTACTCTGCTTCCTTCTCCTCCTCCTCGTCTTCATCTACAATAGTCCCTATGTCTGTCTAGTGCTCCAATGCCATGGCAACCCAGTCCAGTCCAGTCCTCTCCTGAAGGTCTCGCTGACTGGGCATTCAGGGGGAAACTTTACCCCAGTAACGTGTTTGTAGGTGGTCTCGGAGAGAATGACTCTAAGACGTCTCCCTGTGAGTCTGTACACAAGAGGCTGCTCACAGACTCAGAAATTCTTTGCTGGCCTCGCACACGTGTGAGCGCCCTACACACCGACACACACGCACTAACACAGCAGATCTAGTGTGGCGTGCATGGATTTGAGTTTGACTGGTGTTTTCATGGTCAGTGACCTCCTACTTCATGTCATTTGTATTACTGGATCAAATTATCCCTTTTTATTAGATTAGATGAGAATTTAATAGTTGGAATGTGTTTTGCTCTTGTTTGCATGTTTCTGTTCATCTGAATGGACTTCCTTGTCTAAAGGACTTATGTGCCATTTTCACTGAATATTGATCTTAGTGAAGACTGAGACAACAGAGTTGGACACTGCGTCTGTCAGTGGGCTGTGGGCTGTATACATATAGAAAAATAGATGTGGTTGTGCAGATTTAAGGAGTGACAAAAGTGTCAAAATGCTCTGGAAATCAGAGTGAAATTTAACCAATATCCCTGCAAATGATGGGAGTTTAAATTATTAAAAAAAGGTCCTTATTCCACTGAATGTCCTCCTTCTTGTGTAAATGTATATTAATAGAAATCAGACATGATATCATGCAAATGTCCAAATCAGAGGTTAATACCATCTTGTGATGTTTATTATCTGTATTTTATAGTACCAATTATTAGACGCCAGGGAGAATTGAAATGTGCCATCACTGGATTGACCATTCCCACAGACTAAACTGGCACTGTGTAACCCGTTTTAAGTGGGATCCAACTTGCTGAATGGCTCTTTGTTCGAGCGCCAAATGCCAAGAGTTTTCTAACAAAACAGGCCTGGGAGCATCTTCAGAAGCAGACTAGTCAACAGCAATCAAACACTTCCAAAAAAAAAACAACAACAAAAAAACAATATATCTACAAATTACAAACTGGCTGTGAGGGCAGCGGGGAAAAATAACAAAACATTTCTGACCAGTCTGCCTGGTGCTCTGATGGCTGTGAAGCGTAGAGAGATGAGCTGAGCTGACAGACATGCAGAAAGGTGACATCACACATCCAGTCTTTTCAGTGCCTTTTAGCAGGCTGGTCACTGAGCAGCTTTTGGCTCAACAGTAGAATGAGAAACAATGCTTTCTACTTGTTTGAGGTTCCTGGACAATGCACACATTTGTATGCACACATATACACACACTCTGTGCCAAAGACACACACAGAGCTGAAGAAGGACTGAAGTGAAGGTCAGTATGTTTTAGGACGAATACAGTCTTTCACTTCTGTCCAGGGAATAAACAGCTCCTTCTGAAGCCCTGTGCTAAATCCATATCATGTCAAAATCACCTTCCATAACATCAAATTCAATTAAATGGTATTTAAAAGAACAAAAGAAAACAGTGGGACCCATATGGCCATCCTCAGGCCTATTAGGAAAGAGCACATATACACTTGTATGATACCATTGCTGTGTGATGATGAGGCTGTGAACCTGTCTGTCAGCTCCAGCCTTAGGAAAACCTGACCAGATGTTACACAGGCCTGTCTGTGCCATCTGTTACATACACTCATGCAATGGCTGAGCAGTTCATATAGCTCTGTGAAATATCAGAGCAGGTGGTGTGACGGGAGATTAGTGCAAAAGAGATGCACCAAATGTAGCTTTGGTGGAGGTAACTGCAAAAGGATAAAAAAAAGGCAGATAGAAAGGTGAAATATTTGAAGGTAGTGGAAGAAGGGAAAATGTGAAAATTCCCCATATGATATATTCAGCATAAGAGGATGAAGTTGGGTAGCAGGTGGGTGTATCTGTGTGTATGTGCAAAGGACCCATATGGACCGTCTACTTCACATGCTGGCATCTCCATAATAAATCCACACAGCAGGAGCACCAATAGAATAACATGGGCTTTGTCAGACTGAATTTAATTTACAGCGTTTTACTGCTAGATCCTGAGGACATGACCTGAAATATACCCTGGCTATTACTGAGCAGCAGTCATTTTTTGGTCAGATATAGTTTGCAGACTGTGTGCTGCAGCCCAGACAAAACCACCACAGGATGTATTATGGGATAAATGTGACACCTAGCAGCAAAAGAGTCTTATATAAGTGAATTACAGATAGATTAGAGGAGGAAGGAGAATGGGAGTAGGAGAGAGCATGAGAGAGAGTGGATTTGTTTAGTGGTAGTAATTCCAGTCCACTACCATTGGCAACTGAAAGAGTGTGCCTTTGACCTCTGCTTGAATACATATAACCTTTTGACAGACCAGGGATAATACAGAATAAAAGCACTCAGCAGCTTAGAAATGAGCACTGCCATTACCTCTGCACAAACAGAAAAATCTAGGTCTCAAAATAAAAATTGCTGTGCTGTGGCCACAAAATCATACACTCACTTATATGCCTCTTGTTTGTCTGATCTGGGCCCTTTAAAGTGGCTGAGCAGCTGTCTGTGACAGGGGAGAACCCAGTGGAAAGACTGAAATCATTGGACTCAGCAGCCAGCAGTGAGGATTGCAGAAGGGGAAAAAATACACACACAGTGGCTGGAAGGTCTGTGCAGAACTGACACCATTTTAGAAATGTCTGTAAATGTCCAGAAGGAAACAACAGTTTATTTGTGTGGGAGCCAATTTCTATCAGTTTATTAAATGCTGCCATCTGTAACTTGAATTATTGATGAATAATAACAGACAAAATATTTTTTAACTTTCACTACCATTTAGAACTTTAGCACAAGCATTTCTAAGGCCACGTGTTATTGGCCCCTATCCAAAAGTCTGAAATCCTCATCTCCCTGGTGCTCTAAAATCCACCCAGGTAATTAAACTCTGGCACCTTTCCTTCTAGACCTTCTGTGCTGAGTGCACGGAGCAGGAAGAAAAGCACAGATAAGACAGGCAAAGAATAAGAGGATGTCAAACTGTGCTTCGTACTTGGCTTGGCGTTGATGACCACCTTCTCCCCCGAATGGGCTGCTGGGTAGCGGCTGCTGTCAGCCATGTCCTCACTGGATCCAAACTCAAGCACCTCCACAAAGCTCAGAGGCACACTCCACTTTAGAAGGAACTTCTGGTCCAGTGGAGCATTTCCACTCCCGCTCCCACTGCCATCCTGACATCTGGACAGAGCAACAAGAGGTGACGGTTATGCGACAGAGTGACAGTGCATCATGGTGTTAACACTGTCTATGTCTCTTGCACTTGTGTGATGAGAAGGCAAAATGTGTGAAGGAACGGCTGAAGGTAGGAAAAGAGAACAGATAACATCACATGGATGTCATGTGTGACAGACATGAGGAGATAAATGTCACTCATCTGGAAAACCAACATTTTAGTACAAGTCATTGCACATTTCCCAGAGGCAGTATGTGGAGACCAGCATGTTGCAATTACAGGACTGAAGCTGACATGCTCAGGAACGGGGCTCTCCATCACTCTTCATTAAATACCAAGCCACAGTGGGTGCATGTGTGTCCAAACCCAGAGACTCAGTGTGGTTAAGTTAAAGTCAGCCCAAAGACTACAGTTACCTACAGTGCTTCCTATTTTCCTCTGGCTTAGTTCACTTGGAGATCTTTTTACCGAAATCCCAGATGCATTAAATATTCCAGAACAGTAGACAAAGTGATCTATGACCACAACTAAAATAAACATGGAGCAAGTAGTTCCTAAAATGACATAATGGCTCAGAGAGATAATACAATGTTGCACCCAAAGTCAGGACAAGGTGCAATTACAGGAGAGATGAAGAGCAGGTCTGGTGTGTGGTCACTCTTACCGGATGTTGGGTGTGGCACACATGAGCACGTCGTTGAGCAGGAAGAGGCGGCGCTCCTTGGTTTTGATGATCTCACCACGGTCGTTGTAGACCGTCTCTACCATGTCGTCGGAGCGAATCAGGTAGCGGCTGCCGTTGCTCAGGAGCTGAGGGATGGAGGTTGATGAGTCATAGAGTGATACAATTTGAAGAGAAGTGGGAGTTTGGACCTTTATAAAGTTATTCTCCTCACTAACAGAGATCAACTGTTCTCACATATCGCTATTGACTTATACCAGAAAACAAACCCGAAGAGCTTCAGCCTCAGATAAAATCTTAAAGTAATCACTGTTGTATCTTTATTTTTTCAACTCTGGATATCGAGAAGAGATATAGTCTGTTTCATCTTGATCCTCTATCCCCCATGTTTCCTGTCACTCTCTACCGTGAAACCCCCCATTGCGGATAACAGCATATAATTCATAGCCATCAACAGTGACTCTGAACAATTAAAGGCTATGAAGAACAAAACTCCTCTGCCCTATGTGGGGTATCCTGTAAACACATGTTTCTACACAGATGCCAGGGCGGGCGGTTACACAGAGGGTGGTTGCAGATAGACAAATAATTATACCTTGGGGGAAAGCTGGTGTTCTGTGCACATGTTGTGCTGAGCCGTTTGCTAAAAATATGGTATTCAGTCAGGAGAATAGTTTGTAGAATATGTGAAGCCCAAGTGCCTGACGGCCGCCCACACTGGGACGGAGGGAAATGCCACAGCATATGCTAAAAGAATCAAGCAACAGCCAAAGATTTTGCACAGTGACTGAGCAATGAGTGCATCATCAGCCCTGACCACGCTCTTCACCAGGATGCAATTAAAACCCATGCATCAAGAACAATGATGGTGTCGTACAATCATTACTACGAATGTACAGCAGCGCACACAGGAGGTAGAGGCAGACCTTGTTGAGGTAGCGTTCGTTCATGGCCTTCGCTATGTGACGGATCTCACAGCGCTGGTCAGCTTCCCTCTTCTTCTCGTTGAGCTTTTCTGCCAGTGTTTCCAGTTCGGTCAGGGCCATCTGCAGTGGCAGGCGGTCCGCATGACCCACTGGTGTGTTCTTCAGCATGTCCTGATGAGTAGCCACAGAGAGGACACGCATTACACCAGAGCTTTTCATCAGTGTCAGTAATGGAATAAAAGAAACTGCACCTGAATATCTTTTTAAACCCACACAATCATGTCTAATAGCATTTATCTCACAGAGACATCCTACTGACAGACGTAGTGTCCCATATTATGTGTGATCTTTTCCATAAGAGACACAAGCAAAGTAAACGTGCCAGGGTAAATGAAAGGAGAGTTAAAATAGATCTAAGGCAACCATTTCCCCTCAGAGCATTTCACTTGTCTACCCTTGAGGCAAGTACCTTGAAAAACAACAACAAAAAAGACTTGTGTGGTTAGCGCTCCCTCTGGTGGTGAACGTGGATACTACACTGTATGATTCTACAAACTATGAGGAGATTCAAATCAAAGGCCGTTGTACCTGAAGGAGCAGAATGAACTGAGGGAACCTCTGGATAGGTTTCATCATCAGGCCATACAGAGTCATCCTGTCAGTGTTGGTCTCCTGACGATGCTGCAGATGAGAAGGTGGGTTTAAAAAGGAGGACTAGAAAGGATGCTAGACAGTTAAAAAGCATGTGCTCTTGGGATTCTTTCTTCAATGTTTTTGTAATAACTATTTATTACATAATTTTGGCTGTCATGTATTTAATGTGACTAGCTGTCTTTACTAACAGCAGCCAGAAAAAACAACAACAATTTCCCTCAGTGAATGGTTAAAATTATTATTTGTAAGCCCATATTTACTGCAAGAAGCACAATAATGAAAGTGGCAAACTGAATGTTTTTTTTCCCTGTAAAAACAAATAAACAAATTAAGCAATTTGCAAGAAAATTCTACTGTGACACTGTTTTCAGAAACATTGCATTTGTGTCAAACCTTGAGGAAGTCCAAGAAGCCAGGTTTGGATGCACACGTCTTCCTCACCACAGCCATTGCATTGCTGAAGTTGTTCACATACTCACTGTAGGCGTCCAGCACCATAGACTTTGAGAACTGTAGAGAAACACAGATACAGGGATTATGTTATACTGAAGACTGTGGCATCACAGCAGAAAAACCTTGTATGTGTTAGAATATTAGGTAACACTTTACTTGAAGGTATCGTCATAAGAGTGACATGACACAGTCATGAACGTGTCATAAACATTATGTCAATGTCATAACGTTGTCATTAAGTGTCATTCGGTTAACCCTAACCCTAAACCTAACCCTACAAAAACCGAATGACACTTAATGACAACGTTATGACATTGACATAATGTTTATGACACGTTCATGACTGTGTCATGTCACTCTTATGACAGTGTCATGTCACTCTTATGACGATACCTTCAAGTAAAGTGTACCTGAATATTATCTGAATATAACCTTCTTGAATCTTTTTTTTTTTTTTGCAATTTTTTTGCAACTAGTGGCAATAATATAATATTGCCTCAATAAAGTATCCCTTTTATTCCCACAAGGCTGGACTACTGCCCTCTATTCTGGCATTAGCAGGCAAAGCATCCATACGAAACACACACAAAACACAGCTGCTGCCTGGCTTTGAAAAAAAAGCTACTACTTCATACCAATCCTTGCTGTTTTGCTCCACTGGTTACCTGTGACTATAAAGTTTTGCTGCTTGTTTTTACTGTTTCTACGGTTAGACAGAGGGAACCAACACAGGCACAAAGAGCATCTCTGTATTTGCAGTGAAGGAAGAAAAATAAATATTGAAATATTGATTAAATAGTTTAAAATTAAAGGGACAACGAGGAGTTTCTATTTGGTTATAAAAAAGTCTCACGTTAATGTGGATGAATCTACAATACCCACACTTGTTAACGGGCCCATTTTCGATAAATATATCGTTTTGTCTCTATCGTTATTTCGTTATTATTAGTGGTGGTGGAAATGCTGGTCGAGCCGACCAGCGTTTCCTTACTTTCGGTTTTGCAACGAGTCATGAGAATAACGCAGCCGAATCGCCATTTATGGTCGGAACTACGACGGTATGTGAACCTCTTTGAACCTCTGACTTTAATTCTTGATGAATGAAAACATGAGTCTGTCTTGCGCCGGTCAAAGAATTGTACGGTGCGCGCGGAGGCTCATAAATGTAGTGTGAAAACGCTTCGCTTTTCCAAAACTCCTTGTTGTCCCTTTAATTAGATCGTCACTATTACTTCTTTTTTTTTTTGTGTGTGTGTATGAGCACAACGTCATGGGGAATATTCCACTCCCAACATAAGCTCTTACTGTGTGAGTGCTGTTTTATGATGGGATGACAACTGTGAGGTGAAAGAGGGCAGTGAACAGACTTCAAATGGGTCTCAGATGGGTCTCACTGCTCCTCTCTTGTCATGCCAGGGGTCAGTTTTTATACAAAAACAAGGAAGTGAAATGAGACACAGGACTGTGGGACATGAGGTCTTTGTTTGTTTTGAGGATCCTCGCCAATGAGTGGCCCGGCTCGGCTGCCAAAGACAAGGATGAGGGTGGAGTGCACTCAGTACTTTAAGAGAAAAGAGTGCAGCTCTCTATTGTCTGCATGAGAGCGACTGTCTTGACATGAAGTAAGAGGGTCAGACGGGGAGGAGTCCAGCCGTGGCTGTGCTGCATGAAATCATCATAAAAGCCATGAATGTCAAACTGATTTAAAAACAGCAAGGCTCAGGGAACTCAGGGGTACCACAGTTCATGGGTGATATTCATTGGTGATATATTTGTGCAGTTTAAAAAAGAAAAAAAAAAGGCTTTAAAATTACAACCCCCAACTTACGGATGCCACAAAGACGTCCCCGATCATCTCCAGGCTGTCCCATTCAGCCACACGGCTCGCCAGGGCGATCTGGAACAGGAAGTGGCACTGCAGGATCTCACGCACGCGATAGAAGGTCATCTTCAGTTTCCTGTCGCTCAGCAGCCTCGGCTCAATCTGGGACAGGGGCTTCTCGTATTGCTGATGGAGCAGATAAAGTGAACTGTAATAACAAAACCCTTCAGAAGTGGAGCTGGCATTCGGTTGCAGTGGTTCTTCCGTACCTCGAGTATCCCCTTCAGTGCATCAAGGTAGTTCTTCTCACTCTCCAATATGGATCCCAATATACATCTTCTCACCAGCTGCAGAGGAGAGATATTTGGCATTCAGGGCAGTTTTCTTTGGCATCAAAGTCACACAGCAAAGACTCACATGAACTGGAATAAAGGTTAAAGTGCATGTCAGTTACCTGTTGCTGTGAAAGACCCTCTGGTGCCGGACTTAGCACTGGCTCAACATTGAAACAGTCCACCTCAATGAAGAGTTCAGTCTCCTCTTCATCAAAACAGGCCGACTTCCTCTCTAAAAGATTAGGAAGAGAAAGAGAAAAATAAACTAAAACTTTAAAATGTCTGCAATTAAGCGAACATGCTAAAAGGACAGAAAAACACTGTCCTGATCCTGAATAAACCATATTAGCCTCCAGAAAAATACATTAGCACTAAACAGAGGCACCAAGAGAGGGTGCATACAGTTTTACTAAAGGATTGGTTGCTGTTTATAAAGAAATCTTTTTACGCTGACATACCTTGACAGAATGACTTTGTTTTGATGAACGAGCGTCCCTTTTTCACTGCCGCTTTTGTTTTCTCAAGCCCATCTTTGGTCCCCTCCTTAGCTGCCTTCACTAGCTTTTGCATCTTGGAGGAGACAAAGTACATTATTATCTATATTACAAAGACAACACAAGGTCTTTTTTTCACAGTCAAGAGTTTCAGTCCGAGGGGAAGTTTAGTTTACTGAAGTTAGGTTTACTTTGTCTAAACCCATCTATAGCTACAGAGCTGATCTAAGCAGGACAGAGGCAGTGTTAGAGCAGGGATGAGGATAACGACAGATCATGTAATACAGGAGAGCAGAGCTGGTCAGAGAATGACAGTAACTGGGACAGCAGCTAAAAGTGATATGTTTACATACTTATGCAATGACTAATTCACATGATGAGAGAGATGTTGTGAAAACCACAAATATTCTCTGTGTCTACTTTTTAAAACACCTTAAAATTAATGACTTAAAATAAAAATCAATTGCTGGTGTCTCAGTTTACTGTAAATACCCTAAGCTTTACAACCTCCAGTGCATAAACATATAATGAGAGAGATCAATATAGCAGACAGGGAGGCAAATGAATTATATGCAGACCCATCACCAGTTCCACCATCACCACAAGTCATTCACATCAGAGCAGTATAAAGGTACCGGGTTAAGTGTCAGATACCCAGAGTGGTTAGCTAGACTGAGAGTAGAGGGTTGGGACTACTTTGCCTAGCACAGGCAGGTGAGGTGAGCCTCAGGCAGTTTACCTTCTGCTCGTGTTTCTGTTTTAGCTGCTGCAGCTCTACCGTTCCCACTGTATTTGCCATTAGATCTTTCATCTTTTTCTCATAGTGTTCTTTCAAGCGAGTCAGATCTTGAGAGAGCTAAACAAAAGCAAAGCAAGCGTTACTGGTTATGGTTTTGGAATGAGCTAGGACTTAAATTTTTATATGTCTGATGCCAGGCTGCTGACTATCCTCCTCTAAATATCTCATGTCACATTAAAAATGAACTGACATTTTCAGAGGGCAATGCCAGCCCATAATGTGATGATTTATCTTTTTGGATCACTACTGAAACATGACTTTCTGACCACTGCCTCCAGTCACAACACTGGCTCTTCTTTTTTTTTATTACTGCAGTTGTTTTTATTGGATTTTGTTCCTCTTTCATTCTGACAAATATAACAATAGTTGCATTCATGTGTAAATAAATATTAATCGACTCAACACATAAAATGTACAAACTGGCTATAAAACTATCTTTCCAATTACTGGGGACAGTTTTCTCCGTGTATCTACTGTAATTGGCATTTGATGAGATTTTAAAAGATCTTTCTTGCCTGAAGGAGTTAATTAATTTCTGACTGTGGTAACAACTGAAAACAAAGTGAAGTGGAATTCACAAAACCACAAACCAAAACATTACAGAGTGCAGCCAGCTGACTATAAGCCAGAACGATCTCTCTCAGATCTGCAGAAGCAAATAGACTGTTGATTCCACATCAAACAAACATGGATTGTACGTCACTGATTAAACAATTTATCCACAAGTTAAGAACAAGCACAAAAAGAGATTTGTAAACTTAAAAATTTAAATTACATCTTCATATGAACAAATAAATGACCTTAGGTGTCACAGCTAATAGTAAAGTGGATATGCGGAGGACAGAGGAGACAAATAATCCCCTTGACTACATTCCACAGTTACAAATAAAATTAATCTCTGTTTTTTTTTCACTGCTGTCGTCCGCCCACCCACAGATGTACAGTGTATTGCCACAGGATCTAGTTTTTGGCTGTTATCCAGGCAGAGAAATGGGAGGGTTACACACATGGGTCTTCCTCTGGGGCGGCTTCCCTCTCATGAAGGCGTGGGGCAGGCCATTCTCAGGGCGACCCTCCCCGTCACTGGTCTCGTCATAGCTTTCAAACTCGCTAGAGCTCCAGCCATTGTCCAGGGAGCTGCTGCAGCCCCCCTCCTCGCCCAGCTCCACGTCATCATAGATCATTTCATCAGGATCTGCAAGAAAAAAACAGGACAGAGAAGATATGTTAAAGAAAAACTAGACCTCATATTCAAAGAGAGAGCCAAGAGAATACTTTGTATGGTTAGTCTATCAAATATTAGCAGCATAAACTTAAAACTCACATCATGGACTGTATATGCAGATAAACATGGTCACAATATACCACAAAGAAAAGAGACCAAGAACATAAAATACAGTTTGTAAAGCTGATAATGCTCAATTTGTTTTGAGTAGAAATGTGTTGATTTTACATGGTTATTTGCATACAATTCCATTATAACATAACTTGTTCCTGTTTGTTAACAGCTAAAATGAAACCACTGACATCATGAGCTTCAAAGAGGGTAATATTAATTGAATGGCCATTGATGTGAATTATGAACCAGAACACTCAACATCACTGGAATGTTAATTTTTAATAACATTTTTTCATTCAACAGCCTAAATTAATAATTCCAGTTTTGACAAAAAAAAGAAAAGCAAGGAAACTGGAAGTGAAAGAAAAGCTTAGTGCAACAGGCAGAGACTGAAATACTGAATTTGTGAAATGAAAAAATGTAAAAGAAATTTCACAGACCTGTATTGGAGTCAGAGTTCTCTCTGGGCACGTCATCGTAAATCACCTCATCTGGATCTAAACCATAAAGCAAATGAGTTAATGCATGATTCCTTAGATCACAGAGCTGGACTGTTCACACAGCAAACAGGATGTAATGTAAAAGGGATCTAAAAGACGGGCACACACAAGGGTCTGCTTCCTCAAAAGAACAGGGAAGGAAGTGTCTTGGAATTCAACTGTGTCAAAAGAAAACCTAGATAATAGCAGAGTGTGTGCGCGGACGCAAAGCCGCACAACTGAGACAACGCCAGTATTCTCTCCATGGGAATTATAAATGCATCCATACAAGTTCTACATTAATAATGGATATCGTTCCTTACTTTCCATCCATGCAGTGTTGGCAGGATCTGATGCCCATTTAGCCAAAGCATCCTCTTCTCTGATAGGTGGATACTCTTCACTGAAAACACTTGAAAAACATGGGAACAAAACAAAAACTTAACTGTGACTATCTTCATTGTCAGTATAATACCAGAAACTAAGAAACTAAGAAATAAGGATATAATTGTATGTTTTAATTAAGTGACATTCATACATGCATTACCACTGACAGTTATTTGTAATATTCTGACAAGGATCAAAAGGTAGAACTGTTTCTGTGAGTGGGGAGCAGGTGAGTAAATGTTTATGTACTGCAGATACTATAGACATGCTCTGGCTGTCACCCACCTGTCAGCAGACGTGTTACTTGTCCCAACCACAGTAACTGACGGAGGAAAAAGAGAAAACATTACACACAGCAAACCAAACACTACATATTTTTGGTCTCTGCAAAAACAAAAAGTGCATATTTTTGCAAAATAAATGTACCATGATCAGCACACTGTATCTCAAGAAACTCCACAAATCCCCCCCATTCCAGCATTTAGGCACTCTTCTGCTCAGTGACACCACCAGATGTCACTGGTGATAACACGTTTCCTGTGCTACCTATGATTTAGTCACACTGATTGTTACTTAACTTAACTTGTTTTCATCAAATGCACTTGGCACATGCACCTAATTTAAGATTTGATAACAAGACAAACCAGTTTTTCTAGTAAATCACCTCAGGGGACAAGTGGCATACATAGCAACATAGTGTTGACTCAGCATATCATGAACAAAAGGACACTGGGATAAAAACCAAAACACTGAACCCGTTTTAAATGATTTTGTGCATTATCACACAAAAACTACATGGTTCTGAACTCTGACACTGTGACCGTGGTGAGATAATTGCAGTGTAATCAGACTCCTCAGCGCGCCAGGCCACAGGCTTGGACGCAGCTACTGCAAGATTTTAGGGAAACCGGAAAATCCTTACAGCCAACACAGATCTTTGGGGAGGGCTAAATTTAGTCCCTACTTCCTTGTGGCAAGGCTTTAGGAAAAACAAGAGAAGGACGCAGCGGTGAAGTGGCTCACATATTCTCACTGCCTTGTATCTCTAGGTTTGTGTATAGGGACATTGTTGCTGAAAGCACAGGGTAGACATAAACAGAGCACAGTAGACAGACGTTTGATGTGCACAGAACAGTAAGTATTTTCAGGGCGTTTCATGTCAGTACTAGAGAGTTGAAAGTGAAGGAATGACAGGAACTGAGGGAAACGAGAGATGGATAATACCATCACAGTAACCCAGATATCCACAGTGACCTAGCTATAAATACATTATTATCATCTCTATTTTATGAATCCAAAAGTATTCTCCCCCTGCTGCCCACTCTACTTTACCATCCTCATCCACAGAGAGGTGTCGAATGATGACAGGTGTGGTGTAAGTCGGTGTGATGAGTGGGACACCAGAAGGGGTCGCATAGCCGCAGGGCACTGGGACCGAGTATCCTGAAGTGATTCCAACAGAGCTGCTGCTGTGGCTGTCCCGGGCGTCTGCCTCTCGTTCCTTGGGCTCCGTCGGCGAGGAGGCTGGAGAGGAGAGCCCGTGCTGCTGCTCCATCTGCTGCAGCTGGAGAGGAGTGATGTCAATCACAGAGTAGGGGTTCACTTTGTTCTGGGAGGAGGTCCTGGGGACGGTCTGGGGAGTGTAAGGGTTGTCAGTGGATGGAGACTGGCCTTCACTGCCTGGTCAGAGAAATCACACACAGTTCATTTAGGGTTACAGTTACAGTTAGACAGGTGTTTATACAGTTAAACACAAAGTTAATCACAATGAAACAATGCCATGTGGGTGAAACTAAGTAATTTACTTGATTATATTTTAAACAACAAAAGACACAGATCTGGTCACTTTTTGAAGACCCCAATTAAAAAAGGGTTAGGGTCACAACAACAAATTGACACAAAAACTAATTGATTACAGTGGGAAGAAGTTTTAACCTGCTACTTTAGTATCATTATTATGAGCATACTGTATTTATTCCTGCCTTTTTATGAACTTAAATAGAGTGTGTCTCTCTGCCAGGTGCAAACTGTATGCCAACACAACTGGAAGCAATTCTTTGATTTGCCTGGACTTGTTTGAATTAGGTTTATTTTTAGTTGCTAGTATGCACATTTATCTTCAACCAGTGGTCTAAATGTTCTATTAATGTGATTTCATCAATCAAGTGTCAAATTAATGAAACTCTAACTTTTACCCGTTGTCAAAGATTATAGTGAGCTGCATTTGCTGAGTGGTCAGAGCTTGTATGCTGCACCACAACTTGTATCATATGCAACAAACAGATCTGCACAGGGGATAACGCTTAGCTTTGCCCAGTTTTGTGACAGAAAAATACTCCAATTGATTTTAGAACTGATGTGAGTTTTACAATGATGATGCTTTTCCAAACTCATTGTCAATGAGCCTCCTTTTTTAAGAAGCTTTAGTTGAGGTTAAAATCTGGGTAAAGACTAGGATTATACATGTAATGGTCATGAATTTCAGAAGCTTGAATTGTGTTTTAGATGTACTGAATGGAAGTCCCCATGGTAGAATAAATACAAGGATATATGCACATGGGTTGGAATCATGAACGCTAAGTTGAAAAATGAGTGCTTAGTTTCTTTGCAGTAATAAAGAATGAGTGAGTGAGTGAATGGTTGAAAACAAGCTGAGCCTGAGCCCTGCCTGCTGCCGCTGTCACAACTTTGTGTGATGAAAGCCAGACAGCCTCCGACACCATGCTGCCAGAGATACAAGGTGTCCTGAGAGAAACAGACTGCCCCACTTCACGGCCTCACTCCAGCCTGAGCTGAAGGGGCTGGATCAGGGCCAGATAATGTACACAAAACATGACAGAAGAATGTGGAGAAGCTCTGAACGCTGCCAGAAAACACCACAGGTATTCAAGCAATCATCTGAAGTTGACCAATAAATGCAGCTACAGTGTGGGGGAGTCTCTGCCCCAGGGAAAGGCAAAATGGGCTCAAACCCCCACTTCCCTCGAGCCAACAATGAAACGTCAACACTTTTGGACTGCAAACCTGTTCTTCCAGGATCTGTCTCTGCCTCATCATTTAGAGGAGGGGGAGGAGGTGGAGGTAAATCTGTCTCTAAATCATCGACTCCCTCAGCTGCAGATGTCGCCTTTCCTTCTTCTGTTGCTCCACCTGCTGTCAAAGCTCCATTTGTGGCAGCTGTTGCGTTTACTGATGATGGAGCTGTGTCAGATACGGGGATAGGCGCTGGGGGGTCCGGGATGGGAAGGTGGGTGTCCGGATGGGTGCCCTGGCTCTGATCATCACTGCTGGGGGGCGGAGGAGCTGGAAGTTCGGGGGGTGGGCGGTCGGCTTCAGGGACGTCGTCGCCGCTGTCGTCAAAGTCGAAGGCTTCCCCGTCATCGTCATCCGCCAAAGGGACGCTGTCTGCCAACACTGGACAGAGACAAGAGGAGGAGTTGAGTGCTGGATAAGAGTCTGGCAGTATGATGATACGTACCATGGGTGTTGCTGTATACCTGCCTGGTACTGTAACAGCATTAATATGGTGTATCACTTAAAAATCTGGATATTTGGCAGTGCTCCATGTATTATTTATTATTGCCATACAGTTATTTTACCCATAAACAACAAGTCAAGGAAATTTCCAAAATAATCACAAAACACAGGCACATTATAAAAGTTAGTTTGGAAATATATTTTTAAAAATCTTGTTTGTTTTTTTTCTGTCCGTTTGTTTTTAATTATTGTTTATTATCTTTATTACTATTAATCTGTATCATTTAATTTCCTTGAGAAAACTACTATAAGCATAACATACAAACCTGTCCCATTTCACATGTGAAAGTTTAATAAAAAAGAAAATTCAAAAACATCTGTTAAAGAGCAGGATTACAGCAGTACCTAAATGCAGCATTGGCTTTGCATCAAATGGTGATAAGAGTTTCCTTGAGAGAAGATTACATCTGAAGCCTTAATATACAGTATATAAAATCAAAGAAACTGTCCACAAAGCACTAATGTCTCAACTTCTAAGAAGCTCTAACCTGATTGTCACATAAAGTCTTTATAAAAAGAAAGGAGGATATGGAAACTAGCTCAGAATAATAACTTTGGAATGGGTAATCGTACCACATGAAACGTGAGTAAATC
This sequence comes from Trachurus japonicus, assembly GCF_045865225.1. Classification (NCBI taxonomy): domain Eukaryota; kingdom Metazoa; phylum Chordata; class Actinopteri; order Carangiformes; family Carangidae; genus Trachurus; species Trachurus japonicus. Next base: position 23,731,297 of record NC_140928.1, on the reverse strand, counting down.
TGTGTGTAGATTTGCACATAAAAGCTCACATTACTAAAACTCTACTCCGGATTCATGAACGGTGCGGGAAACTCAGATTTGATCGTAAACACGTGTGTAACTTCATGAATGCCAACCCAACGTAACCTAACAACACGCCCCCGGTGATCAGCAATTAGCATAGATCTCCATACATGAATAGCCATATAAGGAGATCCTGACCACCATATTAGGAGGTAGGTGCATCCAGCTCACCTGCGGCCATGACGCAAACGAGGAAAGAGGGAGAGAGAGAAAAAAAGAGAGATCACGGATCTAAGTCATTTTGGGTGAAGTGGAGTCCAGAAAAAATATTTAATTCTCTTCTGTTAGTAGTGGTGTGACTGGGACAGGTCAAAGGCTGGAGGGAAGAAACAGATTTAGTGAATTAAGTAGGCCTATCCTTGGTTGATTAAAGAACCGTTTAAGAAGTAAAGCCAGAATAGTTCGATATGAAACATGAAAAAAAAAAAAAAATACACACAACTCCAGAGCTACTGCAGCGACGGGAAGGGGTGGCTCTTCACAGCCTCAGCTGTAGAGGAGCATGGTTGTATCAACACATGAAGTTATATAGGCAGGTTATATTGTTACAGAAGCACCAGCCGTCTGTCACAGCTCCATCCAAACCGGTGCCGACTGCGCTGCTGCGCAGGGTGAAGTGTGCGCCCACCGAGCGTGTTGCAACACAAAAAAGTTTTTTCCGGTTTTATATCAGATTATTATCATCATTAGATGGAGCCTTGACGTGTTTGTGCGTGTCCGATCCCTAAAACGTCTCTCTCTCCAAATATTTCTAATTGTTTGTCATGTTTAAATTACGTGTTTCAAAGGCATCAACGTATTTTGAACATGAGAGAGAGTAATACGGATTAAAATTGTAATTTTCAACAGTGACAAGCAGTATTTATTTGCATTCTTACATTTACACAAGCGCTACACACAGTCCAGAGCAGGTGTAGATTTTGTGAGTAGCTACGAAAAAATCAGCACTACTAAAAGATTGATGAATGCGGAAATCCACGTAAATTTGCGCTGCTCAGGGTTTACACACAAATCCGTGCTGCTCACGTTTCATGAATGAGACCCACTATGTTTTTGGGCTTTGGCAAAAGTTTAAAAAATTTAGGTGGGATTGAGTGCACTTATTATATTATTTCTGTCAAAGACTACCCCAGAGATCCTTTACAGATACGCCGTGGGTGGCAGTTTAGGTCCTTGGGCTGTTAAAGTTATAGGACTGAGCCACATGCAGACTTGTAATTAAAGGCGGGGTCTACAAACGCAGTATGTTTTCTTACAAAATTTTTACATGAAGGATTCAAACACTGCATCAGCTGCTCTGATTTATAGCAAAAAAACTTCTAGAGTAAAAAACAAGTAGGGCAGAGCTACAAGATATAGTTAATGTTCAAAGGCGTCACGTTCACATCAGAGCGCTCACTTGGCAGAAGACAGGAAGGGAACAACAAATGTCTTTCCAGTTTCCACACTGCAATTAGGCCAGCAGGAAAGAGAGCTGTTACTCCCTTCAGTGCGTAGTGCAGACTGAGTTGATGCATTTTTTCTCTGATCTGGTGAATAGGGTGACCCTGGGTCAGGGGATCTCAACTGTGTTCTGGCACTAACAGATGAATGTGTAAAGATTGTTTATTAGTTTTCATTCAGTGGTGCAGCGACAAGGAAAAAAAGGAATAAATATTTCCCCCCGAAAAATTAACTCAGTGCTGTGGAAAACACTGGCTCATCGTTTAAGCAAGATTCACATACATAAACTGAGCCAAAACCACAGAGCCTGAGTGGGAGAGACTTGTATTACCAGAGCTTCTCCAGAGTGCTGCTGTTTTTCCTTGAAGGTGCCAACATGTAGGGAGGTTCCTTTAACCACTGGGAATGATACTCTATCTTTGTCACAGTTTTGCTCACAGGCATACCATGGATTCCTTAGAGCACTTTCATCGGTCGTCACAGCTTGACTGTATTAGCCTACAGTCTTGAGTCCTATTCTCATATCCTGACTGTGTTCCCAAACAAAACAGAGAATTCCAAAGCTGGATGAGCACAGAGTCACCATAAGTCAACCTGATATCCCTCTGCCGTGCCACCAGCCGAAATAGCTCAGTTGGGAGAGCGTTAGACTGAAGATCTAAAGGTCCCTGGTTCGATCCCGGGTTTCGGCATTTTTCCCCTTTGCCCTCTGACTGCCTCATTAAACACTCGTTTAAAAACCCTGTAGGAGATTTTCCCGCATACCGACACTGCACCTTTTCCTTTGGACATATTTCACTATCGCTTAAATTTCCAACCCAGTTAAAACAGGGTGTGTATTATGGTCATTTATAGTTTAGCTGATAAGTTTATTCTTTACACACAATTACTGTTAAATGAGCCATAGTCACCGTTGCAACATGCTGTGCTCTGCCTCGAGGCCTGAGCGGTCCACTGATAGTGACCATGTAAATCTTAACTCCCTGTAGCAAAACCCCAGTAACTTTGAAGTTCCACACAGCAGCGTACTCAGCTTTAAATCACCAGTGCAATCCCCTCGGGCTTTGACAGGTAGCTGCTCAACCCTGTAGTCAGTGCGTGAGGAAACGGCCTGTGACTAATGTTCCAGGTCAACATCGTGACCCCACGTCCATCTGTGTCCATGACTAAAGGTGAAAGAAACCAGCAAGAAAAATGTAGGAACGGAGATGCTATCAGTCCTTTTCCAACTGTGCAATAATGAATGGCGTGGGCCACGGAGATAAAGCACAGCTAGCTGGATCACAGCCTGTGGTACTCCAGGCACAGTGGGATTTATGCCATATGACAATACTGCATATGCCCTCAGATTCCCTCTGTGGTGTCAATGTGAAACGTTTGACTGTGTCAGAACAGAGCAGGACTTGATTTGATTGGATCTGACCAGATGGTTAATCACAACTAGCCATTCAATAGTACATCTGCAACTCTGTGTACATGAGGCCATTGACAGTTGGCTGTGTGGGTATGCATGCCAGCGGCTTAATTACAGGGACAGGTTTTGGATGGCGACCTTACAGTGTAACCACACACATGTGCGCGCACACACAAACACGCATAACCACTCGTCGCGTCAACACGAGCATCTTGTCCTTCTAAACTACAACCATACCCCAGCCCTGAACTGTGAATAAAAAAAGTATTTCTATTCTTGTGAGAAACCACAAGCTCACGGATGAATATACTGTACATACAAGTGTATGGACGCGCAGTCGCGCACACTGACACACAACTTTGGTCTAGCTGAGGTTCCCATTGTCAATTCATAACTACAATATGGATTCTGTTCGGTGGGCTTATCTCCACGCTGCTTCATAATGGTCTGCTCAAATGAGTCACTGGGTTACGATGGGCTCCAGCATCGCCCTGGCAACAAAGCAAGTGACTGGCCAGCTGGAGACGAAGCATTTCTCTGGCCCGTGTCTATCCCCGGAGGCTGTGCGTGGATGTGTGTGTGCTGCTGCAGCAGTATTCAGCCTAATACTGAGGCACATTGTCTGGTGTTCGCAGCAGCGCAGCACATTTTACCCTCCTTACTCCCTTTGCTCGTCTGCCCACATACTCCGGAGGAGTGCAGGAGAGGAATCTGTGTTGTTTACTCGTACTGTCCGGTTTCAGCAGCCCGTCCAGGAAGTGATGTGACCTACAGTGGCTCGGGGATGACACTGCCGGGCTAACACTGTAAAGGTCTCCATTAAAACAAAACACCAAACACGTTTCACAATAACAGAATGACCTCAGTAGATGTTGTGAAACTCAACTTTAAACTGTGTCAAGTTTCCAAAAGGCACTGCTATGACTGATTAATGGAATTATCAATAAATCTGTCAGATGTTTTCTTCTGTAATGGATATGTTTAGAAAATGGTGCAAATGTGCAACACCATTTCAAGTTAAACAGCACATCTTCAGATTGAATCAATATTCATCTTGAAATCACGTGACAAAGAAAATCCACTAAAAAAATTTAGAAATCAAAACTTCATAATGGCATTTTTGTTGAACAAATAACTGATTATGAAGAGATTATTATAATTAATAAAAGTGACTATGACCAGGAACAGTTCTTCATGCTTTTCTGTTTTGTTGCCTTTATGATTACATTTAGTTATGGTGGTAGTGAGTTGGTGGAATTTACATGACAAGTCAAGTCAATCAATACCATACTAGCAAAGTCTTATTTAATCAGCTCTGGAGATCTCTATTTAAAAGCTGTGGCCCGTACGGGGATCGAACCCGCGACCTTGGCGTTATTAGCACCACGCTCTAACCAACTGAGCTAACCGGCCCACATGCTACCCCCTTCCCCACCCTTATCTCGAGTTTCCCTGTGAAGATAAAGGCAAAGTACATTGCAAGTGTGGGTGACAGATCTTTGTTGACTTTACTTTCAGGAGGTGGGGGAGGAAAGTCTTCCACGTCCATGCTTGCTGCTCCTCGCCTGCACAAGCTCTTCACACCGCTGCATGCAGGGGACCGACTAGGCTGACACACATTCCTGCAGGAAAGAGACAAACGTCATAAATGACTAAATAGGCGGGGTTGATAGTTACACACAATATTTCCAGATCAATTATGCTCTGAAGAGTGTTTCCATACATCATGAGTTAGGCATTTCTCGGTCGGCCTATGGAAGCCACCCAGTCTCTAGAATCCCAACCACACTTGTTGTTATTCCATGCTACTTAATCACAGCAGCAGTTTTGTCAGCGGAGGAGCGCGGCGGTGTTGTGGGCACAGTCTGGTACCTTTTGTGTCAACAGCAGAATCTGAACCACAGCTAATTCAGACAAATGAATGAAAACAAAAGAAGCTCTTTATAGCCTGTTGACATGACCACGTGTTTAAGTGTACACACCATTCTCATTTGCAAATTGTGGGCGTGAGTCATGTCATGGGTATAAAGGAGCTTGGCCACCATTATAATGGATAGGCTTTACCCTGTGGAGTAACCATTATGAAAGCAGGGGCAGCAGAGGGGGTTCTCTGGCTAAGACGAAGTTATTCAGAGCAGTTTCATGTTCAGGTTTTGACTCTTGCTTAAGGAGACATGAAGTACATCACTCAATCAGTTCACTCAGCTCATCCTTTATCACTTGTTTTTTTTTATTAGATGTCTTAAGCCATTGGTTTCCCACAAGTAGTTAAAATTTGCACAAGAAGAAAAAAAAAGAATCCTCTTGCTTTATTGTTGAAAAGGTTACATTATGCCACAGGCTGTGAAAAATATGTCAGTGTAAACTAAAACCCAAGGATTATTTTCAGGTAAGGTTACCACTGGTAGCAACATTTTACAAATAGATGTGGCTTTTAACTGTGCTTGTAATAAACTCACAGTATAGAAATTAAATGTGCAGAGGTCAATGTGACATTTTGCCTTGATAGTCAGCAACCGTATATTTAGGCCCTGGGAAATGTCATTAGCATGCTGAGGCAGGAGAGACCTTTGGACCTGCATGGGCATGAGAGACACTGCATTCCTCAGCAGCACAGCCTTTGTTTGATGATGTACAATTCATATCCAGAGGTGACAGTTTCTGTCAAAGGCCTACTCTGAAAAAAGAAAAAAGAAGTTGCACTACTGCTAGACTCCTTCAGCTTGTTAGTATCCATAAAAACACATGTCAGAGTCATGACATCATGCTGCAGCATAAAGCAGCCATTGTAGTGGTACTATGTATGCCCCATATTTTACACATGCGATCTCTATGGTTGAATGCAAACCACAACATAAGTTTTCCAAGTTCTGACTAAGGCGAATGCACACCATGGTATTGTAGCAAGCAAGATCCAAAAGGATAACTCATTCTCAATCTCAAAGCTTGTTTTGTCTACAAATAATGTGAAATCCTCTGCTTCTTTGTCCTCCACCCTATTCACAGGGCACAAAGCCAGAACAGTGGATGTGAACACACAGGGCCAGTGTCTGCTGAATACAGTGCGGCTGACAGATAATGCTAGCACTAACAGGGGCAGGTAGAGTATGCATAGCCTGAGGAGGAACAGTCAACACAATGGGGAGGAGACAGGCCAAGAGTGTTAAACAGTATGACTGATGATGAACCGTCTTTAGGTTAAGAGATCGCATGGCCTGAGAAAAGTTATGTACAAGTGTGAAACATGGTTGTAAAGTGACTGGTACATGTTGAGGTAAGAAATAACAGCCCTGTCCTGACAGGAGCTTTGAATAGTGACTCATCTATCCCTTCAAAAGCAATGTTCAAGGTCTAGGGCAGCAGGAAATAGGAAGGAAGGGAGGGGTGAAGGAGTCAAATATTCAGGTGTGCTCCTCTTGAAGCTGAGCCACAAAATAAAGGATGAAGCAGTGTTTGTTAAAAGAGTGCATCAAGCCAACGTGATGACATTTTATTGTTTTCTACAGGAGCTGGCTCGGTGATTGGTTGACCTGACACACATCACTCAAGAAGGAAAGACAGCCTCACTTCTGCTTTGAAACCAGTCTACAAATTCCTCCAGTTCTTCTCTGTCCTATAATTAGTCTGATTTTCGTCTTTTTTACCTGCTTCACTGGAGAAAACCAAATGCACCTTTCCACAAATTACATCCTGCACAGCCTGTGGTGAGCTGTGACTTCAACCGTGGTGTGCAGCGCACCACACGAGCACCTGGCTCACTTTATGGAGATGACCATCTCAACAAAACCCTACATCTCAAGTATCTGTCAGCAACCTGTTGACTGCAGTGACACAATTTGCAACACAAGCAAGTGAGTACATGCAGTCTGTGGATCCTCACAGAGAGGGAAAAAAATCTCTCTGCAAACCTGCTTTGTGTTTATATATTTAATAAAAAGGTGCTACATCGCAGACCGATCTGAGAGAAATGATTGAGAACAGAGCGGAAGACGGCAGAGATGTAAAATCAGCCTTATAGTTGATGACAGACTCAGCTGAGCATGTCATTACACGTTGGAAAGGCTGAGATGTGTTCTGCAGACAGGAAAACAGTCATCTGGCATGCTGGTGTGATGCAGACAGTTTGCTTCTTAATAATGACAAAGATCCAAAATCATGCTGACAAAATGGATGTTACTTACAAATTGTCAACATAATCCACAGTGTGGAGAATTACCACCTATGCTCAGTCATAGGTGGCAGTCTCATTGGCGGAAATTCTACAGCTGCAGAATGACACTTTAAAGAGACCAGAGGAGTTTGCTTTTGGTTATAAAAGAGTCTCATATTCATGTGGATGAATCTACATTACCCACACTTGTTAATGGGCCCATTGTCAATAAATATATCGTTTTGTCTTTACAGTTATTTTGATATTATTATTTAGCGGTCGACTCGCCCAGCATTTCATAGTTTCGGTTTCCCAGACGTTGCCCGACAGGTTATGGGAATAACGCCGCCAGATCACTAGTTGGCATCGTTTATGAGCTGATCATCTTCAAACCTCCGACTTTCATTCTTGATTAAAGGTGTACAGAAAAGAAAACTGAATTTGAGCCCACTCTGGATCATAAAATTAATGTGATAACTCATCTTTCAGACGATGTAGGCCAAACTTTGTGCAAAATTCTATTTTTGAGTAAATCCAGGATGAAAGTGTGGTTTTTTTTTTCCGCATTGGATAACGCAGGCGCACGGATTATACGTCAGCCTGTACACGATTCACCAGCCACTGATATTGGATCCGTAATCCGTCATTCAAACGTCTGAGACACGCACACACACACGGAGCTCGGTCTCGCCCCAAGCTTTGAATATCCCGCCCGCTCGAAAACGACCAATCAAATTCGTTTTCCTTACTCGGGTAAACTCGTGTTGCAGCTCGTGACAACTCGGCGCGACAAACAGGACAAACGGCCATTTCTGTACACCTTTAATGAAAACATTCTTGGCAAATTCTTTCACCGTGCACGCAGAGGCTCATGGGAAATGTAGTGTGAAAACACTTTGCTTTCCGAAACTCCCTGTAGTCCCTTTAAATGTCGATAATGTTATTTTTTTGTGTAATTTAAACCGTTTAAAAACACAGATGGTCTGAGAGAATATGTATGCTCCTGCAATACCAATTCCTTCAAATACACAGTGACACAAATGACATGTGAATAAAGAAAATCAATGAATGATGGGGCTTACAAAGACAGCATGATAATAGGGAACATATTTATCCATTTGTCCAAAATGACATCACAGATTTCCCTACAGGTTCCAACAAGAAAAAAAAACAATTAATCATTACTAATAGCAACCAGCTATTCTGCATCACACACTTTGGTTTGGTGAGGAGTTGTGAGTCCCCCATCAGCTCTCTGTAGCCCACTTAATGACAAGTGGCATTCCACACACAGACTGAGAGTCATAAAGAAAAGCCTGGAGGAGAGGGAGCTGAGAGACAGACAGACAGACATGCAGTCCTCTGTGAGTGTCTGTCTTTGGCTTTGCAGTTCTTTGGCTAGCTGTTTTATTGAACAGTGTGCCCTAATCTTCTCCTTCTACCAGGCTTACAGTAATCAGGCCTCCACCGAAAACAACAGATCCCAGGCCTACAAAGAGTGGACGGACAGGCTTAGCAAAGTACTGTGATATATTTGTCAGGAGGTTCAGGGGAGGACAGGACAGAGGCCTGCAGCATACTAAAAAGGGAAAAAAGAAAGTGCTGCATTCTGGTCCCTATTGCTACAAATAACTTATACCTATTACTTTGTAGTTTGTGTCCATTACATACTGATATGTTGCTTGTACAATCACATTCTTGTACACCACTGGCTAAATGAAGATATGTGGATGGATCAAATCCCTATCTTTGGCTCTACTGTTCTTGATTCCTTGTATTATGAAGAGCATGTTGACAGCATGTATCCTAAATCTCAATCCAAAGCCTCTAGTGTTCATGCTGGATCAACCTTTGCAGTAATGCAACATCTGGGCCAACTAGTCTTGACAACGAACCACACTTCACCACTCACTCTGACCTCAAAAGGGGTGGGGAGGCTCACAGACACACACAAGATAGCTGACTTTCTAAAGTGAGAATCCTCAGTCTTGGCAAGTTGGACCTGCTGTTGCAATCAGCTAACTTAGGATAAATGAGAAGCATATTCACAGACACAAATATCCTAATAAATCACAAACAACCCTCCTTATAATTACATCTCCTTTTGTTCCTGTAGCAGCGAAAGCTTTCTCATGCATGGCAGAGAGTTTACGCCTCCATCCAGTCCCTCGACACACTCAATAACCCAAGCAGAAGATGAGTCCCATCAGCTACCAGCTATAATTACAGGCCTAAATGGTGTGGATTACAGAACAATACATTTCATTAAGCAGGCTGCACGTCGTCTGCAGCGTATTTATCTGATGTGAAAAGTGTGAGCTATTAAATACGTGAGCGAATTGCAAGCCAGGTACGAGCACTGAAGCCGCATTTCTAAACAAAATGTGGTGGTCAATGTTTAGTCACCACAATTGCACATTACTACACTGTGTGACCCATCACATTACAGTATAGTGTGAACAAACAGTGTTAAATTACTACACTATACACCTAGGAATACATCCTACAATAACAACAACATAATGACATTTTTAAAATTACAATCACAATGTTAAGTTTTCACATTGACTTTAACTAGAAGGCTGGGTTTGTTTTCAGTTTGAGACATAATACTGATGTGGCCTTCCCAGCTTGGTAATCACTGGACAAAATGAAAGTTCAAGGCTGCATAATATTTCAATTGTGGTGTCCATTTGAAAACAGAGGCAGCCACAAGTCTTGGCTGTCACTGGTCTCCACCCAGTGAGCCACACCAAAGCTTTGAGAGCCCAACATGTCACCAGAAGAGCACTATATAGTGAGGAGCGAGCAGTGGATAAGCAGCTGCTCCAAAGAGCTTTTGTTGACTGGCTGGAATGAAGCTCTGGAGGCATTTTAATATGAATAGAGCAACTCCTTCAGATTACAATAAATGAGCACATGAAACTGCAATTTAATCATCAGTGTACCGGTCAGTGAACTGACTTCAAAGTGAGGAGACACTGTCTGGCGCCAACACTGCCAATGACCTCCAACTTTTCTTGGCTGCTGAGAATATTGCTCAACTCATAGAGCGTGGTGCTAACACAATAAAGGAATCTATGCTGCCTAGTTCTTACTGTATACAATGTAATCAGTGCACCCATGTCAATATGTATGCATGTTCCCAGCTGCTAAACAAGTGTGTGGTATGTGGGCAATTTCTCACATCCACCTGCAGATTAGAGCGGCGGCTCTCTTTCCCAGCTGTTGCTGAACTGTGTTGCTAATTCATGGCTTATCTCAGTGGATCATTGGAGGGGGTCGTGGGTGGACACTGAATCCATTACTGCCTTTCTAAAAATGAATGGTATGTTCCTCTGCCTTACCACCATGTACTCTGGCACCCCGAGCTTCGTCATGGTAAACAGAAGGCATTTATATGAGCCGCTACTTGCCAGAGTCACTGACTGGTCACAATTACTTAAGCAATTAGCAATCCCTGGCATTTCTCCACTTAACTACATCTGTGTTGACTATTACAACACCAGAGTAAGATACTGCAGTTGGAGGCTACACTGCATTTTCATTCTGAGGCCTTGTGCTGACATACTGTCACCCAAGGCATGTACAAAAAAGAAATGGCAAATTAGTGTTAACAGACAGTGCATTCCCTTGCTCAAACCACCAACATTTTATCCCCAGAGGTCTCTACCACATTACTAGTCATAGCAGTTGTGGTTAGATGAGGAGAAAGTGTCACACAAAGAGTTCTGTGTGTCTACATGCCTCACCTGAGTGCTTGTAGTAGAAACCTGCAGAGAATTTCAGCGAGAAAAAAATGATCTGTGCTCCTTTACTGTAAAAGCCTTCCCTGGGTGTTATTACAGAGGCTTGGGGTGTTGAGGATCTGTATTTGCAGCTAGGCCACCCTGGTTATTTGCTAAACAAATTACCAGTGGAGACTTTTGTGTACATGCATGTGTGTGTGACCCCCTGAGGGTTCTAACTCATCCATGTAGGCTACTCGTTGAATGAACTGGACATGCAGGACACCAGACAATACAAATAAAGATCAAAGCAGTCTTTCTATTTAAAACCTTCTTTCGGGGGCTTTGCTAAGCTTTAAAGATTCCTGGAAACACAAAGTTGAGTTTTGCAAAGAGAGGCACTTACTGCGGGAAACTGTTTAATTAAATTATGGTTTTACTACCTGTTTAGACTGATCTTCCAGTTGACTGAAGCTGTGCAGCCTTTTCACTGAGGAATGCTATGCATGACTACTTGAATTTGTAGCTGGGCAGCTTGACTGCTCCAGCCCAGGGAGACCACCACACTTATTAATGACTTCATATAGGTTATTTACAACATTTCTCCTTCTTTATATGTATAAGATGTACAAATAAAGTTCATGTTATTATGAAGATGGAAAACATGACTGTAAAGCCAGTGTTATAAAGGGTAAAAGGCTATCTTGCACCTGCAACTGTATCCTTGAGGAGGGACAGACAGAGAAGAAAAGTTTGAGGTTGTGCTCCACAGTGATACATCTAAAAACATTACTGACAGAGTCAAAACCAGATAGGTTAGTGTCCTGTTCAGTTCATATGTTAAACAATGAGGAAAAGTTTAGCTGACACATTTCAAGCTCTTCAACAGTTCATTTTCGCGATTAGGACGAGTTAATTAACCTAAGTGCGTGAACAAAAAATGCTTGTTTTTGTGTTTGTCATAGCAGGTAGTGGAGAGTTGGCAACTTGGCAGTGTAGCTAAGGCGCCACGTTATAGCCATCCCCCGGTGCAGTGTTTTCAAGAGCAAAATACAAGAAAAGTAACAGTGATACACAAAAGACATTTCTTTACATGGACTTATCGAATAATTAAGGTAAAAAACCCACCTGTGGAAAAGATATGGCAGGATAGTTAAGTTAGGGCTGTTTAAAACTTTGACAGAAACGTGAAAAATGTCCTCAACTCACCATTTTATGACTTTTCCCCGTAAGTGTTAACTCGTCCTTCTGCTGTAAGAACATAAAAGTGTTAAACGTTGCGCATTTCTGACTTCGACACTACTTTAAGAAAACATCAAAACACATCCACTGTTTGCTGTGTGTCCCTCTTTTCACTTCAGACTCTTCGTTGCAAACTGACTCCATCCATGAAAACTCTTCACCCGCCCCCTCGTCGCTGATTGGCCCTCGTGTGGACAACGGGAGACTCTGATTGGCTGTAGGGAACGTCAGTCAAACGTTCACCGTCTTCGGTGGGATCCATACGGGACAGGCCAGAGGAGTTCCCAGCTGCCCCCACGTGATGTGTGAGGTGGCTCTCCTCGCAACAGCTGTCCGGAGGTGATGTTGCATTCAAGTTTTGTCGGACTCTGAGAATGTTGTTAGGTTGGAATAAAAGGCGAATCACACCGATTCGTTCATCTCATTACTTGGTGTTAGTAAATGTGATTGGAATTGATTTTGAAATACACCAAGGACCTTAATGTAACATGACAGCCTGTGATGATGCTTTGGACACAACAACCCTTACCGTGAAAAATGCGTCAAACTCAAGGGTGTGTGACGAGGGGAAAAAAAACTTGGTGCTAATATCCCGATGAGATAATTATCCCCATGCTGCCACCTACAGGCACATACACTCTACTGCACAGCCTTAAAACAGACAACAATGAACGTCAGGAAACATTTTAATATGGAACTCAAAATAACTCAGATCGATGCATTCCCCAACAAAAACAGGATGTTGAACATTGAGCTCAAAGGAAACCCTCAAAACCATCCCATAATGCAACAGTACAGTGTTTCAATGTCGTTATCACAAATTAATGCAAAATGAAAATAAGACATTGTTTGATGTTAGTAATTTTTGCAGTACATATAACAAGATCACATGTACGATAAAGACTATTTTTACCTTGATATCTTCTTTATAAGTGGAGTGATGAAAATATTTTAAAACGTTATAAACAGTTATTCATCTCAGTTGTGGTTCAGTTCAGTTGAAATTGTGAAATGCAAATGAAATAAAAACAAAACAAAACAGAAATGTCTAAAAATGTAGAGCTAACAAACATAATTAGATAGGAGCTATTGTAGCAAAGTGTTACATCCTGAGGATCTGAAGGTTTTTAGCATTTGCAGGCAGCGACAAGTGACTGAAAGTGTTCTTGTGCCAGAGACATGACAACAGACCAACTCAAGGCCCAGACTTGACCAACAATGAAGCCATTGTGTGGAAAAACAAAACAGCAATATTTTTGAAATACTGATGTAAGGTCTATAGAAAAAGCATCTATCTTATTAAAACATTCCTCAATCCATTTACTTCAAACCACAATATCAGAAATAAGTATGATAAAAAAAAATATTATACCTGGTTAATCTGTATCAATACTGCTTTGCTTTAGTCACATTACATCTCCATTTTTGACAATAGAGGCTTTGTAGAGTAAAGTCCTGAGCTTTCGTCCACCAGAAAAGAAAATTCAGTTAACTACTTTGTCCTTTTATGACCACGATAAACAGTTCCCTCTCTGCTTAGAGAGGAGTCACTGTCAGAAAACACCAATGTGACTCATGATCTGACTGATCCAATTACCCAGTTCCCTGCTCCAGTGACCAACTTTTACAAGTTCATTCTTAAACTATAATTCAGTTTTCTTGCCTACGCTGCCCAATCAGCGCTAAATAACTGTCCATTGAAAAAGAACCTTTGGTGCATAGCCTCTCCTGTCTCTGGACTTCACCATTCACACCAATATCTGTGGGCTGACAGGGAAATACAGTACAAAACCTCCTCCATTTAGACAGGGTTTACATTTCTGAATACTATAACTGTATAGTAGCTTCAATAGATTACATTTGTTTTTTTATATTTTGTGTTATTACTTCCAGTTCAATAAAAAAAATGTTAAAAAATATTAACTCCGGCTGATTTTTCCTTATAAGAAAAATCACAAGATTACAATTAGTAAATTTGTGTTTTGGAATTGCTATTGCAAGATCATATGTTTTGCTGCTGTCAATGAATAACCAATGACATGATTATTGTGGTGGATATTTCACAACAGTGTCCTGAAAGTGACTCAAAACAAGCAGTTGTTTCCAAGCCATTCCACACCACCACATGTACCTATGAAGAGCTAACCAAATGGAAATAAATATTCTTTAAGATGATCAAAAACAAATCTGAATGAAAACCGCCTGAAAGTAAACCTGCAGTAACCTTTTTTTTTACCATGTGGTATCTGACCAGGGACTTAAGAGTCTTAATCTTAAAAAATCTTCATCTTATTATCATCATCACACCAAAAGTAAAAGTCACTTAACACATCCATTATTAGTATTAAAAATCACAGTATCAGTCATTTGAGGAATCACCTCCTCTGGGCCTCTCAACTGGCATGAGGTTTGACACGAACCCTTGGCTGGTCGTCCGTGGCTCCGTTGAGGGGAACCGACTTGTTGTCAAAGTTCCAGTCCACAGGGTTGAGCAGCTGCATGGTCTTCTTGTGCGTCCAGATGGGGTTGATGATGACCGTGAGCAGAGCAAGGCCAGTGAAGAAGAGCAGGCGTTGGGGGAGGGCCACGTGGATGTTGAGCTCCCCCCAATGGGTGAAAGTTATCCACCACATGTAGTAGGTGAGCACCATGCGACAGTGGAACATGTGGATCATCACCCACTGGTTGGCTCTCCAGATCCAGGTGCGTGCCCAGCCGGCCTGGAAGAAAGAGAGAAATCAGATCACGGAGGGGAGACAGGGAAAGTGTAGTGATGATGACCGAGTCCTTTTTCTTTTTTTTAGAACTTCCTCTTTCTAAGAACGCTTAGCTTTATTTAATCACGGTCATAAGGTACACAAGACCTAAGAGGAACTGAAAGCTGGTGACATATCCAATACTTTGTTTGGTTGTTGACAAGACACACAAAAGTGGCAGATACAATTTTAGCTCTAAGATACTGGTAAAACACTAAACGTGAAGAAATATTTGGTATTTATATGAGGGATCAAGACTTACTTTTTTTTACTATGAGCACAGTGGCCCCTAACTTAATTTTTAGGGGAAAGGTAGGTAGGGTAAGCAGAAGATTAAGGGCCGTAAATTGACTTGCAAAGCAATTATTCACATTTCCTTGTCATTCATGATCCTCACATACATTGACCTGCTACCTGAAATGACAGATTCTTGATTTTTGAGTCACTCCTTCCACATTTCACCAGTGTAAAAAAAAGAAGAAGTTGAATTTACTGGTTGTACATGCGCAAGTGGATGAAAAATGTACTTGTGCCATCTCAGATTTCAGGGGCAAAATGTCTGGCCCTGTATATTTCCTCTGTGTTGTGACAACAGGTGGTTTTTACTACCTACCTTCAGTAACATCCAGGATATACAGGTAAACGGTGTGCTCATCTCCAGTAGCAGCGTCACCATCGGCAGGAAGTGACCCGAGGAATCCCACACTATTGCCCCTGCGTATCCCGACAGGGCAAAGAAATGGTGCGTCGCCAGTGGGAGGTCGAATGTGCAAAATACCACACTGGAGGCATGAAGTGCTACATTCTCAAACACAAAGAAACCCGTGGCAGTGAGGACATTAAACCACGACCAGTCCTCTTGGCCTCCCACTTTGTCTCCGGCCAACGAGGAGTCCTCGGTCAGGGCCCGGAGACCGGCTACAGTACTTTGTATCCCAAACACCGCCCGGGTGGCTGCAAGGTCCCAGAAGACTTTCTCCTTAGCCAGCAGGGAGTTGTAAGTGTGTGACAGGGCCAGAGAGAGGAGGTGACAGAGGAGGAATGTTGCTGCGTAGAAGGCAAACCCCAGGCCGACGAGCTGGAGGCGATAGTCCCACTGGAAGTACTCTGCACTGGGATGGGGAGGAGAGCTGGTCTGCTGGTCAGGATCCATGATGGAGAGAGAGGTGGAGGTGGAGCTGAGAGGGGGGGTCAGGGTTAGCTGCTGCAGGTGAGGCTGTGGGCAGGGCCTGGCACGTGCATGGTGTGTGTGTAGATCACCTGCAAATCACCCGAAAAGACAAACAGCAAATCATCCACTAAGCACCAGTAATGTGTAGTAATAGATTACTGTCACTGTAAACAATTGAAAATTGTTCCCTGGCTCATTTAAGCAACATGCTAGCTACTTACTGTTTGACTTAAAAACGACTTTTCAGAGTTGGTAGCTTTAGTGAACAACGGCGTCCGCTCAAAAACATAAAAAGAAATGATGACACCGAATAATTAGCCTCGTTTTAGCCATTCAAGCCGAACTTTTATCTCCAAGTTCTTCCTAAAACAGATGAGTCAGAGTCGAGACTCAACACACAACTTCACTGTGTAGCAACATTAGCACAAAAAACAAAACAAACCCGAACCCAGACGTGTCTGTGGCCGCTGAGACAGTGTAGTGATACTGGGAAACAGCGGTAAAAGCTACGTTACTTCCTCGTTATACTCACCGACAGAAGAGTTTCCAGTGAACACGGTGTAGCCACGGGAAGAGACAACAACACACAGCCACAACAGGACAATTCACATCATACGACTTCAATTTGGTCACATGAGCTAAAAAAAAAAACAAAAAAAACAGGAAGTTACGCCTCCTCTGAACTTCCGGATATCTCATTGGTTAACGCGGCTGAGAGGCACGGGCTATTGGTTAGCTCTTAAATTATGAGCTAAATACCAAAAGGCTGGTTTACGGTTTTATTCTGTCCACAACGTTTCGCAACATACACTATTTAATTAATACACAAATGAATACACAAAGGCAAAGTCAGGACTAAAGTTACTTCACATGTCGGTAGCCTTTTATGCAGCTGTTTTGCTTTTATTTTAATACTATGAGACTGTTTGAGTCATCATGTGTTGTTTAGGTTAAGAAAAATTAAGACAACAGGAAACTGCTCACAAGCAAAAAAGCCTCCTCACACCATTCAAGGAAACCCATAAAAAAGACACACAAACAGTAGCTGACGGGTGAGGTGGACCATAATGGGACAATATCTGCTAATTAGCCAACTTGTTTATGTGATGAATGATAAAACTCAAGTCCCATTATGTTTCAAACCTTTATTGTCATGAAATATTTACTGGTTTGTCAAAGCCTTAGAGAAACCACGTAACCGCAGAAATGATGAAAAAGGTGTTAAATTAAAGACAGGGAGTTATCAGGTGTCTTTTATAAACTCCATCCTGACATAGGCTAAGTATCACAGCAGTGCAAACCATCAAATAGGGAGGTCAAATTAAATCTTCAGAGAAATCCAGCTGCAGCATCTGCATTTCTTTATTTGTCCAACAGGGGGCGACGTCGCCTCATATACTAGTATAGAGGATATGAGAATGTGAAAGACAGGGCCCTGGGTTCAAAATCATTTCCACAGTGCAACATTAAATGGAGATGACTTAACACCATAGTGAATGAATGGCTGCTGAATGCTTGATGTTTCATATGAAACCAATGTAATGTAAAACTAAAAGAAAATTCCATTAAGTAGCACATTTAATCAACCTGCTTTGACATCCTCCTGAATCTCTGCCTAGTTGCATTGCAGAGGACATATCACACCATTTGTTTTGCCTGACAAAGAGCTCACACTTCAAAAATATTGCATGAATTAAATCTTTTGGGAACGTGTGAATCTCAGTATAGACTAATGGAAGAGCTTCTCCTTTTCCTTAAACTTGCATCTTTATCATTTTTATTAGTGCATGATGTTTTATCATTCCTAACATATCTCTTTAATCTACCAGAATAACTGAAAACACCTGTGTGCAGGGTCTCTTAGGATGATCTGGAACTTGAAGTAGCCTATAAAAGTACAGCCCTGATATATTGCAGCAATGTTCATCATATTCTTCCAGATGCCACTATAACCCTGCAGAAATATTAAGAGTATTAAGTGTCTACATTTCAGAGACTAAACCTAAATATAGCGCTGCTGCCAGTGGAATCATCATAGATACACTGCATGAAACCTGCTGTTATTTGCTGCTGGGCCTGAATAAGATTACTGTTACAGCAGAGCATATAAAATGTGTAACACTACTAAATGCAGTCGTGCTCAAAACCAGCTTTCCAGTACAACAAGTCAACATTGCCACTCTGACTTTCAGACACACACTATATTGGATATGAATCATTCTATTGTGTTGTGAACCAAAAAGGTGCTCTTGAACAATCTGTCCAAAATATTATGATGAGTAGTGGAGCTGATTCACACTTGGTGGTTATGAATAAGTATAGCAGCATATATTGAGGAATACCATATTTTATCTATGTTATAAATGCCAAGTTGCTGGTGACCTTCCAGACTCACTTAGGCAAGAACAGTGACAAGTAATTTCAAAGTCTTTGACAGATGATTCAGAACTACCCTTCATCTTTATCTCATTGCTATTTTGGTTAGCAGACTGTATATAGATATAAAATGCATGAAATGTCAAAAACAGTTTGATAAATTCATTGAGGCTTTCCCCTGTGAGCCTAAAACCTTCCGCTGGGAATACATGATGTTGTTTTATGCCTTCCTGCTTATAGTGGATATTATGTAGTCTGGTGTCTGACTATGAAGTAAAAGCTTAAAGGGATTTTTACATCAACCCATAATGTTTTACTGATATTCATATCTAACCATAGCTTCACAGCAGCAGAGAGTAATCAGCACACATTTTTCAAAGCAACCACACAGACAAACGTTTCCAAACTTTTTCTCCAAAAATTTAATTGCAGAATTATTTACACCGGATGACCTCAGCGATGATCAAACTACTCAAAGAGGCAAAATCTTTCAATAGCTCAGCTAGGAAAGAACAGAGGAAAAATGCATATGTTGTTGCAAACTACTAAAATAATACAAAAATAACCCAGTGATACAGTAACTACTGAAATAACACACATTGAGAAATGCCTATGTGATCAACTGAAATAATAAATACGTTAACATCTGTGAGACAGTGTCATCAGTTTTTGATAAAATAAATAAGCCTACATTCAGATCAGTATTTCGCATGCCATCATATCAGCTTATAAAATAACTGTAACAAAGTAAAAATGAAAACAAAACATGAGCAACAGCAGAAAATAGTCATGTTTCAATGAAGCATATATTATATATTTATATATCTATATATATTTCTTTACAAATAATGAATATTTGGAATTATATTCATCTTCACTATAGATATGATATACAAGAGATGAAAATAGTTTTAGCTAAACTACCTTTTTCATTTTTATCTAGTAATTATAGAGTTGTTTCACATTCCAAGTTCAAGGAAGTGTTGTATCAGGCTATATCTCAGTGAGTCTGACGCTCTTCCCATGGCATGGTTACGAAAAAATCCCCTTGAAATATTTCACATCATGGGGTCGAGAGTCAAAAGCGAATAGACAGTCGTATACCAGAAGAGAGGCCACAGGATGTCAAGATGCGGGCTGAAATGATAGAAACATGTGACTAGAAATGGGAAAAAGGGAGGTGGCAGGAATGACACAAAACTGATGGAAAGATTTGTGGCTTTATGGAGTAATGACTTTACAGTATGCTGGATAAGTCAAAAAAGATGGCACTTGTAGTTAATTGCTGCCCTCATGACATTAAATGTGACAGTGATGCAATTTTCTGCCTTCTGGCTTTTCAGGAGTTTGTGGTGGGTGACCTGCGAAATTACCATAATCTTTTCATTTGGAAAAAAAGGGAAAAATAGCAACAGTTACTTCCTGCAGAGTGATGAATTCTCCATTGCTGCTAGTGTCACATGCACACAGCACAAACGTACGTCAATCAAAGGGATCCAACACAAAAAGCACTAATAATAATCCTCACATAGGAAGAACAAGATCACTTTGTCACAAGGTCATTCCACCTGTCCATCTAAAACTGTGTTCATACCTATTTGGATTAAAAAAAGAAAGAAAGAAGATTTCTCCAAGGTGGGAAATTTCATTGAAACAAACTTGACCTGACTATTACAGCAGAAAGATTTTGTTCATAGCTTAGAAATGGCTTTGAGAGAGTTTCGGGAGTACCAAGGTAATTTATTTTCCTCCAGAAAGGAAATGATTCCAAAACTAAATGTGTGATTTCTCTCAGCCTAATTCTTACTTCTAACTGTATCTGTAAATTTACTGAAGACTGTGTCTCTATTGCACAAATCCTTTTCAACATTTTCTGCTCCCTGGTGACTTTTGGCACTGATCTGACTTTGCTTTTTGAAATGGCTCATTCATGGTCTAACGAGAAGAACGGTCTCATTACAATTATGTGAATGCCTCTTGGAGGAGGAAGAGATATGCTTCAAACTGAACCAAGGTGGTGGATACAGTTCATTTCCCTTTTCACAGCCCTGAACAATTTGCATATGAGAGGAAACACCTCCGTTGTTTCAGTCGCAGCAGAGATTGATAGAACCACAATTTATATAGTGCTGATGCTTAGGTTCTACAGTGTAGGCCAATATTCAGCAATACATTTATCAACACAAGCTTTGAAGGGCCTTGGAGGCTGTTTGCTTGATCTCACCGAGGACCCGAAATCTTACATAAGCTGCTTTGCTTAGTCAAAAGCAGGCTGAAAAATACCCAGCACAGCGCCCAGCGATCCACACAGAACAGCCTTCCAGCTACATAACAGTATACAACACCAGCAGTTTGGGGCTCAGTGCAGAGCTCTCGTCTTCTCTAAGCCAGCATATGTCAGGCCGAGTCTGTCTCTCCCCCGTCTGCCTGCCACTGTGGCAACAGCAGGGGAACGTCTCTGCTCTGCCAACTGCCTGGCATCACACGCCCAGACACTTTCCAGAAACCCGCTGTCACACTGTTTAAGGTCTCTGCCTCTGCAATAAAAAAAAATAAAAAAACAGCAGAATTATAGATGAGTATGTTTTAAAGGAAATGTGTAATCTTACACTCAGCTGTGGGCTATTAAAAGGCCCAATCTGTCACTTAAGTATGGCACCACATGTCTGAGACACTGTCACCCTACAGCTGACTTTGGTTGTTGAACTGAAAATACCTTTAACTCTGAAGCTGTCTGTGCCAGGAGAATTTAAAACAACTAAAAGATTAATAATGCATTCAGATACAGTGTAAGGTTGGTTTGAAATTGGAGTAAACACATCCACACTTGGAGCCATGAAGGATTCAGAGCTGTTTTTTGTCTTCAGGGACTTTATGTTTTTAAGTTTACCAAAGCTGCATGTAGTAATGATCTGAGGGAAAAGTAAATCCTATGTTATTATGGCGTGTGAAATATATTTCAGCAGAATGCTGATGACACAGGGACAATGTGTAGCGTGAGACGGAGATGCAGGTCAGGCCACAGTTGGGTAGTAAAAGGGAAATCAAGCCAACTCAGCCGCACACTGACCCCAGATTCACCCTCTCTTTATCTGTCAGCACTGCGCCACAAACACCAGATAAACACACACATATCAACAGAACACACATGCACGCACAAAATATTCAGATTCACTGAAATGTTAATTCTCTATGATAAATCCCCCTGGTCCTACCTTTAAAGAAGCCAGGCACACTGGCACATATAATCAACAACAACAACAACAACAAAAAAGTCATAAAAATAGACTTTCAAGTGATGTTCTGATTAGCTGATAGCACGTTGTGTTGCACTGATTGTTTATCTAGTAGGCCTACTGTATTGATTAAATAAAAAGCAGCACCATTTGGTTGATTGATTATCCAAAGTTTGAACAATAAACTTCGGCCCTTAGGTCAGTGATTTGAACATAATGGACAGGTCAGCAGAATTTTAGCTTTTGCTCAAGATAAGCTTGATTTATGAGAAATCTATTCATAACAACCTGGATGTAAAACTTTAATGTTGGTTTTCCACTTACAGTATACCAGGATACAGAATGCACCAGTTGCACCAGTCATTCATAAATCCATCACCAAGTTTGTGTGTAAGATGTCTCCAATAGATATCTAGATTTGTTTCAAACAAGTGATATGCAAAACAGGGTTGCACCACAAAAACTCAGACTTCAGTAATGTTTAAATCAGTTACTGGAAACATGGCAGCACTGTTTAAGAAACTATGGAAAAAGCAAGTCATTGTACCATTACAAGCTATACTGTCAGACTTAGTACAGTTATTTAGAATGACTTGGATTATGGTCATCTAACACAGTTTATCATGTAGATATGTTGACCACATTTCAGGTGAGCTCCTTGACTGTGAATGAGTCATGTGAGTTAGTGCCACGGTGCTAACGCATGTGCTTTCTCACACACATGCACGCACCCAGGCGCATAGAAAGATGGGCATGTGTCTGTCTTATTAGCTCTGTCTTGACCTTAAGGTTGTGGGTTTGATTCCCATGTTGACAGAGATGGCACCCCCGGCCGGCAGCAGCCCGCCCGTGGCCCTCTCAAAATTTCTGGGAGGAGATTCTAGTTTGTCAATGCTAGCTCTAATGTTAGCTGGGTCAGTTAGCTTCATTGCAGTTACACCTGGCCACCTCTTGCTGTAATTATGTTTTGTAACAGTAATCCCTATGTATGAATTTGTTTGTGTGGTGCAATCCAATTTAATTCACGCAGAACTCTCCAGTTATAAACATCACACTGTTACAATAGCCTACAACTAGTTTGAGTTTACAAAGAACTGGTGCAATCAGCTTCTGGAGTGCATCTCAGCATCCTGATGGTAATCAAAGAAAATTACCGGTAATATCATTTATAACTACGTCATGCTGCTGCAAAATATCACCCACAGGTCTGCAGACCCACAGACAATTAATATTCCATTCTTCATGTGTTTTCTTTCAACGGGAGTCTTGCAGAGTTTTAGTTATTTGGGACTTGCTTCTTGCCTCCCTCTGGAATGCCTTTGCCCCAATTTCTTTTCATTACTTCTCTGTGTTTCCTAGAGGGAGTCAGTGCAGTACTGATACTGCTTAGGTAGACTTTTAGCAACACACAACTTTTCAAGAAATATGAAAATTACAAAGCTATTTCTTTGATTAAAGGAACTCGTATGTAGACATTTTGTTTATGTTTTGAAGGGTTTTTCCATCATTCCTCATTAACTGTGGCTGGAGGC
Source organism: Trachurus japonicus (assembly GCF_045865225.1). Classification (NCBI taxonomy): domain Eukaryota; kingdom Metazoa; phylum Chordata; class Actinopteri; order Carangiformes; family Carangidae; genus Trachurus; species Trachurus japonicus. Next base: position 23,708,186 of record NC_140928.1, on the reverse strand, counting down.
ACCACTTCTAAGGGCCTGAGAGAAGTATATTAGATGAAAACACAGCAGTTTGGTTTTGTCTGCATGTGTGTGTGTGTGTGTGTAGTGTGTACGAGCCACTGTATGCAACAAATCCAGATTTGTCAGAAGCAATAGAGAGGGCAGGCAAGCAGTGGATATGTAGGAAAAAAAGACACAATGAATATTCTTCCCGCTCACAATTCAAAAATACAACAGTACTATTGTGAACTTGGGTATGTACATTTCCCTTGGAAATAGAGACAATTGTAATAAGTGCATAAGTGCATTTGTCTACACATTTTGATCTAAGGAGTTACACAAACCTTCGTAGTTTTTTTTCTACTGCATTGACATGATGAAAATGTTGGCACAAGACTTGCATGTTTTTCCGCTTCAAGTAAATGTCAATATTTGAAAGTTGGCAACAGGAACATGAGATATATACGTAGGAACGTCGTTTGAAATGTGCATGTTAATGAGCTGACAGATGTCAATCTTCCACCAATCCAGACCATGAAAAATGTTTGACTACAACCAGATTGGGTAGAAAGCTGCATTTTTCAACACTGACCAGTCCAGAGCTTATAAGGGCTGCCTGAATAACCTTGTTGAATGGGTAATCAGTGCCACATGCACATAGTTGAGGTATTTCAAGCATTGGCACTTTTCAAAGTTTTGAACTAAGAACAATTTTGTGATATTTAGCTTGTAATTAACATTTACTCCAAAACGAACAGAGGAAAAAAAGAGTCACAATGTAACTTTAAATTATTTAAAAATACTGAAGGTTTACTAACTTTGACCATTTTTGAACAACTTGAAATAAATATAATTTCTCTCATTTACTCTTTTAGCTCAAAGGCCTGGTTGCTGGTAGGTTCTCAAAGCTGCACTTTTTAAATGGCACTTTGCAAATGCTGAAAAACTACAGATGTACCCATCCAGGGCATTGGATGAGAGAGCTCGTAGGCTGGGTATCGTAATCACCAGCAAACCAAGGAGAAACCCAACCAACCCATGTCAGACATACATTTTCTGCTAACACTTATTCTGGCAATGGGAGAAGAGGCTTGGCACATCCTACAGACCGATGGTGATGGGCACTGAGGATGGCTATCGAGATCAGACAACAGATGGATAAAGGAAGAGTAAAGAGAGTAGCAGTCTAGAAAAAAGGCTAGTTTTAAAGTTGTTTGAAAGTGGGAGCAGGGAGACGTGTTGGCCCCTGACCCTATCTCCTCAAAGTCTAGTCTGAGCCTCGGGAATATAGATCTCGATGCTGTCCGCTCGCTCCGAGGCTGAGTTCTGCCGGAAGGAGGCCGCCCGCTTGGCTGCCATGAGCCGCCGCCGAGCCTCCTGCCGGTGTCTGTCGGGGAGGTCCAAGGATTTCTCCCTCGTCACCGCACTCCTCTGTCGAATTGGCTTCTTTGGTACAGGAGCTGGTGGCTTCAAAAAAAGGTGAGAATAATTATGAAATTGTTGTACAGTCCTTTAGAAAATTACTGCTGCAGGGAAGGTGGTTGAAATATACTGAGGCATCCCCCAGCACAATTTATATTTTCTTTGGACCTTCATCTTAACTAAAAAACGGTTACATCCTTTCACAAAGTAAAATAAATAATATAAATAAGAAAAAAAAGCACACAACAAAATTCCTATTGGCCGGGAAGCATTAAATCAGTTCCAGTCTGTCATTGCACCTGATGCAGCAGTAACACCTTGAGGCTGCCTGAGGTCAGGGCTAACACTGCCAGGGAGACTTCTCACCTTCTTCTCTGGGCTGTCAACAGGCCTCCAGTTGTTGTTCTTGATTTGCTGCAGCTGGTCAAACTTCATGGTGACGTCGTCGATGGAGAGCTGTAGCAGGTCCCAGAACCCGGCCAGGTCCTGAGAGGTGGGCCGCGGCATGGCGCTGGGGTCCTACAGGAGATGAGGGTGGGAGGAGTTAAGACTCTGTTTAGATCTGTGGTGGCGTAAAGTAATGAGCCAGGTAGGTGGGTCGGTGTCCGGGGTTGCAATCACCAGCTAATATCCACACATGCATAGAAAACATAGGCACCTAAATACTGTTACTCAAGTGCAGTTATCAGATACTTGACTACTTCCATTTTTTTGCTGCTTTATTCTCTTTACTCCACTTCAGTTCAGAGTGAAAAGTGGTGCTCTCAGTCCTGTGATAAACTGACAACCTGTCCAGGGTACCTTGCCCTCGCCTACTGTCAGCTGAGACTGGCTCCAGCGCTCACCCTGTGACCCCATAATAAAGATGAGAGATATAGCTAATAGATGGATGATGTACTTAGGCTGCTTTAAAGATGAATACTGTACATATTGGATTATAAAATAAGCTTTCAAAATACATCATATTGTCAACAATTGAATTACGGGTTTGCAGGCTTTGGGCTTCTGACACTTTACAAAAAGCAGAGTGAAGTCAGGGTCATAATTTAGATTCTTAGAGTCTATGTGCTAACAGCTCCACCAACGAGTGATTTTCCTGTTTTTTCTTCTTTCCATGACCCGTCAGATTCATCTTGTGTTCATATGCATAACGCAACTGTATAGAAAAGGATTCAAACTATATTGTTTTTTTTGTTTTGTTTTTTTTAACACATTTTTTTTTAGCGTGCCTAATTGTCACCTGGCCGGGGACCTCTGCACCTGAGTATCATGTTTTGCCTATTGGTCACTGCATTTCAGCTTGAATCCACTAGATGTCCTTATCAGATTTAAAACAGGCACAGATGCCAGTTTTTAGGGCTTCAGGGTTGAAATGAGAGATAACAAACATGTGATAGAGACCAATCCTGTCATATGCTAAGAGATGAGTTCAGAAATAATAAACTGCTTTTGACAATCGTGTTCTATTCATGACTTGATGGAAATGAAAGGAACGTCAGATTGAGCAGTGCCTCATTGTCTCTGGTTGTAATGAATCATGAGAATCTGTGCTCACCCTCTTTATTTAAGTAATAAAGAGTCAGTCCGCATCTTTGTTCACTTCTCCTCAATTGATCTACAAAGAGACACTGTTGCAGGGTAACAGTACAACAATGGTGTGAGACAGACAGTTTTCTCAATGGTCTCATCACACAAGAAGTAATTAATTCAGGACCATTTATAGAATATAATGCTAATAATACAAAGTTCGTGAGTTTGCTTTCTACTGTATATGAACCATGGGCATATAGGAAGCAATAATGAGTACATGGAACCTTTCATTATAACTAAAATAACAAAGTGTGAATGAAAGAGTGAATAAGAAAGCTGCTGAAGTGTCCCAGTCAACCTGTATAGTTGCATTTTAAACTCTCTGAGTCAGTGTCAGATCCAAGACCCCAGGAATATGGACCTGCTTCAACAAAACATCTAAAAGGGACATGACTATGTGAGCCCAGCTATATTCCCACACTTACACTCTTACAGTGTCCAACAGACCAGCGGTATGATGGTGCCATGTCTACAGTGCAATTTGCACCGGGAGAGTTACTAGGAGAGCTACTATTTTTATCCCAGCCTTATGTGCAGACGTTTAATTTCTCCTTTAATATAGCATCATATCCTCCTATGGGATTCTGTGTTAACAAAATATTATGGATATCCATTTTCCAGGTGCTGGGAATCAAACCACCGACCTTCTGATTAGTAGGTGACCTGCCTCACTTCCTGAGCCTCATATATTCAAAAAATCCGACTTTCACTTTTAACATTCAAAAGCAAAATGTTATGGCATTACAAGAATGAGAGAAAAACAGACCTTTCATTAAGCTCTCTTTCAACACATTTATCAGCTTCAGACTTACTGTGCTTTGCTAAATTGAAGATAATGCTTTGATATTTACAGTATCATTCTGTGATATTTATAATGTCAAACAGCAAGACTAAAATGTGCATATTATTAGTCATCGAGTCATAGTTTTACTCATTTGTTCAGCATTTTAGGATCACTGCAACTTTTGTTGTTCAAGCAAATGCAAGGATGAAAAACACACAGTTGATTTTAAATATCAGGCTATTCATCAGGTAAGTTAAGCTTGGACACATTTCTGTTATCTGTAATTACCGTGGAAGTGCCTCAGCACTTCATCAGCTTTATTCTGACCCCTGAACTTGAGATATTCCACAAACTGTCTCTCGGAAGTCTTAAGGCTCCAAATTTCCAGAGCTGACAGATTTAGGAGGAGTCAGAGTAAGTTTTAAGCCCTGGCTGTGTCAGTGTGTGCTTTTAATCCTGGAGCTCCTCCCAGAGAAGTGCTCCACACAAACTGTTTGTCTCTTTTCAGAACATTTTCAAGTCCAGCTTTATAAAAGTCGATCTATGAGGTAGAGAGAAGCAGGCAGTTATAACGCAATTAGAGGTCTATTCAAGCTGCTAATTTGGGAGAATTTATCCACAAGTGAAGCCTAGACGTGCAGTGGATTTTGATCTTCATGCATTTGTGATCTGGAGAAATGATGCAGCTGTTTTTAATGGGGAAGTTGCAGAGTAAACTTGCATAATGCTGTTTCTTTCAAATGTGAAAAAGCACTTGACTTGGTTTAAAAGGCTGGTTGACTGTATCAAATCCCCATGCAATTCCCATTCCCCCCTGAATAAGCAGGTTCTGCTTCACACTGCAAAAACAGCATCATAGTCTCTCAGAGCTCCACACCTTCATTTGAAATATTGGGCTCTTGGCTCAGATCAATATAACCAGTTGTGAACAGTGCAAAGAAAAAAAATGCGAGGCAGAAATCCCTGACCCTGTGCGTGTTCTTGACCTCCTGGATAAGCAATAGAGTGGCTGCTGTCTGGTTATTTAAGTTCTATTTACGGTTCAGCCCTCAGTTCTACTCTCTGCATTACAGGGGACCCACCCACCCACCCTTATCTATTGTTCATTTCAAAAACATTCAGGTCACATAGTATGAATGTGCTGTTGAGCTTTTCAACAATCAATGCCATATTCAGGGAGCTTTGATTCAATGTGTTACAGTTGGCTGAAGTATGAAATGTGCACTGTAGGTTGGAAAACTAAGGCTGTGAGGACACGTAAAGGAGTGTGGAGCTGAGTCAAGACAAATCTTTTTGTGCTTGCTTTGTTCACATTTCCTCTGTGGCATACTAATTTGTCCTCTCCTCACTTTAAATTCAGATCTATTATTCTGATGTATTCTAATTTCTGCATACAGAAGATATTGAAAGGAGTAACATTATTTAAATTCTGACCTGCACCTGAAGGAGACTAAAAAAATGTGTCCTACGTGCGACTGTAACTATAAGTTTGTCTGAGTTGACATGAAAAGAATAAAATCAGTTTTTTCTCCTAAAACTGAGACATGATTTGTAAATTCCTACAAGGACAAAACTGTATTGTTCTATCTTATCATTTTAAGCTGTGTCATATATGGATAGTCATATATATAACATATATATAACACTTACTATCTATTGTTTTCAGAGATCACATTAGTAAAGTATTATTGTTCTATTCTTCTTCTTAAGATATTTAAAAGGTCTTTTGATATCACCTAAGTAACAAATTCCCTCTAATCACAACAAGAGTCTGCATTAAAAATAATGTATGGAACATTGTTACATTTCAGAAATGTAGAGGAAAGGAGGACATTTCAGTGTGTGTGTGTGTGTGTGTGTGTGGACACTCACATACTGCTTCTCTTTGATAGATTTCTTACCAGGTTTTGCTGACACAGCCAGTAGAATTGCTGAAATTTCTGAGACATGAGCAGCTGAGCGCTTCCCACCGCACTTCGGATTTTACCTAGGACTGAAACACACACAGCATATCAAATACTGTACAGGACACACAGAAAGCGCCATATGTCGAGTGTAAAGAAAAAAAAAGTTGAAGATTAAATATCTGAAGCTTTCAGCCGACCACTCACTCTCCTCTGTCAGGTCGTTCTCCTCGGCCTCTGCCTCCATCTCTTTGCACCAGCCCTCCATCCTCTTGGTCTCTGTGTGGAGCAGTTGCATGAACCAGCTCCCGTCCCTCCGCAGGGAGGGGGAGGCCCTGCCCGAATCCACCGACGAGACCGCGCTCTCCCGCGGGGAGGGGGGTTCCAACTGCCAGGTGGCCTCGCTGGTGGTCTCCCTGGGGCTGGGGGGTTCGGTGGGGGTACGGTAATCCTCACGGTAGCTGAAGAGCCCCTGTGTGCGTACGGTTCGCACCGCACCGTACTGTGTGGGTGTGCTGGGCTCGGAGTGGCGCTGGAAGCCCCCACCAAACTGCAGGCCTTTGTCCTCCATGGTGGGGAAGCCCTCCAACTCCATGTCAGCCTGCACAGCTGCAGTCACACTGTTGGAGCGTTTGAACCTGCCCTGCCTGCAGAGATACACACACACACACACACACCCAAATGACAGAGAATTGCAGCAATGATGGGGATATATGTTTGTAAAAGTGAGAGAAAAACATCAAAGAGCAGGCAATTTAAATGATTATCTCACCCCTTCTTGTCATCTTCTACCTGGATCCCGACAGAGTGGTACTCCCGTGAGCCTTTGCTTTCAGATTCAGAGTCCGTGGCTGCTTCCACCTAATACAGAGAAATGGTACAAATCAACGGTGCTTCTAATTATGTGAGCGGCCGTTCTCCTGTGTTCCTGGGTTTATTGGTCGGGGACTGGACAAAGCACCTCAACGGTACGGCGCCTGTCAGAAAGTAAACACTGCATGATTTATGGAAGCTGGAAAGGTAACAAGACTGAAGAGGTTGCGATGCATGTTACGCTGCACACTGTATTGTGTCTAAAAATACTCATTTTAGTTCGTTATTTTCAGATTTTTGCTTATTTAGCTCTTGCTGTGGCGCAGTGCTGTGTTGAAATGAGGATGTGGGACACATGCACATCAAACTCTCAAATCCAGATCAAGTGATTTGCAATGAAATAGAAATACAATTAAACAAAGGTACAGAGTATTTTCTTGTATCATAATCTATATTTTTTCAACAGTCAAACAGGAGTCTAACTAAGTTTTCGTTCAATCTCAACATTCTAACATTGTTTCCTGATGTTGGCAGCTGGATAGAATCAGCAACTAGAAACACTGATGAGCTTGTATTGGCTGCAGATTAAGGCATTTTCTCATACAAAGCCAAAAGGAGAGCAAACATTGGATTCAAATGAGTGCTAATAGTGCTAACAAGTTAGCCATATCAACATTTGCATCTCGTCATATTGCTCCCAAAAGGCCTGAAAAAAAGAATCCACTGGAAAACTGCTTAATGCTCTAAGTGAGGTCGTAGGGTTTTTGCAGAGTATTCATGGCTGTGTGGCCATAGTTACGCTGTGACAGATAGGGCAACATTAGTGGATATTATGGGATGGGAAGGAAGAGTGACTGATGATGATCCTCCCTGCTGCTGCGTGGCTGAGATCCTGATCCAGCAGCCCAGACTCAGAGACTCTTTATCGCTGCCTGCACCGCTCCCCGGAGCCTCACATTTTACTGGCTTTATGGAAACCCTGTCACTGCTCGCCATTTCTGCTGTGCTCTTCTATCTGTCACTTTTTACGTGTTTCTCCATTTGCTCATCTTTTTCTTTTTTAATTTCTTTGCTTTCACTGCTCTCTTTGTCTAGCGTTCACAATTTCCTGCTGGCTTACTGTCACAATCTTTTTCTCCCTTTTGTGTCTTAAGCCTCTCTTGGACATTTTTTGTCATTTGAGTCTTTCTTCCTTAGTGCCCACTGAGGCTTTTTTTCATTGTGACTGTATCAAAAATGGTCTGCACATCAAAAGTTTGTACAGAGCGGCCGACATGGTTACTGGCAGAAAGCAATGAGCCATTTCTTTCATTCTGAATCTAGCTCTCCTGAATCCAGGTTTTCTACAGTATCTATCTTTTGTTGGTATGTTTACCAGAACATTCTGGTGTCTTTGCCACGAGAGTGATTGCAAGGGTGATTCATAAATGATCACACAAGGCCTTTAGAGCATCTGACATTCATAAATCTCCAGCGAGAGTTTTCAAGAGAGAGAGTCAAAGGCACCAGGTTCAAAATAGGGTGGGCTTGCGCTGTGGAGAAATGTCAGGCCTATCTTTGGTGTAGAGTGGTCAGTATTAAAGCTGTGAAGTGACATTTTTGGAGAGCCATTTTGTATTCTGTCAGGCTATTCGGCAGAAGCTGTTAGCGGGAAGGAAATGAGTATAGAGCAGCTCGCCGAGGTGACCTCCATTACTTTGTGTTAGAAGCAGAGCAGAGTCCACCTCATGAAGAGAGAATGAGTTTCATGTCTGTGATGGATGTGGACTGCAGGAAGACAAAACATCCAGGAGGCTGTGAGATTTACGTCCAATAGGCTTAGCTACCCTGAGGACGTTTAGGTGTGAGTACATAGACACACACATACACACACACAGCATCGGTAATCACCGCCACAACATAAGCACAGGTGTGGAAACTGTGAGCATCAGCGGAAAGCTGAACAGAGCCGCTGCGCCTTTCATCCAAAAGAACACACAAACACCACCTGGTGACTCCTGCCAGCCGGTGACTGTGTTTAAGGTTAAAAGATTTGACTTCCACTTTATACAACTTCATTACGGCTCCAATTAAAACTATTTTTGTAAACAATCAATCAGCGCTTTAGAACACAAACATGTCTCAGCTGTGGCTGCCTGGCTGGGGCTGTGAAGTGGCCTCTCAGGACCAGGAGGGTGGAGTCAATACAACACCACATCCACACGGTCAGAGATTAATAACATGTTGACCTTCTGAGAGAGAGGGTGTAAAAAGCGAACTACAGATCAATGCAGAGGCAGCTAATTCAGGTTAATTATGCTTCCAGCAGCATGTCCAGCAGAGTGATTGGCCATATGATATGATGAGGTCAATGGAAGATGTCTATAATATTGAAAAGTGCTCTCTCTGTAACACATTATGGTCATCTTATTTATTCACTTAAATAGTATTGATTAATGGTAAACCATATCGGGTTTAAGACAGGCAGAGCAGCTCATGTGCATTATACATGCGCCACTAAAATTTTTTTGAGTTAGTAATTCAACTATAGTTTCTGTCATTTTTTAGATGGAGGTTCTCTTGGCAAAAAAGCAAACTCAGTTTAGACTCTAACTATGATCCACCACTGTGAACTTTATCCTAATTCAGATTAAACTAACCGGAATAAACAGTTTTTAAGTATTTTATTCCCTAACATGAATACCACACTATAAGGAACAAAATTACAGTGAAGATTTTTTTTTATTTCTGTAGAACAAAAAGTTATCAAACTTTAAGTAGCTACAAATCACCGGATTCTTGATAAAAAAAAAATCCTATTCCACCAAGCTGAAAAAAAAAACGGCATTAAACTTTTTTGTTGTGAAATCAGTGTCAAATGAGTTCAAATGCAGCTCTGACTGTATCTGCAATACCCTGACACTATGATGTCCTGACGATCAAACAGACATTCAAAGTGGTGCTGGACTGATGATGATGGGTTGGACTGCATCTAAAGGGAGTTCCCGGGACACTTTAAATGTTGCCAAGTAAAAACTGCCCTCTCAGATGCCTCTGTAGATATAAACCTTTTTTTACTCCTGTATTTATAATCAAATGTTTTTATGCATTTTACACAGATCACTGCTGCCCATACGAAAGAAAATCTAATTCTGTCGCTCTAATTCACATTTGCACACACAGACATGATGCATCCTAGCTTACTCCCTGACTATACCACTCCCGTGAGTTCACCTCCACTTCTTCTCATCCTCTTAAACAGCCTCCTGCTCTTTCCGCTTCACACCTCTCTCCTCCACACTGTATCTGATATGTATTCACCTCTGCTGGTAACGACTGAGCTAAATCCGAGCTGCATGTGCGCTGATTTGGGAAGACGTGGCCACGATTGCATTTCGCCCACTGTGAAGTTTCGTGAGGCATGACAATGAGGTTTTGATGTCGCAGCTCTGCTATTTAAAATTAGCACTCATCAGTGTGGTCAGGCGGCAGATCGGCCTTGGATGACTGACTCTGACTAACAGGAAACAGGAGAGTGGAAGTAGCTTACTGTATGTGGGTGAGGTATTAGGTGTGAAACAGAGAGTAAAGAGTTATCTGCTCATTGACAGAGTAAAGCCGTCCAAAGGAGACACTGTGCAAATTAATGAATACAGGACGAGGTGGTGTAGGCCAACAATGCAGGAAAATAATGGAACCAGGTTATTTTTACATTCACCTGAAATGTCTCAAAAACATGTCAGTGATAATGATAATGGTTCAGATATGGGTCACACTGACTCATTTTGGTTCTTCACAGATATGTGAATGTGCACTGCACTTTCTACCAAGTGAATAAGAGTCCAGTAAACTGCCGTCTTTGCTGTGTCCTCATCCAGAAATATTCCTTTCATTCTGAGGTTATCCTTCCACAGCAGTACGTCATCTGAAGCCTTGGTAGAACTTGTGTCCACTTTACCTGAAGTTTCCTGAGTTGTCCAATGTTGCTATGGTAACTACGTTTCTCTATAATTAAAGATCACTTCACAGTGAAGTGAAACTTTGTATAAATCGGGAGAGAGCGGACAGTAACCAGGTTTCTTTAAAAGACGGCAGACTGAAATCCAGTACATCATTTTAATAGCCTATTAGAACTAATGGGTTGGAGGCTGTTTGTCATTGCTTGCATTTTACACATAACGGAGAGAAATGTAATTTGTGGTTAAAACACACTGCTGGGTACTGCCTAACTCTAGATATGATAGAGTGCAGCAATGGGAGCAGGATCAATTGACTTTGAGGGGATCATTTATTCGCTGGCCGACTCCCCGATGGCAACATCTGACAGTCAATGGCTTCGGTGTAATTTGGGTCCTAGACCAATCTCCAGCCAAAGGACTTTATTAATATCCGCTGAAAAAAAGCTCAGCAATTACCCTTTAAGGTGCGCTTGATTTATCTTGCAAGAATGACTTGAACAGCACCCAGTGACTTTCAAACACCCCCAGAATGAGATGAATGGGTGTTTCCTTAAATGTTTGAAAGGTTGAGTTCAACTTTGCACTTGGCAGTCAGCAGAAACGGGAGTGAGTTTGTGAATGTATAGATTTATGACTCAAAAGAGAATAATAATTGTGTTAGTACACTTAGGAAAGATAAATAGGAGAAAGTGTATGTAGACAGAGGGAATTATGATGATAAAGAGGAGCTGAGAACCTAAAGTATATGAACCGAGAAAAATAGAGAGAAAAGGAAAATTACTACTCCCTATGCTCAGTGTAAGAGAGGATGCCATCCATAACTTTTAAATTCTCATATTCTTAGAGTATCTTTGATATTCTGCTTTGAACAAACATCGGAGTGATGATGTGAGCTGCCAGAGATTCCTCTGTCTTTGTTCTGCTGCAGACCTGCAACCTTTAGACTGTGACATGAGATCAACAACGGCAGAGCCTCAGCCAGTGTCAAAGATTGAGGGAAAGAAACCAAGGTAAGATCACAGGGAGTGGGAGGCGTAGCAGGATGAAGAGCTAGAGGAGGAGGAGGAGGAGGAGGAGAGGAGAAGAGAGAGAGAGAGAGAGAGAGAGAGAGAGATAGGTACAGTGACTGGAGAGGGAGTGAATGAACCGTGGACTGAACGATCATTCACTAAATCCTGCTACAGCATGAGTTGAATCTTAATTGATGGATTGCAGTAATATGACTCACCCTTTCTATTTTTAGCTGCTGAAAAGAGAGCAGCGTTTCGGAGTAGAATGTACTGTATGTGTGTGAGAGTATTTTGTAGCTACGAGTTACGCAACCATATAGCTTTGTGGTTGCAGGAGGAGCACAGGACTGACCTGTATCCCTATAGAGGAGCGCGGCGTCTTCAGGTACTCCTCAGCCTTGGACACCAGGATGGCCTTGTCGCAGGTGAGCACCGAGCTGTGGCTGTCTGTGGACGGGTGTCTCTTCCCGGCCATGACTCCGGCCGCCTCCATGGCTATAGTCACGGCCTTGGTGCTGTCCAGACTGTCGGTGGAGTTATAGAGGGCCCTGCCCGGGCTCAGCCCCAGACTGAGACCATCGGAGGCCCACATCCCACCATGAGGGTGCCGCCCCTCGTGGTAAGCGTCCTGGGTGGACTCGGTGCTGCTCTGGGCCGTGATGGAGATGAGGGGTTTGGAGGTGGTGCGTGGTGGGACTGGAGGAGGGGTCTTCTTGTAGTTGGGTGTGTAGGTGATGGCTGGAAAAAGGTGCAAAGACATGATTATTTGAAAAGTTATTCTTAAGGTGATTTTATGTGTCGTGGCCATCACAGAAAGGGAAAGCTTTGTTTTCAATGGATAGGAAAAAAAACATGGGTTAATTACCTTAGGCCACCTATCTATTTATGTAAGAAAGTAAAATATAACTTGATGAACATGAACAAACAATGTATGAAGTTTCAGCTAAAATAAATCAGTCAATACATAGCAGCATAATAATAAAAGAGAACCAATGAACAACTCTTTTGTGAAAGTCAGTATTCTCTATTGTATTTCACATCCTCCTTTAGAAGTTCTGTTGTAAAGGTTAAAAACCACACTGACACCATATCCCATTTTCTCACCACCACATGTCTTGCAGGATCTGACTGCTGATGTTAAATGTCTTAACTATTGGCAACAATTCCTTTGAAAAAGACAAAAAAAACCCAACAGTTTGTTAATTTATCTCACTCTCAATGTTGTGATTTCCTGTCTTTTCCTGTGGTTTTGGGATTATCTAATCTACATTTATCTAATCTGAGTAAACCCAAATCAAAATGGCTCATAAACATCTAACGTAAAATTCAACTCCCAAAACAGCTGAGTGATGTAGTTTCCATAATCAGGAGTGACTGCATATTTGTTGGGGACCATTTTCAGCTGTGGATCAATACACACTCTTTTGCACGTGTGTCTTCCAGTTGCAGATTCTTGTATTCTCACGGCAGATGTATGTCACTGGTTGTTTCATTGTTCATTTAGTAATGAACCTACTCTGCAGTGGATTGTGTCTATTTACATATATACAATGATAATCAAGACAGGAAGGCAGGAGAGGATAACAGCACCATCGGGCCCGGGCTGGATTTGAACCCAAACTGCTGTGGTAAGGAAACACCATGTGGACACCAAGTATTCACAGCCAGTTATCTGACAGGAAGCTGATTATTTTCAGATTTATTATCACTCAACTTTAACACTTAATTAATGTATTTCCATTATTTAATCACCTCATTAGCATAATGTGGTGAGCTCATACATCATAGTGACTATGATGATGGGACATTAGGCTGAAACATTATTTGTTTCCACTTAATTATAGTTGGTTGCTAAAAATGGGTGAAAACATTGTTTTTGATACAGGTCCTGGTCACCTCATCGACCTCAGAGTGAACACTTTCTGTTATTCCTGGAAATCATTTCCCCTCCCTCATTTATTCATTGCCAGAATTCAGATAAAGGGAGAGAATGGTTGAAAATGTGCACTCCATTTCAATGTGATGAATATACGTTATTTAAATAATGGAGTAAGTCGATAAAGAGAGAGAGAACATCAAAGCTGCTGTGACCTGAAACTCTCCTCAGACATGGATGATAGTGAAAAACCGGAGCAGCAATCAACAGCACTCGTGTGGAGGATCCTGGTGAGGAGCTCCTGCTCGAGCAACGCTGACAACTCTCATCTTCTTATTCTGTCCGTTTCACGACAGAAGGAGGGTGGAGGGGGGGGGGTTACTTTCTTTCAAGTGCAAATGAGAATATGGACCTAATCCACAGAGAGATGGACTGAGGAATGGGTCATGAACGCCTTCTAGGCTTTGACGTGTCTTTATTTCCAAGCGAGGCTTTGAGAGAGGAGCTGGGTGTAGTTACAGGCCGAAACATCTGAAGCACAAGCTGTGTTTGGTGTGTTCTGATCAAAGCTGAGAGCGTGCCAGGTACCTCGGAGCCAAGAAAAGAAGAAAGAATAAGGCGAGGAGGAATAACAGTGAGTCATGCTGCAGGTTAAGTTATGGGTTATCGTTTTCCCCGACAAAGAAGCAAATGGTGTTGAACTCTGTTGCTGTTCTTGCCTTACAAATGCTTACATCACACAAAGCAATTAAGGAAGTCCTTATGAGACCAAAACAGGATCTATTTTGAGTTCTAATGAGCTGCATCCTTCATGCAGACCTCCAAAAAGCTAAGGCAGAGACTAATACCATTTCACCCTCATTACACTGTAGCCTGAACAGAACAACTACAGAACAAACACACGGTTGTCTGCAACAAGGGACGGAGAGAGCAGGACTTATATATTTAGGTTGAAACTCTTAGTTTCCCCTTAAAACCTGCAACACCTTTTGGCCTCTCTCTCACCCGTATTTTGGTTGTGCTTATAAATAGCCAGAGACGTCTGGTCTGTGAAAAGCGTTCTGCTCCAGGGGCTTAATGACGCATGCTGCTGTCCATTCACAAAATTAACTTCTCATGGCTGAGAAGATGCATTAGTGAGTAAGATGAGGTGAAAGGAGACAGAAATGTAGGAGGGGGAAACCAGAGGGAGGGTGGATTTGTGGAGGGTGAGGGAGAGGCTTTATTTGGTGTGTGTGTGTGTGTGGAAGAGGGAGATCAAGGGAGGAAAGGGATGACCTGTTCAGGGGACATGATTCAGCAAGAGGACCAAAATAGAGCCATTATTAGCCAGCCAGTTGTGCAAAGGGGTGGGGGGGGGGGTGTCATAACTCTGACTCCCTCCTAGCGATGGCAGGATTACTCAGCACTTTTTTTTTTTTGTCTGAAGCGACCTCACTCACTCTCTCACTGGCAATGGTTTCTGAAGGGAAAATAAAGATCATTTTTGTCCAGAGGATGCAGCATTAAATCAGATATAAATGTCTTTGTTGTTGTGAATGTCACTCACAGACGTATAGCATTGGATCATATGGCAAGTTCAGTAAGAAATTCACATTTTCAAAATTGTCCGACATGCTGTCGCAGGTGATGGGGACACATGACAGATGGGGAAAATGTTCTACACCTCTGAGGTTAAACGAGTTGGATTCAATGAGCAAACAAGCGTGCTCTGATGTCGGCACAGCAATTGGGATTCAGATCTATTCAAATAGAAGAATTGGCATTTACAGTAAATGATTGTCAGAACAGAAAAGCAAACAAAGCTCCTCAAATTACCGTGTCAGTCACATCGGAATAAGGCGAAGATTATCTCGCAGTATGTGATGAGAAATGTGTGAAAGGCGAAATGCACTTTGTGTTCTTCATGTCACTTCACTAAAACTCAACTTGACGCTTCATGTCACCAGTTTTCCCGAAGTTATTTAAAGTTTGCTCGCTAAGTTAGATCATAAAGAGCAGTTCATGTGAACATGTAGTGTTTATGACAGCTTTTTCACGATACTCACTCATATTTTCCTATTATATTATGGTGGCCTTTAGAGGTCAATGCAATTCAAATTAAAACTCTCTTGTGTGCTCTCATGTATTTTCTTAAGTTGCATTGTGTTGAGCTGTCAGGACGGCCGTACTAAAAAAAAAAAAAAAAAGTAAAGAACACCTGGTGTGAGGTAGAACAAGGAGTCGAAAGAGGACAAGTCTGACTCTGGGTTTCTGTGTACAGTGCAAAGCAAATCACAGATTAAAATACTGTATTATGCAGTAAGCAAGAAAATGTACTACAACTATGACTGGAGTTTGGAATGAAATCATTTAGCTTCCAAAAGATATTTGTCAAAAAGCCAAACAGCAAGATGAAGAAGGCGTCTCCCTGTGTGCATGTACATTTTCAGCAGCCAGTATGCACAGCGAGTACAGTTAAAATGATGGAGAATGTTCAGTGGTTGCTAAATGTATTCAGTGGGAATACTCCATTTAATATATTTAAATATATATATCTGTCTCACATACACACACACAAACAACAACCACTGTGCCTGTGAGGCTGATAAACATAAGACACAAAGGCAGTGATTTAACCACTCCATCTCTGTTCTGTTAGGACCTCTCTATATCTATCAGGACTGACTTGTATGCTAACATGAGGGCGGGGCTGTAGGGGATTGAGTGACATGCCGTTAAGAGTCTTTCTCCCCGATTGGATTTATCACTGTAGGGGAAATGCAGCAGTTTGTTTGGCGACAGGCTTTTAAGGATATGCAGATGATGTGGAGGTAGGGAGAGAGAGAGAGAGGAAGATGGATGGCGAGCTCCATTATTGGCAGCGTCACGAGTGTTGCAGCCAGAAACAATAAAGACGTTAATTTAAAAATAGCCAACAATAGATAACAAAAACCAGCCTGGGTGAGTCATTATTCAAGATTATTTAACCAACGCTGGATAGTTTGCAAAAGTTCAAAAGTGTCCTGAGCAGTGTGATGGATCACCGAGAAGAAAAAAAAAAAAAGAAGAGTTTTCAAACACCCCCCTTGCCTATAATGCCTCCGATGTTGTCCTGCTGTTCATGAAAGTCACACCACTGAGTGTTGTCTATAAGTAATGGCGTTTTAGCTGCTGGTGGCAAACTGAACAGCATTTGCATGTCACCACTTAGATGCATTGTCACCGTGGTCTTAACCTCACCCTTTCAAGAAAACAAATGGGCCTCTTTGTCGACTTAGATGGATCACTGAAATACCCAACGGAAGCTAATAATAGAAACATCCAGAGGGTGCTGTGTGCAGTCGTGCCTGCACTCATGTGATATTGCAGACTTTGGAATGGAGGCGGTTTATGAAAGTGATGCAATCGTAAATATGTCAAGCAACAGCACAGAGAGCACTCTGAACAATTGAGAGTCCATTGAGACATTGAGACTCTAAGTCAAAAAAACAGGATGCGTTAGAATGTGGGTGCATTGGGACATCTGCATTTCGCAGTCGATCTAGCAACTGTAGGGTCAAGCTCTGCATGGATGAATAAATAACTGATATTTGTATTGGGAACACAGTGACAAATGGTAAAACTGCATTAATACACAGTGGTCCTTTTAGCGAAAATAAATTGTTATACATCCGATAAACTCCCAGCTGTAAATCAAGAATATCACATACTGTAGTTTTCATTAACTGTCTAGACTCAACATTATTCAAGGTGGATATTTCATTAAAATAATGTCTCGCGCATTGATATGGAGCAATGGGGGACGGCCCAGGTAGCAGGTTTACCTGGGGTTTGCTGGGGAGTCCGATCAATGCTGCAGGTGGAGGGAAGGCAGAACTGGATTCCTGAAAACAAGGGAGTGGGGTGGATATTCAGAAGAATGGGCTTATCTGCCCAAACATACAGCACAGTACAATCTATGAACTTTACACAAGGAGGTAATGGAGAGAGGGAGAGACTGCAGGCTGTTAGGACCAACCTGCACAGAGGCATACAGCAAAATCACAACGAGGACGACACTCTTCCTGAAAAGGCGCTTCATAAAGAGACACGCTGACAGTCATCAAAACCAGACAGTGTTAACAGCAGCATGTTTCAATAGAGCAGGGAGTCATGAGGGCAGTTCTGGATGGGGTATACAATGAGTAACATGATTCACACACACATACTGTTTATTTCCTGATACATTTTGTTTTCATTAGGCTCATTCACACCTAATGTTACTGTACAGCATTTTCAGACAGATGCAGTAACCTGTATTATAACTTTTGGCCTCGCTGCGCGATGCTCCTGCCCACTTCATTTACCACCGAACTGACACAGGTGACCAGGTAAAGAAAACCCACAACCACAGAGCTGATGCCCCTTAAAGTCTGGTGTACGTCTATGGATATCAACAAATATTAGCAGTGTGGTATTGAAACAGAATAGTGATTGTTAATTTTCTTGACCTGTTCAATGACTGGAAATTACATAAGTTCACACATGTTGTTGGAGCTAGGTTTATGTCAGCGTAGTAAAGGTAATATGTCTTTAAGAGGACAAGGGAGGTTTTTTGGTTTTCATAGTTTTATTTTCAGATATTATTGGTGTATTTCTTAAATTATTTACTGATTAACTGAGGCATTGGTCAATTTAGCCTCAGATTTAGATGCACAGTATGCATTCTTCATTTTGCCAGATTTATTCTCATGAAAGTAGGGCTTGTAAAGAGTGCTAACAATGCAAACAAAGTCTTGATGATGATATTTGGCATAATTTAACTAGGATTTACGTTGTGCACTGTTAGCACCATAAGTGTTGTACTGCAAATACGCCCTGGCCAACAAATCAAACTCCCAAGATGTAAAGGGACATGTTCGATCCAACAAAAATCACATCATCAATTTTATATTTCTTTGAGTGAAAATGAAAAGGGACAGTGACCACTCCACTTAAAATACACGAAGTTCAGCAAAGATGAAAATGAATGTATAGAGAGAGCAATTGATAATGTAAATTACAGTAGGGCAGTTCACTTGTTTCACATGCTATTGAGGTCATTGGCTTATTTGCCTTTTAATGATTTAACAGTAAATCCCGTGTTAAGACAAACACAGCTCAGTTACCACATCAAGTTTTCTTGGCAAAAATCCATTCATTCCAGAGAGATTTCATAACTTCAGCACCATTTCCTTTGTTCTGAAGTTCACAGTAGAGAAAAAAGGCCTATCACATGCCAGTACTTTTCCTTGCGTGACTGCATCCTGACAATTTATTATCAGACTATATCAAATGAATTAACATAAAGTCACTGCAGTACAGGTTTAACTATGTGCTACTTCTAGATAACAATTTGTCAAATGAAAATTTAAATGTGGTAGGGGTCCTGGGAGGAAAAGACCGTATTTTTTTTAACACCAGTGAAATGAGCAGAAAAAATGAAACAATACAAACTAATTGACTTCCCAGTGCTTTGAAAACCTTTCAGATTCAGTCAATTTAGCAAAACTTTCATGAAGTGCTCTGTGCATATTCAATTCAAAACAACACTCAGGAAAATCCTTTTTTTCTGGTAGCTCACTGATCTTCAGCTGAAACATTCCTTTTGTTCCAGTGCACTTTATTAGAGCACAGACTTCAGTGGGTGATTCTATATAGAGCCCATTAATTGGATAGATAGCACAGATGTATCTTGTGATTTGCCTGGGTTTTTAGCTGTTCATTGCTGGTAACCGAATTCCATGGATTTGGTGGTATGTAGGCTCCTTTCGTTGCATTGAAATGAAACTATAAACAGAACCAAATACTTACAGTGAGGCACCGTGTATGAAATGCACAAAATATTGAGGCAATCTGTCATGCACCATTACAGCATAATTTTCACCATTCAGTGTAACACACCTTTAAAAAAGATGTACATCTTTTTTTCAGGAAGAAACACAATTCAAATTAATTTCATTACACTTATGTCCCGGTCGTATTACATTCTCAGTCTTTGATTCCTGAGCATTGAGATGATATCTTACTGTAAAAAATGCAATATCACCTATCAACAAGGCCTATTATTACTATAGTCAGATTATCAGATAAATTTAATGATGATTTATTATTATTTTTTTTTATAATTGTATCTGTATACTCTTGTCCAGCAAATATGTGTGTGTACAGTAGGCCTATGTGCTGTAGTTTGGTAGCAAAGTGTATGTGCATGTAGGCAACATGAGGTTGTGAGGCTACATACCCTAACTGTACTGTTTTGCTATTATATTTGAGGATGAGTGTGAATGATAAAGTCATTTCTCCAATAAATTAATAGATTTCCAGCTCTGTCTGTGATTGTGCAAACATCATTCCACACCACCATGTCCTTTTTTCTTTATACCTGCAGAGTCCTTCCAACAGCTCACATAGTAAACAGTATGTCCTTATAGTTATATGATAACTGCCAAGATTTATTTCACCCCACTCTGGAGTGACAAGTCAGCAAAAGTAAAGTTTCCATTATTACTGCAAGGATTGTCTGGACCTCGTATACATAAGGCCATCTTGTCCATGGTCTATAACAGAGCTCCAGGAGAGTCTCTTAAAATAGATGCGTAAAATGTATTTGCTGTAATCCACTGACTGAACAGGAACATTCATTACAAGTGTATCCAGTGATTAAAAAAGGTACTCTGAAATAAGCAGTACCGTCCAGGAAGAGAATTCACATCAGTGGTGACAACAGGCTTTGGAGAAGTTCATGTAGCTTTCAGTAAATGTTACTGAAGCATCCTTGTTCAGTAAATTTGTCACCACAGAGGGTTCATCAGATTCTTGCAGTCAGTGACATATTATTTTTGCTGCTACCAATGCAGTCTTTTTTTCCTGGGCTTTTACTGCAGGCTTGTATATAGGAAAGTCCTTGCCTTGAATGCCAATGATCACATGACATTTAGATTGGCACATCCCTTTACAGTGCACTGGCAGCTAGAAACCATACTTTGAGCTACATTTTGTCTGCTGAGAATGAGGTATGAACTCACAGAGTGAGAGACACGTATGTGATTTCTGCACTGTTATACTCATATCGACCGCTCCATAGCTCCACACTGGCGCTCCTATGCATTGACTCTCGTCTATGGCCCCTCTTCTGCCACCTGTACCACAGAAAGGCCTTTTCACCTGAGGACCTCTCTGGACTACCTGGGGTCTCTTCTTCCACATGTTCCTCATATTCTTCATATACTATAATATCATCTGACTCCATGTGTGCTAGGTCATCTGGGGGTATGACTATAATATCTGGTGGTGATGAATCTACATTTGGTGGAAGAGGATCTAAGGCCGGATCCGTGTCTACTGCAACAGCATCGGGGGCTAGATCCATATCTGGTGGAAGATAATCTGGGGCTGGATCTGTGTCTACTGGAACAGCATGTGGGGCTGGACCCATATCTTGTGGAAGAGGATCTGAGGCTGGAGGTGGACCCATATCTGGTGGAAGAAGATCTGGGGCTGGATCTGTGTCTACTGGAACAGCATGTGGGGCTAGATCCATGTCTGGTGGAACAGGATCTGGGGACAGATCTATGTCTGGTGGACGAGGATCTGAGACCAGATCTGTTGCTGGTGGAAGAGGATCTGGGACTGGATCTGTGTCGGGTGGAGGAGAATCTGGGGATAGCTGTATGTCTGGTGGAAGAGGATCTGGGACTGGATCTGTGTCGGGTGGAGGAAAATCTGGGGAAAGATCTATGTCTGGTGGAAGAGGATCTAAGACTGGATTTGTGTCTGGTGGAAGAGGATCTGGGGGTAGGTCTACATCTTGTGGAAATGGATCTGGGACTGGACTTGTGGGTCCAAAGTCCATCTCCAGTGATGTATCTGGAGATACAGAACTAGGTGGGGATATTGTGACCATGACCTGTGGCAGTGGGACTTCGTGTAATTCCATGCTCTGAGGCATCAGAGCCAGTTGATTATCCAAAGCTAGATCTGAACTAAGGGATCCTGTTGACTCTGAAAGATATAACGGACTTAGGGGCATGGTAGGGTCACCAGCAGGTATGGGAGAACTTGGACTATCTGATAGGTACATGGGTGGGTCTAAATCCTCAGCATTAGATGGAGAGTCAACACTCACATCAAATGGTTCTGGTTCAGGGTCCATGAATACTGAGTCGAGATCATCTTGATCTAGGGAGGTCAGCATGACTAAGTCAAAGTGGACCAGATCAGCGTGATATATAGGGGTGGTATCAAGAGGTTCTGGAAGGGGTGGCCACTCTGAGTCTTGGGGCTCTGGTTCAGTGTTTAGCGGAGAGTCTACTGAACTGGCAAATGACGAGACTGATGTAATTTGCTCAGCAGGAGGGTCAGGAGGATAATCTGGAAAGGTTATAATGGGATCTGGATCACTGTCACATGGACTTAGTGGAGGTTCTGTGTCTGGGTATTCTGACACCACAATGGATGGACAATCAATGTCAGCCACTACATTACATGGTACAACAGTATCAAGATCGACTGAGGGTACATCACACGCTGAGAGTGGGCCTTGGTTAATTGGGTCAGTTGAAGATGCTGCAGATGAGTCTGATGGTTTGGGTTCTATATCTGTTGATTGTACAGGATCAGGATCTTCTAATCCTGAATATGGCAAGGACACAGTAGTAGGATCTTGAGACACTGGATCTGGCTTATTCACAGTGTTGGGATCAGGAGACTCTGAATCTGACATGATAACATCATCATGTTCCTCAGGTGGAGACACGGTAACTACAGGGACTGGATATGGTAGCAGTATCTTATCTCTTTTAATTAGTTCTGCATCTGGAGATTTCGTGTCATCAGTCTGAGGCAGTTCAGTATCAGATTGGGACTCATTATCTGGGTCTATATGTATTAGCTGTGCAGTGATTACCATTTCTTGTTCCACTGTCACTGTATCCTGGGGTATGTCAGGGGCTGTTTCTGATGGTGGCACTGTACCATGGGTGGTGGCTGGCTCATTAGTAGCCATGTCAGAGGAACTCACCATTTCATGGTCTGATAACTCTGTTTTTAGTTCTGGTTTAGCTACAGAGGGAACAAGAGTCATGTCAAATGGGTCCAGTTGTGTTCTAACAGTGCTTGTAAGGATTGGATCCAGAGAAAGTGGTATGGCACTCTCAACATACATTGACTGTGGACTGGCAAGAATGCTCGGGTCCATTGACAGCTGTTTCGGCAGACTACGCCGGGCCCCTTTCTTCTCCTCCTTCTCCTCTGGACAATTGACGGCTGCATCTGCAGTGCTTTGCCGGACGAGGACCTTGCTTCTGGCCTGGGTGCCCACAGATACTTTGGATACTTGGGGCTTCTTCTCTCTTGCTCCCCCAGCGCCTCTGTCTACTGTAGCGCTTCCAAGTCCTGCTGCCCCTGCCCCTGCCGCTGCCCCTGGCCCTGCACTCTCTCCGGCTCCTGCCATGGCTGCCGACCCTGTCCCAACGCCAACCCCTCCCCCTAAACCTACCCCAGGTCCAGCTGCCATGTGACCCCCTTGGGGAGACCACGTGTTGTAGTGCTGCGTGAAAGTGTTGAAGTTACTGTTGAAAGCACGGAGCTCTTTACAGAGGTCCCTCCTGAGATCGGCAAGCTCACGACGCATGGCCGAGACCTCCTCCTTCCACTGCATGCTGATAGCTGCAGCCAAGGTAGCCGACTCTTTGATACTGGCCTGGATGGCTTTTGGTGATGGCCGCTCAGGGGCACTAGATCTGGGAGATCTGAAGAGGCTTGGAGAGACGGGTGGTCCTGACAAAGGTTTTGCTGTAGCACCCATGCTATCTTGTTGGTAAAGTCTGTCTCTTCTGATGGGGCAGCCTAGATCATCATGGGCCAGAGGGGCTGTGTCAGCCAAGTCCTCATGTATACTGGTCTGGTCGGGTAAACAAGAGTCTTCCTGCATATAATTTCTGTCTGGAAGACAAATGTAAATATGTATCTGTAATATGGCCAAAGGTGTGAGCAGCTGGAGAGAATGTGCTTTTAATTGCCACAAAGCAGTAACATCAAGTCATGCACTGAATGCCATGAGTCAAAATAAGATAATAGCAGATATGTATAACAATTAGATGCCAACCTTATGATTATTGCCCCAATTTACTCATTTGTCTACTGCTCATAAATACTAAAGAGTTTTGAAACCATAATTTTATTTATCTGTAATATCATAGAACATTACAGTGTTGAATACTACTGTAAGACTGAGAAAGTGCTCCCATTTTGACTCATTTCCATTACTGTTACACTGCCTTCTCAACCTTAATTTGTAGCATGCATTCTTCACATCTTTTCAGTGCACAAAGCTGAAACTCCTCTCTCCCGGAACACATCACAGAGAATGGACAATATTTCTAAGAAATGAGGTGTAAGAACAGTCCTTGCAGCCTCTTCTGCTTTCAGGTAAAGAAATGTGTACTTTGTGCAATGAAAAGAGGCAAAGATGAGCAAAGCTTCAAGACCTTTTTTTTCATAAATCAGGAAGTATAGTATGAACCCTATTGAAAATGCGAGGTCCAGTTTGAACCAATTGATTCGAAGCACCAATTGCCCCTCGTTCAAAATAGTGGCAAAACCCAACAAAAATGCAAAGATATCGGAGTTGACTGAGAAAGCAGTGTAAGCAAACATTTACAGGTATGAGGAATTGATCATAAGCACATCTCCAGATGTCCACACCCCTAACCCTCCCTACTATAGTCCGACTGATATGAGTTCATGAATCTACTGTGGGAAGAGGTGGAATCCGCTCAGACTTCTTGTCCAGACACTTTGTCTTCTTTTCCTCCCACATTCTTCATCTGTACAAGGATGTATCATTTCCTCTGTGAATCCAGCAATCATGGGAATTGTTGAAACCATCAGCAGCTTACAATTTATAATCAAGGCTCAGTACCAGAAATAAATGCACGTGTCAGCTGAGTACGTTTAGATTTATTGCAGCAGTTTATGTATGTGTATATATGTGGCTAACCAAAGTGACAGTTCTGTTACTGATGTATTCATGTCAGCTTTATTATTCACTATCCAAGTTTGGACGCAATAGTGTACAGTTCTGTTATGGGATCTCTTTGTGTGTAGACAAGAGCTTTGTAATAAGACAAAGTAATTTGTATGAAGTGTGGACAAAGAGATTTCATAGTGTATGTATGAATGCATACGTTGCATAGGTAATTTCACCATTTCTCAGACCAGTTGGCAATAAAGCTGTGAGTACGTTCACAAGTCTCACCATGTGGCCTCCTAAAAATATCCAAAATGTAGCGGAAAAAGCAGCCATGTCCTTATTCTGACTTGAGTTTTATTTCAGTTAATTTCCATTTGTGATTTTCAATAGGGTTCATAGCTTTACTCTCTGATGCATCCAATGGATGAGCAGATGAAGCACTGTATCCAAAATACAGTAGGATGAACTGGCACAGCTCACAAGTGTTAGCTACAGTAATCATACCTCTGTCAAAAACAATGGAAACATACAGGAGTGATTCATGCAAAGATATGAAGCTGTTTGACAGCACAACCAGTTTGCACTAACTGTTCTCTGTTCATCATAACCACATGTCAATGCCAAGTGTAAGCTTGTGGTGTCAGTCTGTCACTTGTACTTAAGAAGCAAACAAAAATACCAACATCCAGGACATGTCACATGTTGTATTGTGCAAATGGATTTTATGTCTAGTTGTCCTTACCTGTGGTCGACCTGATGGTGGAGGTGACTGTTGAGGCTATGGGGGGGATGCAGTCATCGTCTTGGGAGTAGCCGGCCTGGATGGCTCGTAGGTAGCTGTGGCTCCGGGTTCGGAAGCAGCCGGGGAGGTCCAAAGCTTCCATGGCCTGGGACTCCACCTCACTGAACACAGACTCACAGACCGACTCAAACTGGCCATTTATTTCTGTCTCGCTCACCTGTGAGAAAGAAAAAAAATCCATCAGCATGTTTTTCCACTGTTAAACCAGTGAGGGTATTTCTCTGTTTACTTTGAGATATTTAATCGGTCAGTTTTAAAACTTGACATTTGTTCTCTGCCAGTGTTCCTTTGAATGAAAACAAGGCTTCCTGCTGAAATCAAATGGTGTGCACATTTTAAAATGCAAAACGCAGCAGGGATGTCAATGGAAAATGTGTTTTTATGATGTGAGTGGACAACCTGTTGCCTGGTTCCTTATTCTGCAGTAGCAGTAGATTGATGTTAATGGCGTCAGGGCCGCAGTCAGATAAGACAAGAACTATTTCTGTTTTCACTTTCAGATGAATATGATGTACTTTATAATGTCTATGTCTATGATACTGGCATGTTACAAATGGTTGTTTTCTGAATAGAAAGTTGTTTGATGATCGTCATTCCGTTCCCAGCATCACAGATAAACATCTTGTTCTGTTGGGATTTGGAATTAGTTGGAGTTTAGTTGACTCTGAACAAATCAATACACCTCTCTTTTAGGAGAGAGATGAATATCTCAACAACCTCTGTTGAAGTCCTTTAATTTAGACGGATAAACAATGTGCAGTGAACTGTTGCGTAAAATAAGTGTAGGTCAAATGCAGCCAGAAAAAAGGGTCTCTGAAAAGGAGATACCTATGATTAGAGCAGTTAGACTCTTTAACTGGGGTTTTAAAAATATATATATATCTGTTAGCTGAAATCAGTTTTATTAATTATTGCTTGCAAGGACCTCCTTCGTCCTTCTGCAGTCTGCGGTGTGGGATTAGAGACTTTTTCCTACCTGTAAGGAAGCAGACTCACCTGGCTCACTTGGCTAACACAGCTAGCCTGACTGAGGGTGCTGACAGCTCGCATATAGCTCTGGTTCCTGGAGCGAAACTTGGGCGAGTTGTAGTTGGCAGAGGGATCCAAGGCGATGCTTGGGTGCATGTCCCTGGTGGCTTGCAAGTGGTAGCTCTGACTGAACAGAGAGAGACACAGAGAAGCAGACAGGAAGTGGGACGACAGCCATGCTGATGATTTCTTAAGCAGTTAAATATAATTGATCTGATGATCAGGTACAGTTCAGCTGACTAGTGGCTACAGGTGTAACACAATCAGAAAAACAATCAAGTGCTATCAAGCGCAGTGCGCCTCCTCTGAGCTTGAGAGGGAGACGGGTTATGATAATGTGTCTCCCAAGAGACGAGCCTCACTCTTTCTGTGTCTCTCCCCAGCTACACTGATGTGTTGACCAGTGTCCTTAAAAAGGCAGTTCGATTACTCTGGTGCTGAAAAATCCAATCAATGCTTGAAAATGAGGGAAATGCAAATCAGGAGCTAGTTAGTGAGCAAGCACTTCAGAGAGGACCCCAGTGTCAGCCAGGTCAATTAAATGAGCTTTCCCAGCAGGGCAGAAACCTGCTGGAGAGACAACGAGTTTAAGGCACCAATGAAGGAATGTGCTTTAAGTAAAATAAAGAATGCTATGTGAGTGGCATTGGGAATACCAAAACGAGGTTCCCTCTGCCAGATGTATTTGTAATGGCAGGCAGGGATGAGTAAGCAGTTTCTGGGCTTTTTATAGAGATAAACGCTGGTGTTTGGCAGCGAGGAAAATGCCAGTGTGATTAAAAGTCCCCCAATCCATCTTGTCATGCTGTAGCAAGGCTGTGTGTATTTGCACAGCAAAAATCAACCTTCTCGACATCCAAAGACATCCCACAGCAGAAACACCCGGAGATTACTTCTGAATGGAGTGGTAAAAGTGAAGTCGCTGTTAATGGGAAGAAGTCCTATCTCTTAAATAATGTGGATAATCTCTCTAAACACACGATGTCACAACGCTGCTTTCATTTTTAATACAAGAAAGCGTTTTGCTGCCGTGCTGGTATAATGTGTAACAGGGAATCAAATCATATCTATATTGTGTTTAACAGTGCCTTATGCTTTGCCAGTACAAGCAGATTGCCCCAGGTGACCTCTCACTGACTGGTCTTGAGTGTTTGCTCTGTGAGGCGTCCATATTGAGTATGTCAGCAGGGCAGCCAGCCAGCTGGCTCCTACGTCTGACCACTGCAACATGGCAGCAACAGAGCGGTAAGGGGAGGGGAGGCACTGAGCCTGTATTCACCTTAAGTCTGCAGCAAAATTGGTGATGTAGTTACGCATGTCACTGTTGATTTTATCCAGGCGGTAAGAGCTGTGGGTAGAGAAGAAAACAGAGTTACTGAGTCCCACAAGTGGGAGTTGGATGGATGTGACGTCACTGGGTACAAGTCCAATGGAACTGGCTCTTTGTGGTTACTGTGGTATACGCTGAATGTTTGCTTGGGCTTTTTCACCAAAGTGCTGCAAACATTAGGGTGATACAATATGACCGACGTGGCCTTTGAGTGACAGTGAAAGTGGGTTACATTTAGGATGCAGGCAGGACTGCGCCTGATCGAAGCGAATGGAACACGTGCACATGCACAAGAGTGACGTGATGAGGAGTGTATTATGAGCTTCGTTGCACAGGAGGTGCACACACATACACACACATTGCCCACCAGCACCAACTAAAAACGATAACAAAGCACTTGATAATGAAAAGTTGCACAAGAAATATAGTTGCTCTACATCATAAACCACATATTCTTCTTCCCCCTGCGTGGGTAATTAGATTGGGTTAATTGAGCCAAATGAGAATTAAAAAAAAAAAAAAAAACTACCTAAAGTCCTTCTCTGAGCAATGAAATTAAGTGGAGCTTTTAGCTGACAAGATCAGATGGAGGTGCTCCGGCTAAGGCATAACTCAAGTACACTTAACTTATATCCATCCCTGTAGAGAGGCTGTTTTGAGAATGCCCCAGTCCTTTATCAAATCATACCACAGCAAATGTCCTCTAATTATCTATGGTAGCCTATAGGGGGCTATATTAAAATGATAAAATGTAAGCTTGAAAATGAACCTAATTCCACAATGGCATCATAAATTTCCACATCTGTACATGCTATCTTAGGAAATGTAACTCATATGGGTGTTCAATTGCAAGCTTACATTATTATTTAATATCGTCCTCTATAGGATTCCATAAATATTTCTGTTTGGTGTGAATACACTTCCATAGTTGGCCTATATTAAAGCTAGGGATGATGAGAATTCCTGTCTCACTTCCTGTCTTACTCTACAACTTTTGCTTTGACAGTTGGTGTTATGCGCCAATTTCTGAGGAGAGAGGTTCAGACTGAGGCATTTGATTGAAAATGAAATATTGTAGAGAAAAGAAAAAATAGGAATGATTCTGAGGTAATATAACCATTTAACTGCAGGAAGAGAAGAATTTTCAAAAAGGTTTAATTTGTTAAATAACAAGAAGACACACACACTAAGGTGAAATATGTGTGCTAGTTCAGAACCAGTACATTCATTGCATTTCTTTTTTGAACTGCAAAGCCCCATGGTGAACAACTTGATCTTCCCAATGGTTCCCAATGACAATAAAAACAAGAGGGATGAATCTCATCTGGCCAAGGAAGCCAAATTGTATATAATGATAGTGATGTTTTACAATTACTGTATCCACAGTCTCTTAGAATTATATACAACTTTTTCGTCTCAAGCTACAGAATTTCTGTTGAACACACAAGCAGTTGCAATGCTGTTGAATCAGATAAATAATGAGGCAGGGTGAAGGTGTTCAGTAAGAGCTTAACTATGCACGACACATCTCACACACTGAGCCCTGAATCAGTGGACACGAATTCTGCTTTGACCTTGGGATGTGAGAAATGCTCACACCCGATGCTGTTTGAATGAGTAATTACATTATGTCAAATCAAGATTATTGAATGCCTTACTAGTGTTAACTTTGATTAATTATAGCAACTCGAGGAGCTAATCATGGATGGGAGGCAAACAAATGTTATTATATTATAAACTGCCAGAAAAAGGTCTGATTGAACGGCTTGGGGCCTCCGTCATTTAAAGAGAGGTTAAGCTGCCAAAAAACTGATGTTGATGCTGCTGCTCTCTACATGACGTGTCGTTCCCAATTGACTCAGTGACTCATTATGCTAATGGCTAATAGTGAAATTTGCCACATGTCACTCAGTTCCCATCATCATTAATACATTCCTTAAACATCTTTGGCAGGCCCTTCTACAACACAGAAAAAAAGCCAATTCATATTCAATTTATCATTGCTGCTGGCTCTACAGGACATACAGGACCTGCGGGTGAAGCTGTAATCGAAGGGAGGGGCGGGGGGTTCGTGGGAGCGAATGGCTATTAATTAAAACAATCATTGACATCTAACTTTCCTTGGAGTGCACAGGCTGTTTCAGCCCAGTGAGCCTGTGACTGTGATGTATTCTTTATTGGAGAGATGAACAAAGAGGCGACCCTGTCAACCACGAGCACGCAAGAGGACTTGGAAAGTGGGGAAGACGTAGGGAGGTGACACAACCTGACAGCCTGTTCTCACTTTAACATGATTTGCTTCGGGGACTTGATGCTGTCAAATTTGTGTTTGGCCCATCTGAATGCCCCAGCGGGATGTTAAATTGCTACAAGTGCAGGGGAAATCCAACCTACGCCATGTCTGTCTTGAATCCAATCTAATTTTCGTCCCAACAAGCCCGATGGAGCATAATAGCATGAGAGCTCTTGTGTCAGGTGGCAATCGTGTCTGTGTTGACTCTTGTGTGTAGACTCAAAACACTACTTGATATGGATCATTGTGCTGTGGAGCCAACAGCCAAGAATAAAAACTGGAAATAGCCACATGTACGAACAAATGATAAGAGATTCAGACCCTATGGCAACAATCTGATACATGCACATTTATAATGGTACTGGACAGGACTACAATGTTAACTGTGAGTGTGTCCTAATTAAATCTTATTTAGATTTACAGGAAGTCAGGAATATCTCAGGTGATTTAAAATGTAAGTATGAACAACACAGGCTGTCTCACCAGCTTCCACAAACTCTGATCTCACTGCTGTTTGGTTTCATTCTTTGATAAAGGAACACTGACCGGCCACATTTGCAAACATGAAGGTACTCTTTCAAACATGCAGAATTATGGAGCTGTAGTTCAAAGTCACAGCTTGCAGCATTTTGAAGCTGCTCATGTTTTCAGCTTTCATATTATTATTATTATTATTATTATTATTATTATTATTATTATTATTATTATTATTATAACAAATGAAGCTCTGTGTACAGTAACATTTGCACATGACTTAACTGTGATACCAAACCAGGGGGAGTTTGATTTGGTAGGTGGGACCCTAAGATTGAGTATCACATGAGCAGTAGCTTGGTTACATTCAAGTGATTCTGCTCCTCTGCTCTTTTATTCATCAAACATAGAGCTGATCCTTGATGATAACCTGATGAATTTATTTATTTAAGGAAGAGATTTTTATGTGCTCCTGGAGAAGCAGGGTGGTACTTCCTCTGCAACAATGAAGTTAGAAGGTCTACCGCCTTGTGTGAGGAGCCTATCTCCTGTCTCCTGTGTGTGTGTGCATGTGTGTTTGTCTCCTCATTTGTCTCGCTCTCTATTTAAACACTCAGATCTATTTACTCATTAATCCAAGGTGCTGGAACACCATTTAGCCCGACTGATGCTGCTTACTGAGGCTGATACAGATTTGAAGGTATAAATATAATATGGTTTTATGTCTTTTTAATGAAAAACAGATAAAATAAACATGAGAGCCGTATTCATTCAAAATATATTCATCTGCACTATTGGACTGCAGTATGTATATTCTATTCTATTCACTATCTCTATACCCGCATTACTGTTGATATTCCTGGCCTTCTTGTACTCCTCTCTACATTTTCCTCTTGTAATCAATAAAATAAGATCCCATCTTATATTCCAAATCAGATTTTCCTTAAGAATTGGGAATTTACAGATGAAAAAGAAAGTGCCAGTGTTATGAGTTGTTCATAAAATGCCTTACACATCTTGTACTCTTCTACTTCTGAAGTGCACTTCAATACCAGGATATAAATTGGCTAAAACATTGATGAATGTGATGATGAAGTGTTTGGTTTGGTTTTGCACTGCACCAAACCAATCTCAAATCTTTGAAACTGCTCTCTCTATATGCATCTCCAGCTCAATCCATGAGGACAGACAGCACATTATGGCATTCTTTGAGTGGGTTCAGGACTCTTCAGTAATGACACCCTTGGGGACAATCCTGGTGTTTGAAATGAATGCAACAACAAACCCTCTCCTTCAGACTCAATAACAGTGCTGCTGCTGTCAATGGATTCTGAGACTGGCCACACAGCCTGATCCATGCTGGTCAATATCTTCCTTAGAGCAGAGCCCAGCAGAATATCGGTATAACCACTGAGAGAGCCATTATTCAGAGGGTCCTTGGAGTACAATAACTGCAACTGATAGGCCTTCCTGCTGTTGCATCCCCATAAATCATTCACTGTTTACAGCTATTCAAAATGGATAGTCAGGGTAAGCTTTGGAAGATGTCGAGAAAGGAGCATACTTCACCGTGGCATCCTCCTACATCATAATCTGAAAGAGTTAAGAGCTGCTAAAAAAGGCCAAACGACTGCATCTTCTGTGACAAATATCATTATCATCCTGCCTGATCACAATCCATAACGTTCGATTTATCATCATACACCCACTGGGATGAAACTCTGGCGTACTACAGTGCGTACGCAGAAACAGAAACTGTGTGACAGCAGAGAGTGGATCTGGATCCCTGCTGCCCTGCTTCTGTCTCCTGACATCCTGCAGAGACGCGTCGCACACGCTCTGCCACAGATGCTCATCATTAATTCTGTTTGTGTGTTTGCATGTACGAGTTTCCAGCGGGGTCAGGTTAACAGATGTGTATTGAATGAATCTGTGCCTCTGCTTAAAAAGTCATTCTTTGTGGTAGAGGAGGAGTTTAAAATCTCGACGGGCACGGGGTTGGCTTTGTGAGGTGTAAGAAATGAGAACGTGACAATAACGGTGAGGGAACGATCAGTGTATCAGTATCACTGTCTCTTACTTTGACTGTGATATTACATTCTGCAGCTATACTGTATGTGTGGTGTCATAGGCTGCACTCTGCACTGGAGGTCAGATACAAGGTCGTCTGTGCATAATGTCTACAATTTATTTGCCATTAGTTGCCTTTGGCAAATTAAGAGAAGAAGCTGCAGCAGGGCAGAGTCTTTCTGCAAACCAGCCTGAGTTAAGTGCCCTGTGTGGAGGAGAGATGAAACTGCCACAATGTGCCCTTTTGTTATGATAGACTGTGCATTACTTTCAAGTATTTGTTATGACTTGAGTATACATCTACACATGTAGGCCTACTTGTTTTTCCTCCCTCACAGCCCAAATATTTACCTAACATTTAATCTTAAGATATTAGGAAGTATCTGATGGGTGAATATTAATAATGTTCATACCAGTTTAGTGATTTAACAATAGAACAGGAATAGCTGATTAATAAGAATAGAACATTTGATTATAGTGTCACGATATCCTGAGCTGTACTATAAGCCATGTTGTATAACCTTTCTAGCATGATGCTAACTGGAGAAACAATCGGTCTGTTATCACTGGATTAAAGGGACAACGAGGAGTTTCTATTTGGTTATAAAAAAGTCTCACGTTAATGTGGATGAATCTACGATACCCACGCTTGTTAATGGGCCCATTTTCGATAAATATATTGTTTTGTCTCTATCGCTATTTTGTTATTATTAGTGGTGGTGGAAATGCTGGGCGAGCCGACCAGCGTTTCTTTACTTTCGGTTTTGTGGCAAGTCATGAGAATAACGCCGCCGAATCGTCGTTTATAGTCGGAACTACGACGGTATGTGATCGTCTTCCAACCTCTGACTTTAATTCTTGATGAATGAAAACATGAGTCCGTCTTGCGCCGGTCAAAGAATTATACGGTGCGCGCAGAGGCTCATAAATGTAGTGTGAAAACGCTTCGTTTTTCCAAAACTCCTCTGTGTCCCTTTAAAGGGAACTATGCTAGTCCGGTTGCTTTTCCGCTGTTTCGCTAACCCTCCTCCTGGCCATGTTTTCAACAATGCCGGCGAGAAAGCAATCACTAGAATGGTATAACAATCATGTTATATATCATATACCATGTTACGATGCATGTATATTTGTGTAGTCTTATCTGTCATCAACAAGAAATTACAGGTTACGGAGCACGTTTGTGTCGTGGTGCCACAGAGGCGAGAACTGGGACACCGGGATGGCGGCAATGATCTTGCAAAGCTGTTTTTCAACCAAGAGAGACAAGAATTACTATAAAGCTGTTCAATTAAGGTAAAAATGTAGCATAGTTAAACAAAAAAAATCCTGCATAGTTCCTCTTTAAACGGAATAAAACAGTTATGCAACCAAAAACTGCTTAAATATTTACGAGACTGAGGACGAGACAAGCAATGGCTGGTGCATGCCACTATAAATGTGCAATTTACGAGACACTCCGATGGGTGATATGAGAAGGTTGATAAATTATCTATATAGATGTTTAAAAAACAATCTCTAGGACATTGTCATGTCAGAGGACTGGGTTAGTTTCAGTCTGAAACTAATTGAGATCTGAGGTTGAGGTTGTTCCTGGAGTCACACAAGGCAAATTCCACTTAATTTTAGCTTTTAGTGAATGTTTTTGTGGCAGAACAAAATTACTTCCTTTCATCACCAATGTGCACACATTTTTCTTACTGATGGGAACTGATGATATAATTGGTCAGAAATAAAAGCAGGACCCACAAAATTTTTTAAAGCGCATTCCTCTTAAAGGAAACATGACTTCTAATTGCAAATGATTACCCGAAATCAGTTGTCTCTTATTCTGTGCATATTGAAAGATGCCATGGATTAAAAGGCTCTGCATGGGTTCATTCAAAGGGCAGAGTTAGCTCAAAAGTTTCTCAAAAAGAAATAAAAACTAAAGGGAAAAACTAATGAGACGATCCAGAAATGAAATGAGAGGGTGCAATCAGGTGTTCTGCTTTTTAAGTTTCCGCTTAAAGGTCTTTAATGGAAACCTCCACAGTGAACTCAGACCTTGACTGGTAAATGCGCTCAATATAGCTGACGAAGCAGAGCGAAAAGCAGATAAAAAGATTGTGCTTTGAAAGAACAAGTCTGGGGATATATATTTTTTTTTTCAAATTGTTATATTACTAAAATAGACAGGTGTAATTACTGTTTGCACATTCTGCTGCACACAAAGAGGAGCAGGACTCTTTGAAGGGGGAACGAAAGTGAATTTGCTTTCTCGTATTGCCACCTTAAAAAAAAAACGACTCTGGAAAAGATGAATCCGTCACACGCCATGAAATAATTTGGTGTCTGAAGAAGTATAACAATACAATTTAAGACCACAATAGGCAGTAAAATAAGACGCAACGTGAATGGTCCCACCTCAGGTTTCATAATTGAAAAATGAACTGTTTTTTTTTTTAATGACAAACTCTGAGGGATCTATCTATGTCTGTCTCTGCGTATGTAGCTGGTGTTCACTCAGTATGCCACGTCTAAATGGACTGCACTGGAAATGTATGCAACAAAGATGGAGGTAGGATGTGAGGTGCTGCAGAAGGTGAGCTGAAAACAGCATAAAACAGACAATTATCGGCACATGCAACACAGCATGAGAAGCAGAGTAGACGAGGGAATCCACCTCTGACCTCAAACAGCTTTAGCCTA
The DNA here is from genome assembly GCF_045865225.1 of Trachurus japonicus. Classification (NCBI taxonomy): domain Eukaryota; kingdom Metazoa; phylum Chordata; class Actinopteri; order Carangiformes; family Carangidae; genus Trachurus; species Trachurus japonicus. The sequence continues at coordinate 23,673,209 of NC_140928.1, read as the reverse complement.
ACCTCTGCAGTGTATCATGGCTGTATCTCATTCTACTGTAATTGGCATTGGACATATAAATAGTAACAATAGTAGATCATTTGAATATTTATGTTGATAATAACACAACCCAGCAAATCCCTTTGGGGGCAATGCTGTTACTGAGCAGTCTCTCTGTAATAGCATTACTGCAGGTGAGTCTATATTACTCTTTTATGTGATCTGAGGACTCTATTATCTAATTTCATTCTAATCTAATGGATCTGTTAATGCAGTAATCATAGTAACTCTTCTTCTATCTCACCATAACATAATTTCTTGTGTTTATTTTCCTGTGACATTGTATTGGGCCTGTCTCATCCTGTAATCCTCTTATGAGCGTTTTCTTCCGCCGTTGAGTTACCAAAACAAAAGCTCTCGATTTCCTCAGCAATTAATAAGATGCATCCCAGAAGAACGCGCTGAACACTTTCTTACTGTTGAAGACACTGATATGAATACCCATGAAGGGATTTGAGCGAGCGCGGAGTTGAGCTATCAAGTGTTCGACACTGATGTAGCGGTGAGGCCATACAGCAAGAACACTGTCAACACCGCTCGAGGGAATGTAAATTAGCAAAGAAATAACAAGCACGGTTTTGCTGAGAACAGAAACAGATAAGACGAGAACAGTTGCACTGTTAAAAAACACAATCTTACAGCCGGAACAAAGGCATAAACATGTCTTAAAGATACACAAAACACCTTAGAGCGTTGAGATGCTTAGAATTTGAAACTTTTCATCTGTGGCACCCTCAGTGGTACTATCAAAATAAATGGGCTGCACAAATTTTAATTTGGATTTTTTAAAACACAAAACAAAACCCTAATGTTCTTGGATTAAAAAAAAAATCTTTCTGTGAAAACTGATGAATGTTTTTTTTTCTGGTTAATAAAAATAAAAATGTTCCCAGGATCAATGCAACAAAATCATGACACTGATGTGAAGTTTTTTGTCGCCTGTTTTCACAAAAGATTATCCTGGAAAAACAGTTTGTTAACCTATTCTTAAGTGATAAACAGGAAAAAAAAACTATTTAGATCTGACTAAGAAGATAGATTACTGTAATGAATTTTTCCTTGTTTGCCCTCTCTGAGCTTCCGTAACTGACAAATGATTTAATCACGCAATTATCTTGCACATGATTCATTAAATTTAAAAATTCATGACACAAAATAAGTTAAGCTGGTGTTAATTGTTCGTTTTGCACCATCTACACTGGGAGCAAAGTGAATGAGTAAACAAGCACATGCCAGAAAAAAAAGGGAAACCAGCAGTCTGGTGTGTTGTACCTCTGAGAGTCCAGCAGGTCCCTGGGTCTGATGATGGCCTTGACCAGGGCGTCAGGGCGCACCGACCTCTGAGGAGATGTCTTGGGGCTGGAGTCCGACTCTCCGCTCTCCTCATCCCCCATGGCTTTGACATAGCTGCTGCTCCGCATCCGACGACAAGGGATCTCGTCATCTTTCCCACCGCCGGGGTAACCCCCCCACTCATCCTGGGGCACCTGGGGGAACAGTGAGGGACAAGCATACTGGTTGGTTTGTTGATGTGTACACAACTTTCTGAAGTTTTGCGAAGCCATTTTTAGATACGATATAATTCCAACACAGATAATTACTTAAAAGTCCAGTGTGTAAAATGGGAGGAAAACCGTGACAGCCAGCGTTCAGATTCTAGATTGCACTGCTCACTTGCACTCACCCCTCATGTTGGACAAAAAAAAACGCCTATCTCTATAACACATTATAACCATACTTATAATGAGTTATAATGCAGTTATAGCACTGTATAACTATAGTTATAAACACTCATAAATGATCATAATGCTTTATAACAATAATAATAACACAATCATTTTATCATGACTTATAAGGTCAGGTATTATAATAGGTTATAACTGTTAGTAACTCACTGACAATGACCACACAGATAATGCATTATTAATATAGTTATAATGTGTTATAATTGGCTTATAAACATATATAACTATCATTATAAACACTCATTCATTATCATAAGGCTTTATAACAATAAGCACAAGACATCATAGAGCATTTTATAATTGCTTATAAGGTCTTAGTATTATAATAGAGTTATAATGCTCTATAATGTGTTATGCTTATTGCTATAAAGTCTTATGTGAGTGTTTATAATGATAGTTATACACGTTTATAAGCCAATTATAACACATTATAACTATATTTATAGTGCATTATAAATGTGGGCATTGTCAGCCAGTTACTAACAATTATAACGCATTATAATACCTGACCTTATAAGTCATGATAAAATGCTTTATAGTGTGTTATGATTATTGTTATAAAGCATTATGATCATTTATGAGTGTTTATAACTATAGTTATACAGTGTTATAACTGCATTATACCTCATTATAAGTATGGTTATAATGTGTTATAGAGATAGGCGTCAAGTAAAGTGTTACCAAACTTTTTTACCCGACTGGGAGTATTTCAGGAGCATGAAGCGATGAGGTGAAGATCCAAACCATTTTACGATGTCTGCTGTTTCCTACTCCTACTGGTTTATTCATGAACGCCAAACTCACGAAACACGCTCTCTGACAGGCTGGATTTTCCGTACGGGCTGACGTACAAACATGGCGGCGCAAGATGGCAACACTCTCTAAAGTGAGACCCTTGCTATATGTATATATAAAAGAATAATTATAAGGCTACGAAAACCAGACAAATTTGATTTTATAGCGATTATACACTTACACAAATATATTAATGGGTAGTATTCAGTTTTTGCCAATAAAGCTTGGCAAATATAACACACTGGACCTTTAATTTGAGCTCCATCCGTCAGTTTAGCCACTAAATGTTGTGAACCTTTTTCTGAAAAACACTAAAACATCCTGTAGAGCTGAGGTAAACGGTAGAGTCAGGTGATACTGTGTTGCTATAGCACTGTGGGTAAAGACGATGACAGTACATCTTGAGAGTACATTATATCCCCACCTCTGCATTGCTACGGCACATTGGCCATGCAGTTTTAAGGATTATGAAAGTGCTGTGATTTTTCTTAACTCCTCAAAGACCGTGGAAATGTAACTGAAGTGATGCTGCAGCTTTAAAATAATAAAAAAGCAGTGATGAAGCAATGTCGCCATGTGACTGACACTTGAATTGAACCCTCCACCTCCTGGCACAGGTAGTTTCATCCACTGAGCTACACAGGACCATTTTCACGATGCGTCAGCTCACATTAAAAACCTTCACACAGCTTCCACGGCTGCTGAGTATCTCGGCTTTTCTGTACTTTGGCTCGGTTACAAACTGCTGAAAACCTTGACGGAAATGTTGATATAAATTTGGCCAGGTTTTAATCACAATTTCTGGCAAAAGAAAGCTTGAAAATAGAGTAAAGGAGCCCATCTTTGCTCCCCCTGTTGTAGCTATCGCATATGGAAACCTGCCATCAAAACAAGCCAGGCAGTTTACATGCTGTAATTTTCTTCCACTCGTTAAACCAGGTAATTGAGTATCCAGACGTCACCATCACCATTATCCCATTCAGAGTGAGAACAGGGTGTCTCACTTTGCACTCGCTGCTTCTCTCCACTGCATATGGAGTGAATATTTCACACTGAACGAGCAGCATCACAGTGGGCTGGAAAAAAAAAAAAAAAAACAGAGCATCTCTTACACAGGCGAGTGGCAACAGAGCACTAAATGGATTTTAAAGCATCCCCACTTTAGTCCTGCATGATCATACAGAGGCTATCTCTCTCCTGAGCTTGTTTGGGGCCCTTTCGTGTCACTTTTTAATGCACTGGGTACCCCTTCCTCATGTAGCCTGTTTCTATAGGCTTCAGATGTTCTCTGCTGCTTTGAAGATAAATGTACAAGTCAAGAAAATTGCAGCTCATTGTCTGCTGATCATTACACGTCGGGTGAGGCCGCATTATGCTTTTTCAAGCCGAGCACACGTAACTGTAATGAAATACAAATACAGATCATACGGAGCGAGATTATTTACTGATTCACGAGCTAACTGCTAAGTAAAAAAAATGAGACTCCATTATGGTACATGCCATTATACAACATGTAGGAATGTAATTATATGTTCCTAATAGGTAAAAGTATTGGAGGTGGTTGTGTGGCTTATTAAAATCTGGTGAGCTAAGTTCTCACACTCATGTAAATGAACAGAGGATGAATATTCACAAGCTCATTACACACAATATCACGCTCTTTCTCCCTCTAACTCTTTCACTAACACACACACATGCAGACACTCATTTTGCTTTAGTTAAGCAGCGCAGCAGTTCAATTACTGTGAGCTGAGTCAGGGTCTTAGCTTCTCTTACAAACACACACACACACACACACAGACACAGGTGATGCAACACAACACACAGTTACACAGACCCTCTACAGTCATAGAGACAGTCAACAGCACGCAAATGCCCCCCTGGCTTCTCTGTGCCTCATTTTTAGATTCACCATATTTTTGCTCTGCTGACTGCGTGTGACGGCCTGAAGCTTTAGCTGGACACGCGTTTACACGGGCAATGATCTGCACTCACAAAATATGACAATGTCTGTAATCATTAAATACTATGTGGGAGCTGAAGGTTTCTCAGATGCCGTAGCCATCCGTCACTTTAACTTCCTGGCAGCCGTAGCAGCCGCCGGCGCAGAGCCAATCCACTCAGCTCTAGATTTCATTAAGTTAAATTTGACTTGGGTCCATATTTCTTTGATTTTACAGTAACTCTGCAGTCAAGACGGGTTTTTAAAATAGCCCCCTAACAACTATTAATTATCAAAACACTGCATAAATGTGGGGTTATGATGATGATACTTTTTTTTCTGAAAATCCCCTCTGTCAGTCAGTGACTAACTCACTACTCAAAGGTTCACAGTGAACTGGGTGACAGTTGAGTGGCTGTGGCAAATGTCATGAGGAGATAGGCTGCGTCCAAATGTCAATGATGCGTCAAACCGTGACTCTTTTCCTTTACCAACGCAAAATGTCATCTATTGGAAAGAAAAACAACTAAAATGTGCTCATTATTCAAAATGAAATACAACCTGAAATGTTTGTAAACAGCAAACTACTCACATGAAAAATTAATCAGCAGCTCTACAGGTATCTGATTGCTGGAAATGTAAGATTTCCTTGTGACACAAATTCCACTGACCTCTGGCATCAATGAACGACCAACCACAATTACTGCTCTAACAAGTGTTACATCAAATCCAAATGGCTTGAATAATTGATCAATTATAGCTTTATTACATCCCACTCTGTCAGACACAGAGGCTGCTGGATGAAAGCAGTCTTTGACGCTCATGGTGTGAAGTTTGCATAGGGGGATGACATGACTGATGGGGAATTGTGATTTGTCCTTTTAGTCTTTTTTAGCTCAGTAACAGATTTCACAGTGGAGCTCTGGTGTTACATCAGGAAAAAAAAAGATGCATTGGTGAATGTACAATACATAATTGTACAAAACCAAAAACAGAAAAGGACACAGCCACAGCTGATTGAATTATGAATGGATACATAAGTGATGTCTTCTATACACACTGATACTTATCCCTACACAGATGCATACCAACACACACACTCACTCAACAGCACAACCCGATAGTAGTCATTCATCTCCCCTCCAAAGACAGGCATGCACCAGCTACCAAATGGAGTGCATGGGTTAATTAAGTCTTGGAGGGGTTTGATATTTTTAGACGTCTAATTAATGAACGGAACGCCGGAGGACGGGCGCAAGCTGTGGTGAGATTTGTTTAATTTGGATTCACTGATAAACTGGATAGATTGTAAGGTGTCTCCCAACGAGGAGAGAAAAACACAGGCCAGGCAGCAGCAGCGTGAAAGACACACACAGTGTCCCAGCATGCAGACTTTTCAACATAGGCGTTCACCTTGACCTAAAGAGCCCACTAAGGTAAAGACAATGCGATTCACTGGTAATTATTTATCCAAAGGCTGCAGTGTGCAGTTATGGGATGCATTTTCAGGCCTGTTTTGATGGTTTTGTTGCTCCTCGGTGAAAATGACAGACAGGTCTTGTTCTGTTCAACGGTGTGTTTAATGGAGATGATGTAAAAGCCCTTTTGCGAGAAGGAGCTGAGGTTTGTGAGAGCTGTGTGAAAAATCACAGCTCGAGCGTGAAGATTCATATTCAACCTTTAATTCATTGAATTCTGTTCAATAAAGAGGAGAGAGCCAGGCCGTTAGGGGGAAATGATGATCTAAACTCTTTACACAGCTGTTAGAGGACTTCAACTTTGCCATTAAATCATGTCTTTGAAATGTCTCTTTACTTTCAACGCTGTGGTCTTGGATTCTATAGGAGGCCACGGGAAGGATAGTGTGTGTGTGTAGGGTGGTGGAGCTGCCAGCCCTCAGCCAATGCTCCTGCAGTGCAGCAGTGCATTTCATTGATTAACTCTGCGGCTCTATCTATACACAGCGCCTCTCCCACTAAGAAACCTAAGTCACTGCCATTAAGTAAAGAAATAGAGTGGGATAGACAGAGAGATGGAGAGAGGCAGGATGGATGGGATGTAATGTAGAGAAATGGCTCAGAGAGAGGCAGGAAAGCACAGTGTTAGAGAGCTCTTAAAGGTTCAGTCATAAGATCCCCTCCTCCCCACCACCGCCAGCCTCTAGCCCCTCATTTCCTATCACAAGATTGCATGGATATGGTGTGTCTAAGAACAGGTGTTTCTGTTTTTTTTCTCCCTGTCTCTGTTTCCTCTTCCTGCTTCACAGAAGAAAATGAACAAACAGATTCCTGACCAGCTGACTGACTGAATATCTGCCACATGCCCACCACACACTCTTCCTCTCCCGTCCTTTCTCTTTCATGTGTAAACACCCACACGTTTAAGATTTAAACGTCTGTATGGTAATCCTGTCTCCACGTTGTTTATTTATTGACACTTCATAATATCAGATGTTGGCATCTAAGTGTAAATAGACTCTCTGTGGTACACTCAGCAGGAAGAAAATAAGGAGGCAGTGTATGTGAAAAATCTAACTATGCCAAGAAAATATCAGGTCTCAAGATTAAGTAGCAGTACAACAATAAATGCTGAACTTGAGCATATTAACAGCTGCATACATGATGATAATTAGCACATGAATATTAGCATTTGATTTTGAGCACCAAGCAGAAAATAAAGCTACAGTAATATTGATATAAATGTTCTGATAGCTATGTAGAAACATCGGTTTGATCAGCCAACTTTCTATAGGAAGATGGGTTTCAGAAATTAATAGCTGTGTTCCACTTGAAAAATTACATATACACTCAGGAAAGACTATAATACTTTTACAGAGATGTGGCAACCTTATTTGGCATATGGGCACATTGTCGGCCTCTATGATGGACAGGTTGTAGATTTACAAGCTCTTGCTGTCAGTGCTTACTGTTGTCTACCCTCTCGACCATTTTTATTATTTTGATTTCTTTATTTTTATTATTATCATTATTATTAAAGGGACAACAAGGAGTTTTGGAAAAGCGAAGCGTTTTCACACTACATTTATGAGCCTCCGCGCGCACCGTGAAATTCTTTGACCGGCGCAAGAGAGACTCATGTTTTCATTCATCAAGAATTAAAGTAAGAGGTTCGAAGACGATCACATACCGTCGTAGTTCCGACCATAAACGGCAATTCTGCGGCGTTGTTCTCATAACTCGCCGCGAAACCGACTCGACCAGCATTTCCGCCACCACTAATAATAGCAAAATAACGATAGAGACAAAACGATATATTTATCGAAAATGGGCCCATTAACAAGTGTGGGTAACGTAGATTCATCCACATTAACGTGAGACTTTTTTATAACCAAATAGAAACTCCTCGTTGTCCCTTTAATTCTTTGTTTTTTCTCTTCCTCTCTTTCTCTCAATTTGTTGGTGGGTGGGTTGGGGGAGGGGTTTGGAGTTGTGTGTTTGTGTTTTCATATCTTGTTGAATTGAAAGCTGAAAATAAAATATTCTTAAAATAAATAAATAAATGAAGCTTGATCAGCCTAATCACCAGGATGCATCTTTTGGGCACCATGAATGTCTGCACAAAATCTAGTAGCTATTTATTCAAACAGTCTGAGCACCATCCAACGGGTTGAAATTGCCACCACTTGATCCTCTCCACTACTGGAAATGTGGATTTTTGTGGCTGGAGTCTGTTTTTTTCTGCTAGTGATTCCATCTATAACTAGTGCAGTGCAGCTTGGGTAAATGTTATTGACACCAGAACAAGGCAGAGTCTTTTCACTTGCCCTGTAACAGCCTGATTACACAACGGGTCTACGCAGCCAATGAGACCTATTGTGTTTCAAGAGGCTATTTCTTGAACTGAAATTCTCACTGTCTTATCTTTTATAGATAATACTCTAAAAATTGCAAACACACTATGGGGTCATCAAAAGTCAAACAAAGAAACACTGGCTGATATCAAAAGGGGTAAAGTGGCTAAAAAACTGTACAATTCATTGCCATTTAAACCCTTTAAACAGAGAAGACAGACTCAGCCAAAACACACCATAGTACAGCGGTTAAGCCCTCAAATCAAGGGGAATTGTGCACTTTTTGAAAGAAACATGAAACTTCTACCATAGTTAGTTTATACCATGAGGTTTATTTTAAGATCGGGAGGGAAGTCAGATTTGACCTCTGAGGCCCGGGAGAGGTCAAATCCAAGATGGCCGCCAATAATATTCAAAAATGCCTATCGCTGGAGCCAAACACAGTAGAAAAACACTTAAGATGTCATTTCCCACTAATTTTTGGGTGCCCATTCTGTTGGTGATACCTTTGAGACCAATAGAATTCAAGAAAATGCATTTAGATCAATGTGGAGGTCAAATAATGCAGACATAGGGAGGTGAACGGTGCAAAAAGGTAGTTTATTTCCAAAATAATAGCCTAACAGTGATGATGATGTTAATAATGATGATAATAGTGCCAATAATAATAATCATTATCATAATAAGTTCTTTTTTTTAACTGATTTACTATTAACTCATTGGCTGCCAGCCATTTTCAGAGCAGAGAGCTGCATACTGCCAGCCGTTTTAGAGCATTTTTTACAGATCTTTCAAGACCCACAGAATATTGTGTTCATGTAAACACCAAAACTACCAAGAGAAAGAATAGACTCTCTTCTTTCATTAGGAAAAAAAAGTTTGTTTCTACCTTTTTCCATTCTTTAGTAAACGGCAGTAGAACATTGGCTGGTTTCGCCAAAAACACCTGTTTTTGACCAAAACACCTGTTTTTGACCAGAACACTGAGAAAACAAGCTTTTTGTGGAAAGAAACATGTCAAGCAGAACAGTGACTTTGAAGTTAATATACAACAGAAACAACATGTCTATAGACATCAATGGCAGCCAATGAGTTAAAGAGACACTGTCTCTCGGCTCTGTTCGTGGCACTAGTACACCACAGCCGCTTGTTACTCTCTCCCTGGCTCTCAGGCTCCGGTCCATTTGGTGCTCCTCCTCCTCTATCCTTGCCTGACTGAGGGCTGCCACCGTGCCCCTGGTCCACCGGTGAGGGATGAGGGGGACTGCCAACTGGGGGCCCACGCCCTCAGACCGACAAAAGCTTGGATCATGGGCTGACTTTCAAGAGATCGCAGCGAGGGAGCTGCTCTGCTACGTACAAAACCCTGACCCAGAATCAGGTCGTCTGCAAGTGATTTAGCACCAGGTTCTCCACAAACATGCGGTGCGAGATTGGAGAGGACCAGCGGACCACCATCCGGCCACGCGCCAACCCTGTCACCAACGGCTCTACTCGCTGTAATCAAAACCCGGTTGTCAGGGGGTTTCGCTAGATAGTAGGTAGGGACAGTGGGAATCTCGTTCATCCATTCATGTGTGTCACTAATTAGATGACGAGGCATTTGGCTACTGGGTCATACGGCTTTCCGTGTTTACCTGCACGTCAGGCGCCATCGTGAGTACTACGACATGATACAGCCCATACGGACCCATTTCTGCATCAGCAGCTGGTCCGCCACCTTCTATAATCATTACGAGCCCAAACTGCCCCCAGCTGACCGCCAGCCGGTGGGATGCAGCCAGGCGGGGTTCCCGTTATAGAGGGCCAGCCAGCGTCGTGTAGAGGTCCCCTCAGGGCACCAGCCACCCTTGCGGCCGTCCCTCATCCCTTTGAGGACCAGCTCGGCTCCTGGAGAGGGCCGTAGTCCTCAATCCTGGAACGGCCATACCTAAAACGTGACGTCAGCCGACTGCCTTCCACTGATTGGGCAGAGCGTTGTCACTGGAAGAGTCGTGAGCGCGATGTCCGACATGAGAATTCATCTGTACCGAGACCGTTGTTATTCCTTCACCCGAGTTAAATGATGCTGTGTGGAAAACCACGCTGTGGTCCGTAATCGAGGAACAGACAAGTGAGTTTGGAGCTGACGAGAAGATCGAAAATAGAGAGAGAAACAGTGTGGCCTTGCGATCCCCCCACCCCTGCTGAGGAGGAACTAGAGAACTCAGCTGTAATGGAAAAGCACCTTTACTGAGCCGTGCCGTGACTGTGTAGTGGAAAAGTGCCAATAGTTACTCCGTTTACCTGCACTTCATTAAATTTCTTCACTTTGACATTCAAAGTAGAGTTCTCAACGGGCCTGAAAATTACAACCCGACCTGACCCGGCCCGTGGGTTTTAAGCCCGGACCCGACAGAGCTCGATACACCAGCATTAGTTGTCTGGCCAAACCCAGCCCAGCCCAACAAAAAAAAAGAAAACTAAACTAAAAAAGTGACATGCTTTCTTTGCAGCGAGAGCAGATGGTGCCAGTGACGCAGCAGCACCTTATCAGTGGGTGAAACTGATTCAATTACGGCCACAAAAACATTGTGGTTTTTTGGAGATACACACAGCATCTCGTGCCAAACCAACCCGACCCATCGGCCTTATTTGGGTTTGGGTTGAAATTGAGAACTCTAATTCAGAGTACTGGGCGAAAGCACATTGTGTCAACTCCCCTCCATGGGCCTTCGCAATGCTTCCACACAGCGTCGGACACCACCCATCTCTCCGCGGAAAGAGGAGGGCGACAGTATTATTAAATTGCAGATTTGCACCTTTACATAAATGCATTTTCTTGAATGTGTTCTGGTCAAAAACAGGTGTTTTTGGCGAAACCAGCCAATGTTCTACTGCCGTTTACTAAAGAATGGAAAAAGGTAGAAACAAACTTTTTTTTCCTAATGAAAGAAGAGAGTCTACTCTTACTCTTGGTAGTTTTGGTGTTTACATGTTTACATGAACACAATATTCTGTGGGTCTTGAAAGGGTCTGTAAAAAATGCTCTAAAACGGCTGGCAGTATGCAGCTCTCTACTCTGAAAATGGCTGGCAGCCAATGAGTTAATAATAAATCAGTTAAAAAAAAGAACTTATTATGATAATGATTATTATTATTGGCACTATTATCATCATTATTAACATCATCATCACTGTTAGGCTATTATTTTGGAAATAAACTACCTTTTTGCACTGTTCACCTCCCTATGTCTGCATAATTTGACCTCCACATTGATCTAAATGCATTTTTTTGAATTCTATTGGTCTCAAAGGTATCACCAACAGAATGGGCACCCAAAAATAAGTGGGAAATGACACCTTAAGTGTTTTTCTACTGTGTTTGGTTCCAGCGATAGGCATTTTTGAATATTATTGGCGGCCATCTTGGATTTGACCTCTCCCGGGCCTCAGAGGTCAAATCTGACTTCCCTCCCGATCTTAAAATAAACCTCATGGCATAAACTAACTATGGTAGAAGTTTCATGTTTCTTTCAAAAAGTGCACAATTTTCATGCTTAGCCGCTGTACTACCAAGCCCACCGGCTTTGTTAAAGAGAGGTGTCTAAAGAGGCCACAGAGAAGAAAACATTTCAGAAACAAAAAGGGAAAGACGTTTTTGAGGAACAGACAAGGTGTAGCACAATTTAGAAAAGGAAATATTTTCCAAGAAATCTAAAAATGTCTACAATACATTGTTGGTCATAATTTGATGGCAGATAAAAGAGAGGGGCTGTGGTTTCTCCAGTCTGTGACAACACTATTACTTGTCTGCTTTACTCTGCAGGACCAGCAACAATCACCATACTTGCACCTCTCCGCACATTACAAACACAACGATCTCTATCCTACCTCTTGTCTGTAACAACATCTATTGCACGTCTGTCCGTCCTGGGTGAGGGATCCCTCCTCTGTTGCTCACCCTGAGGTTTCTCCGATTTTTCCCTGTTAAAAGGGTTTTCCATGGAGATTTTCCTCAGTCGATGTGAGGGTCTAAGGACAGAGGATGTTGTTACGATGCCATGTGAAACCCTTTGAGACAAACTGTTTGTAAAAACGGGCTATACAAGTAAAATTGCCTTGCCTTGCCTACTCATTGTTCAGTTAACTAACTGGTTTAATAAGCTACCATTTACACTGTAACTCTGTGTGGGGCCTCCCCCTTTGTTGTCAGCCAGACAGAAACACCTGTGCATCTGTTCCCAGGCAGGTTTATTGGCTGGAGACAGATTAAATTGTAGTCACCCATTAACACAGGCAGAGAGACACAGAAAGAGACAGACAGGCAGGGGGACACTTGTCAGAAATGCATTAGTGAAATGGCAATTGTACATCTGCCAAAGTGTTTTAGAGAGTTTTAAAGCAAAGCTCTCACTTAACTGGGAAACATGATGAAGTCTGAAACCAAAACAGAGATTTAACATATGATTAATTGGCCGGGATGAGGTTTCTTGACAGGGTCTAAGTGTTTGGAACAGAGTGAGAAACTCTGGAGTCTGAGAGGATCTCTGTATCCTGTTTCTCCCGATCGAACACCAACAGCACTGCAGACGCCTTCTGGTTCCCCCCCAGATTGGATGCGTTCCAGCCACAGCTGTCTGGAAGGAGACCCCAGGCCAGATTCATTGGAGGGAGCAGACCTCCCAGCAGGCCTGGCAGCACATGGAGCAGGTGGGGGAAAATGCTGAGGAGGGATGTTCAGGCTAATTTCCAAGTATAATACCGTATCAAATTATGATATTTTAAAATACACCTATAGGAACAAAATTTCCTCTTCATTTCTAAACCACGGTGAAGATGCCAGCTTGTCAGTTAGCTGTCACAGGTGGTAATTTCCTGGTCACAGTTGCACACTGTCAGCATACTATTCATAACAGATCTCCTCCCCCTGTCTCGAGGGCTATCCTCGTCAAACTCAGAAGGCAACCGGCTGACAGTGGAGGTTTGTCAGCTCATCATCATAAAGGCTTCACCCTGCCTCTCTCCCTTCAGCTCACATCTACCCCGCGTCATCTTCTTTTGCACCTTTAACACCCCCACAACACATTACTCACACATTCATGATGTTCTTTCATCGCCCATGTTACTCGCACAACCTAATTACGTTAACTTAATAAACAATATTTAACCCAATCTCTTGTGTGTACTCCCTGCCAGTTTATGTTAATCCACATTAGCTGCTACTGTGCGTCCAAGGTGTGCAGTCTTCACGGGACAATAGCGGTTAATTGCCATCAAACTAGAGGCTGTGAATATATTCATCTGCATCTCTTCAGCTGCTGCTGGCTGATGTGCTAGCGAGCATCGGTTCCATTCCGCTCTGTTCTTGTCCCCGCAAACTCCACCAATAAAAGATAACTGGCTCCTCAGTTCTAGATTTTTTTTTTCGACAGAAGCTGCTGCAGCTTTGTGAGTCTGCAGTCTGCAGCTAGAGAGATACTGTACATTTGGTTTAGTGGGGAATGGCTGCTTATATGAATGTGATGAGAGCTTTGAGAATTTTAGCTTCAAGCAGATATACAGTCAGACATATAAGTGAAGATATTAAACTCAGAAAGTACTGTATATGGAATAAATTAACATAAATATAATAAGGTCAAGGATCGTTCCTTTCAAGATGTCAGAGTCAGCTCATGGGACACTACAAGGTCAAACCTTTGCTCTGGACTTTTTTTGCACCAAATGGCAAGAGCAATTATTTCTAATAGAGTGAAAAGTTCTGGGTGTCAAACATTATTAAAACAGCAAATACGGCTCTTAAACCCCCCAAGAATTGTGATAGTTGGCCGGTATTATTGATTTGCCTTGAAGAAGCAGAAGCACGCATACATAGTGTGCTTAACAATTAACTGTTGGTTGTTGCCTGACAATCTCCATGTGGAATCCAAGAAAACTTGGGGGTTGAGGTAATAAAACATGAATATGAGCAGATGCTTGCCGACACAGTGGTAGCCACCAAGCCACCCTGTTGCCTTAGGCAGCAGAGACGAGTAACACTTATGTACAAACTGCTGTCGATCCCCATAGCTGCGTACCTGGGACAGAATCTAAGTAGAGGTTCATGGCCCGATAGCTATCTGGAAACCTCTTTATGAAAAAGTTAGGAAACCCCTACGTGTGTGGAGGTGTGTGTTACTGTAGCTTTCCGTCACAGTGCCAGTTTTGTTTCTGCTGCTTTGCACTTCCCTTTTGTATTTTAATCATCAGCCTTTCTGCCTCTCAAGCTCCACCTTTGGCAAGCCAACATGGCAATTAATTGGCTTATTAAATCCCTCTGCAATGCCCCATCAGCAAAACTATCAAAGACTAATCCTCCCTTTGTACTACAGTACTGTATGCTGGGAGAGAGCAGAGTAGCATTCACTGGAGCAGCAGACTTAATCACGGCTGAGAGCTGTCAGTAACACAAAGTTATTGTGCTGTGAAGTTGCGGGCTGGAAGGAAGGAAGGTGGGGGAGGGATGGATTACAGCTGTTCTGACAGTCCAGGTGTATTTACTTATGTAATTTAGGAGAGTATGTGAGAGAGCAATGGAGGGATCACATCTCACACACCTATACGTAAACACCCTGTAACGCCTCATTATGTAATAACACCGCATTATGTAATAATGTAATACATTTTCACGTCATTATGTAATAATCTGTCACATTTTGTAATAAAAATCTTGAACGCAATATGTAATAAACTTTGATGCAAAATGTAACAACTTATTACAAAATGCGGCAGTTATTACAAATTGCAAGTGTTGCACTTTTTTATGAGGAAAATTTAATAATTTGGTGCATTATGTAATAAACCACCAAAATGGATGTCTTAATTAAGAAAAAAACATTAGGACCATCGGAGCAACACTGACTTTAAGCATACCAGCATATAAATACGAATTTCTAAAACCAGTAGGATGGTCAAAACTAAATCAAATATAACTTTATTCATTATAATAGGCTACATTCCCTGTGTACCACTTCTCATTCAAGCTTTTTTCTCTCCTCCTTTTCTCACCTGCAGCACAAGGAGAGCATCAAACATAACACAAAAAAAAAAAAGCGATCGTCCCCGCCAGCATTGTAACAAGCATTGGTTATCGGTCAGAAAGGAGTCCATGGTCCAGTCCATGTACTTCATAGGTTACTCGTGCCACACATTGGCGGGTGTTGGTGGTTTATAACATAATGCACCAAATTATTACATTTTCTTCATAAAAAAGTGCAACACCCGCAATTTGTAACAACTGATGCAAAATGTTAGCCTGACAAGCAGACTATATCATTAAAA
Source organism: Trachurus japonicus (assembly GCF_045865225.1). Classification (NCBI taxonomy): domain Eukaryota; kingdom Metazoa; phylum Chordata; class Actinopteri; order Carangiformes; family Carangidae; genus Trachurus; species Trachurus japonicus. The sequence continues at coordinate 23,657,579 of NC_140928.1, read as the reverse complement.
TGTCTAGTCTGGCAACGACCGGTAGACCTCGGCTCAATCCAGGGGGCGGGATGAAGGCTGTCGTTCAAACTGCCTCTGCACGCAATAGGGTAGCGCTACGACCAATCAGAGCAAAGAGCAGGATGACGTTAGCCTGACAAGCCAATTAAAATGTATGTCGTTGTTGCGTTAAGCCCGCCCAACGACTCTCTAAACAGATAGAGCGCTGTGATTGGTGAACACAAACGGTGTTCGAGACTCAAAAAGTTCCTATGGCTCGTTTCTAGACCCACCTACGGAGCAAATAGATTTGCTGCCGCTAGGGTGTGTCTGGGCTAGCAATGTAACAACTTATGTAAATGCGGCAAAGTTTATTACATATTGCGTTCAAGATTTTTATTACAAAATGTGGCAGGTTATTACAAAATGCAGCGTTATTATATAATGATGTGAACATTTATTACATTATTACATAATGCAGGGTTACACACCCTGAAATTCATCCAGGTTAGCATGTCGCTAACAGTAGATGAATGTTTTACCAATGACCTCCTTTCATTAATATCAAGCTCACAGTCAAACTCATGAAATATCACCGAGGTGTGTGTTTGTGTGTGTTGCGGAGGCCTAATCAGGGCTAATTTGTGAGATGACTTAGCCAGAGACAGAGAGTGATGGCTAACGCCAGGTGTGATTCTCTAAGATTTGTCATTTCAGAGAAAGAGCAGCCAATTTTAATCTATCTCTGTCTTCCCCAATGTCCACTTAATCGATCTCTCTCCCTCTCTCACACACACACACATGCGTGAGAGTCACACACCCATGCTGAGAGCACACGCATTAACACACATACACCCTCGGTGAAACACGTCTTTCCCTTTGTGATCTCATACTTTTGCAACACTTCAAAAGTTTCTCATTGCCTCTGTCATCAACCAAGGACGTAAACAAGGTGACTAGCACATCACCAAACCATCTGGCGTGTGATAATCAGACCCCCCCGCCCCCCTGCATCACCACCACCCCACACTCACACACACTCACACACATCCTCTCACTCGCATGGAGACAGATTCAGTACAGTACAGTGCAGACAGTTGTAGGTAATCCCAATTCAGCAGCAGCAGGAAGAGAAAACTTCTCAATGTGACCCGTGTGTGTGGGTATCTTTCTTGACTGGCTCTATCTCAGTCTCTGCTTGACTGCTCCCTGTGATGAGCAACAACAGTAACCGTAGCGTCAACAACAGCCATCTCTTTTGCCGCTTCCTCCGCCTCTGCTTCCTGGAGTATTTCGGCGCATCCGTTAGAGCCCGGGCGTCGACGCTTGTACGCATCTCCAACTTTCTCTCCTTCTCCCCTTCGATACATCTCCCAGCTCTCTGAAAGGGCATTGATTCTCCTCCGGGGAGGGAAGATGTGTCACCCTGCACGGATTGGATTGATAACGCTGGCCTAAATATAGCCCTGCGGCAGGAAGCAGGAGAGGAGGATATTTTTAGAAGTGTTTATAGTGCAATGACTCGGACACTACCTCAGCTGAATGACCAAGTGGAAGTAAGGAAGGGGTGGTTATTGGAGGGGGTGGGGGTGGGGAGGACACCAAACTCTGCAACTCTCTCGTTGAGAGATTACTGCACTTAGTGGGATTGTAAGACTTATTTGAGTGGATGAATGCATTGTCCATCTGGTTGAAATTGACCATCAGTTATGTTTAAAAACATGCCAGTTAAGATTAGCCCTCTGAAATATTTCTGGGTGACGTGAGCTGTGATTGAGTGCTTTCCTTGGCTCCATTGGCTGATTTGAGTAATGTATTGGCTTTCCCTTTGTAACAGCCTCTAATCCATACGACACACTCTGCTTCGAGTACCCAGTTCCCTTTCCCAGTGCTGAAGCGCTCACTTTATTTTGGCTGTGGGCGATACTTACATGATGATCAGATACCACGTTGTTGAGCGCTGCTTTTCCAAAATCTATTTTTTCCCTGCTTGGATTTGCAATTTGGGATTTTTAAGTAGGCTCTCTCTTTTTCCCCCCACATACCCTTCAGCATGCATATAAAACCAGTGAGACAAGATCTGTAAAAATTGCTGACTCACTATTAATTGATCCCCACGGTGCTATGGGGTCTCCCGCAGAGCCCATCATGGGCCTGAGCTAAATACTAACCTTTATCAGAGCTGAGGCCTATGCAAAATCGAAGCCAACATCAAGGTAAAAATCAGCATTGATCTCTGGTCTTTTATTCTCATACAGCCGACTCCTCCGCTCCGGTGCAGATCATTTACGAAGTTAATTGATTTGTCCTGCTGTGTGAGTCCCGTCTACTGCTAGCCACACGCTGAGCCACAGGACAGGTTCACATTGTGATATCCAAGGCAGCGACAAAAGAAAACATTGTCTTTTAAATCAATAAGAAATCCAGCCATGGTAAGCAATTTTTTTTGTATTTAACAACAACAAAAGCAACTTTTTGTGTTGTTCAATGCAGGCTTTAAAGAATAGTTCAACATTAATGCAAATTCACCTATTGCCATAATCCCTATAGTCATAGGAGTAGGTTCATTACCTTTAATTATCGGTGCATGTTTTTTTGAGATCCACGGGGCAGAGATGCAAGCTTCTCAGTGAACACAATGGAGTTGAACGGTACAAGGTCCTGTGACCAACAAAACCCATCCAACAACTCCAAAATGCTCTCATGGACAAGTTGTGACCTGCACATTCGCCATGCTATAAAATAATAATGTAACATCACAAGACAAAGTTGTTTTCCAGGCAAATGCATAGCCGGAACTACATTCCAGACATGGCTGCTGGAGTGATTTCAGAAGCTAAGTAGTTCCGAATATTTGCTTCATGTGTCATAATGTTACATAATTATATATGATTATGATTATTTCATAGCGTTGCAAATGTGCAGGTCACAACTTGTTCACGGGAGTGTTTTGGAGTTGTTGAAAATGTTGAACTATCCCTTTAAGTTTTGCGAATAACACTGATGAACATTTCTGTGTTGCAGTGTCAAATTCCTCTGAATTTTACATTATAAGAACGGGACACCCAATTGCTGCAGTGAATGAATTAATGTTTAGATATTATCTCTTCATTTGCTAAACGCTATATAATAATATAATGTGGCTCCTTGCAAATGACCTTCTTCTCTTTCCAACACCTCCTCCAAATACCCATCATTTAGCTGCAGATCCATGCATGTAAACAAGCTAGATTTGTTTTCCAGTCTGTGAATTTCTCCACTCAAGTGGCATCTGAAGTAATGTGTGTAGTTTTTGTTCATCAGTGGAATTAGAAGCTGTAGTATTTGAGTGGAAAACTTTGCAAAGCCATTGGAACTGCGTGAGAGATGCAAGACAAACTCACCTGTAGGTAGTGACAGGGCCTGAGGTTGGGCTTGAGGTCGGTGGGCGTCATGGGCTTCTCCAGGTTGAGTGAAGACTTCCTGTAGGCCTCCTTGGCTTGGCTGACCGTTAGCGTTGACCAGGAGCTCCTCTTCATGAACTTGCCCTCCGGCGCCATGCTTATGCTCTCGCAAGCCGAGCACTTGACGTCATTGTTGCTCTTGGAGGTCTTTAGCGATAGGTCTCCTACCAGGTGGCCGTGCATGGAGTCGGGGTAGCAGTGGCTGATGTGGTCCACGGGATGCCGCGACATGATGCTCGGCGTTCTGTACGTGCTGTCGCTGTCCAGGTTGTCGTCCGAGCTCCACCAACCTCCGGAGCGCTGCTTGCCGCTGCCTTCAGATTTACGGTCTTTGCTCTTGCTGCGTTTGCTGTGTTTGTGGTGGCCCTGGTGGTGATGGTGGTGGTGGTGTGAGCCGTCCCGGTGCGAGTCGCCTTTGGTGCCGTTCATTTTGGAGGATCCTTCTAGAGAGTGCGACTTTGTGAAAAGCTTCTGCACCGAGTGAACTAAGTGGCGTATCCGCCCGGGGCTTTCGTTGCGCTGCTCTGTGGTCGTGGTGGTGGTGGAGGTGCGTTGGTACTGCAACGTGTGGAAGCCGTCCCGGTGCAGCGGCATCTGCTTTTCAAATTGGTCCAGGAGGTTTGCTGGGATTCGGTTCATTTTGCCGCTGCCGCCGTGAGAGGATGAGCCGCCGTCGTCCCGGGAGTCCCTGCCGCCGGAGGTGTTCCCGCCGCTGTCCCGTGAAGCGCTACCGTAGTGCATGCGGGGGAAAGTGCTACTAGAGATGGAGTGGTCGGGGGCCGACATGGACACCGGCATCACCATGCACTCAGAGTGGATGGAGCTCCGAGGGGAACAGCGGTGGTGGCCTTCCAGCGGGCAGCTTTCGGTGGGGCTGAGGAGGTAGGAGGGGGGCCGGGAGTCGCCATGATGGAGGAGGTGGTGGTCCAGGGAATGGTCGCAATCAGCCAGGCCGCAGGTGTGGGCTGAGGGGGGAGAGGTGAGCTGCAGCTGGGCGGGGCGGCCACCAGAGAGACCCTTCATGTTCCTGGGTGGAGGGGAGTAGCTGTCCTCATCGAAGTACTGCGAGGGCGACCATGAATACTGCTGGTCTGAGAGCAAGACAGAGAGAGAGAGCACATTAGATCACACCTGAGGTTAAAAAGCATTTTCCCAGAAAAAGAAATGCATTTTCCACATAATGGTGCACAGGGCAGACGCCTAGTACCACATCACATGTCCTAAAACAGGCCAGTTATTATCCACTCCCACTGCAAATGACACACTAAAAAAACTCTGAAACATCTGAAATGTGGCAGTGAAATGAACAGATTGCACAGACGAAAATCTGAGCCGTCGTATTTCTTCTCCTCTGTTCAGGTCTGTGATGGCGGGGGGAAAAAAAGAGAGAACGAAAGAAAGGGAAGGACAGGCGACAGGTAGGAGCCGGCATCACCATTTATCCAATGCAAAGTGAAGTAATAGCCTATCACTCTGTGGTGCTGGTGTCATCCATCAAATCCCTGAGGAGAGCGTGTGAGCCTTATGGCCGGGCAGGCGTCCTTGGGAGGCGATCGCCAAATGCACCCTCCCTCCTTTTCCTTCTGTTGGCCATGTAGTCTTAGATTAAAACTCAGCTCTGTGTGATCGGTCACCAAGGGCAGACGTCCCAGCACTCTATTCCAATGTGTTTAACTTAATCTCAGGGAAGGTTTACTTTATCTTTATGCCTCACCACTGTCTGCTTCCAGTGTAATTACATTGCCCTGCCTTCTGAATGGCACCAGGATGAGTGGGGTTAAAATTTCATCATGTGTGCTGTTATTAATGACACCTGTTGATCTTCTGCCTTAACATGACTTTATCTGGGAAATAATAAAACCATGCGACTGCTCCCAGTGTTAGATAAATCCAAGTCTGAAGGTCATCAAAACAGTTTTTTTTCATACATTTCTAAATTTAATTATACTATGTTATCAAAGTGTAAAATCATATGAATGAGAAGAATCTTTTTGCCATAAGTTAGTATCATTGCATTGCCCTCAATGAAAAGCTAAAGATAATATCGAAAATTTCTCCTTGTCACATTTCAAACTTATCTGCACCCTGTGTGAAAGGAAACAAACAAAAAACAACCTCATCCCAGCTTGCTTGCCTGCCAGTGATATGCTTCATAAGCCCCCCCCTGCAGTTTCACCCCATATAATGAAGGACAGTTTTTATGAGCTATGAAAAGAGAGGAGAGAAGTTTGAGTCCAAACTGTAGCACTTCTAAAGTATATCAATAAAATGTTACAAACTAAATTCTGATATACCAAAAAACTATAATTTGACAATTGGGTTCTTAAACTGTGGTGGAGAAAGAAACACCTTGAGTTCTGTTTTAAGAATCGAAAGCCCAACGTTTTAAACAGCATGGTGAGAGTACAATTAGGGTGTATTATTCATATCTACTTGTGCTAATTTAACAACAAAGAAACATGGCTGAAGCACCAGATGCAAGGGTCAAAAGGGTTGCACTTGGTTTCTTAATTAATCATGGGAGCTATGTGGGTGTAACGTGTATTAAACCAATCAGAGTGCTATTAGCCATTATATAAAGGAGAAAATAAAAGCCAGACACGTTTGCACCTCGGAGGGCTGTTATCATAATGGTGCAGTGTTTCCCACAAAACTGGATTGCATTTGTGGCGAGTTGATAAAGCTATTGTGTCTAGCCAGTGAGCCAGTCCTGGTGCATGCATATGTCCCAACCCAATATATTTTGAATACATTTGTTGCATTTCATTAAACTGTGATGGGACAAATTTAGCTTTGCACCACTTTGAGCTGGGTATATATACAGTATAGGCTTATATTCATTCACACGATGTTGGATTTTAATTCAAAATCATTAGAATGGCTTACTACACTGTTAGCGAGTTGTGACTAGGAGTGGATGTTTCCTTTTCATCTCTCAATTTGGATTAAAATTCTCCCTTCAAACTTATTTTTAATGAGGTCTAAGATCTCAACCCCTGAGGTGCAGCTGTGCTCTTCTGTTGCTGTCTTCCTCCATCTGTTGAGATGAAAACAAACTCTCGTTGTTTACCAGTCTTACATGAGGATGTCTACTTGGCAGCCTGATGTAAAATTAATCCAAGATACTCTAAGCATGCATGAGGGGGGAAAGACAGGACACTTTTCCCTTAGGAGGAACTGTTTTTGTATGAGGCTGAGAGTGCCCATCAAACACTGTTACTACAGAGTAAAATCCAACAGGCTAAACCAGGTGAACTTGCTTTGCCCAAGTCAGCCAGGTTCACCGTGTGCTTGTAATTGCAGCGAAAGGATGATGGTGCATTATTGATTGATGAGCAACGCTACATTTCTGTCTGAAGTTATGTCACCGGCTTACTCCGAGGCCTTTTCTTTGACGGCTGACTCTTCCATGATGTACCTCGGGGAGCCGCTCTGAATAAATTATCTACCGGCAGAGTTGTGGCATTTCCTGGGATTATATGACAGATGACAGACTCATCCGCCCTCCATCTCTCTTTCTCCTTTTTCACCTCTTCCTCTGCTGATACAGAATTGTACTTTAGCTGAAGGAAAGATAAAAAAATAAAAAAAAATAGAATAAAAAAGTAGCAGTGCGGTTCAGAAAGTAAGCCCTACAAAGTGTTTCAAAGGTTATCTAATATTTACATATTTACAGACTGAAGGGGAAGCAGCTCTCTCAGTGAAAACAGGTTCTTCTGGCAACTGCTCTGCAAACAGGGAGACAAGTATCTGTGACATCTGTGGACGGGCAGAGGGCTTGTTGTTTTTGCACCGATACAAGCACCTGCCATCACATTAACGGCTTCCTGGCAAGGACGGCCGACTATGATGGACCGGATGGAATGGTGGATTCGGAAAATAGATGGCAATGAAATTTCAACACGGCACACACAGGAAACATTTTCATTAAACAGCAGGCTATTGTGCTTTTAAATATTGATGGGGTGATATGATTTCACATACAAGCAAAGGAGAAAATCAGATGTTTGGAATAAAGGGAGAAGGCAGAGATCCCTGACGCTGTTTTCTTTACGCCGCCCGGTCTTAATACACATAAAATAAACCAATCACATTTGACTCAATGTTTTACAATCATTCAATCATGTCTGACTTGACACCTTAGTCAGTACCAAGCTGTATAATGTTGTCACAGCCCTCTGGGCTCGACTTTGATAAACACAGTGTCTATGGGACACAAGGTGTGCAGGGAAGGGAAACAGAGTCGGAGGAAGAGGCTCATTTATTAAGGGCTTCTGTTTTGTGCTGCTGCTCCGCCCGCATGCAGAGTGTGAGTAAAGGTCGTCTTGCTCCTTTTAACACATTAGCATTTAAATAGCATTATATCTGCGCTGAGTATCACTGACAGCTCCCACTCTTCCTCTGGCTCAGACCCTAACTGGAGTTGAAAACAAAGTTAAAAGATAATAAAGCACTGGACTAGACTGAGAGATCAAAGGCATGCGACCTTCAGACTTGGCAGTGGTTTGAATGGTGGCTAGCTGCAGCACTATTTAAGAGAGGATTAGGATGAAGGCGACTGTAACAGAGAGACCAAGTGTTGAGGCAGTACATGAGAGACTTGTGATGACAGCCTTTAATGTTTTGCATCACTGAAAGAATCTGTAATTCCTGCGTTGTGTGGCATCAAACGTCTTGCCTCTGAGCTTGTATTTGGTTATCCATCCATTAGCTATACCGCTTACCCTCATAGGGTTGGGAGGTGACATGTGGAAACAAACAACCTCATACTCACATTCACACACACCTAGAGGTAATTTAACATCACCAACCCACTGTGCATGTGTTTGGACTGGGATTGTAAACACAAACCCAGAACCTTCTTCATGTGAGGCAACAGATCTTACCACTGTACCACTGTGCCAACCTTACTTTGTAGTTTGGCTCAAGTAAATTATTTTATGAATGCACCCTGACGAAGACCATCACAGTCAAAACGTTTATACGATCTTATTAAATCATTTTGCATATAAGTACTACATCCCTTCTCCTTTGTTAGCAAACAGTGGCTGAAATATTCTTGTAAAGTGACTGAAAGTTTTAGATATATTAGTAGTTTGGTAACACTTTTTTGACGCCCATCTCTATACCGCATTATAACCATACTTAGAATGAGTTATAATGCAGTTAGAGCACTGTATAACTATAGTTATAAACACTCATAAATGATCATAATGCTTTATAACAATAATCATAATACACTATAAAGCATTTTATCAAGACTTACAAGGTCAGCTATTATAATATGTTACAATTGTTAGTAACTCACTGTCAATGCCCACATGGAAATAAATAAATACAGTTATAATGTGTTATAATTTGCTTATAAACGCGTATAACTATCATTATAAACACTCATAAATGATCATAAGACTTTATAACAATAAGCATAACACATCATAGAGCATTTTATAATGGCTTATAAGGTTGAGTATTATGATAGAGTTATAATGCTCTATAATGTGTCATGCTTATTGTTATAAAGTCTTATGATCATTTCTGAGTGTTTATAATGATAGTTATACACATTTATAAGCCAATTATAACACATTATAACTATATTTATAATGCATTATCAATGTGGTCATTGTCAGTGAGTTACACTATCATAATACGTTGTAATTGTTAGTATTATAAAAATTGTGATCATTTATGAGTGTTTATAATTATATTATAACTCATTATAAGTATAGTTATAATGCATTACAGAAGGCGTCAAATAAAGTGTTATCGTAGTTTTATCCTACTGCTTATTAAATACAGTATCAGTACAAATGTCAAACACAAGAAAGCCTTTTGCGTACTGTTTTGGTAGCAGTGACAAAAGAAGGGTAGAGATACATTTTTCCAATAACAGAGAGCATTGTCTAAATATATCTGAAGCTTCCCTCCCAGCTGGCCACAGTAAAGTCACACCCCTTGTTTTCTGAGCAAAACAAATCGATCGATCTTATCCATCTCCCAAAGGTTAAATGCAGTCTCCTCAGAATTCTGGCCTTTCTTCAGAAAATCAAAGTAAGGGGAATTGTGTTCTCAACCCTCGGGGCAAATCAGCAATGGCCTGGGCTATTAGATTTGAGAAGGAGCCAATGGACAAAGCGAGCCTGTCAGCTTTGCAAGCCTCATGATATCCACCATAGTGGCTCTGATCAAAAATCAGAGCCTGGCTAACAGCTTTGGCAGAAATCCTGCTCACTTGTCCATCCAAGTGACAGCGCAGGACGATTAATGTGTGCATTTCAAGCCTTGGCCGTGAGCTGAAACTCAACCTGCGGCATTTTAATTGCACATGCAATACTCAAATAACTGAGCTGTTTCAAACTGCCACAGCAATTGGGAGCCAGTTACTTGTCACTGATATTTTTCCTCATAGACCATCTGTCTGTGGCCGACTGTGACACGTAAAATGCCAGAAAAAAAAAAAGAAAGAAAAAGTTCCTTTCATGTTCCACGCTATGACTGACACCTAATGCTGAGACATGAGCTATTAAAGCAAAGAGTCTGTGAAATGACCGTATGCTGAGTCAGCACAGCATGTGCTTACACAATGGGGGAGGACTTGCTCCCACAACTGGCTTTAAATCAAACCAGGACTTCATACTGGGGTGATTTAGAGCGGAGCCAGTGTCACATGAATCTATACACGAGCATTGATTTATACTATTTAAAAAGACCAAGAGCCCAAAATTCAATTCTGTGAAATACCAAGTGGCACTATGGAGACACCTGATTGAATGTTTCATTGTATAGACAGGGATGTCTGGACACTGCATATTGCAAATGACCAACTTAGTGCATTCTGGGAACTCACAATAGATCTACCCTTTTTAAGCTGCACCTACATGTACTCTCGCCAAACATTGACTCTACTCTGTTGGACCTTGTAGTGGCGTAGATATACAGTATTATAGCACTTGCTTCTACTATTACTACTTTCTTAAAGCAGGTCATACACACTCATGATGTAGACATGTGAGTGTATTAGGACTAGAAAGAGGAGATGCTAAAAACAGGAATGAAAATGATTCTGTATGGCTGATATTGTGTTTTTGCACCTCAGAATTAGATATGAATTGTTTTTAACACATATACAGTAGAAACATGTGCTGTGTTCAAATATTAATATGCACTGATTCTAAGTATGTTTCATTATGCAGTGTGATCACACTAAAAAACTGAGTATGCATTCTAAATATGGCTGACTTTTGTGCTGCTTAGACATTATTCTTGTGCAACAGTATACTGTTATACAGTATCTGTATAATAAAATGTCAAGACATTATGAATATCATTTTATAATAAAAAATCCATATAAAAAAATATCATGTACAGTGAGAGAGGGAGAGAGCGATATATTCCCAGCCCAGGCAGAGATTTGTAATGAGAAACACTTAATCCTGACCTGCCACTGATACACATGACTACACTGATGTCAGTGTTTGCACTATAGCCTCTGGTTGCGGCTGCCTGTGGTTACACTTACAAACCTGAGAGTTCTGTGTGAACACAAGAGATGGAAAAGAAAGAGAACTCCCCTTCGCCTTCCCCAGCGATCAAAGCCTCCGCCCCACTATCTCTCTCCCAGGAGGGAGTGAGGGTTCGCCTGTGAGCACACAGCAGAAGATTAGAGCGAGGAGAAGCCAGCAGAGATGCTGTCTACCTAGCTGCTGTAAACAACAGTGATGATTAAGGAAAGACAGTTTGCGTGCGGCTATATATTTTGGGAGATAACAAATACAGGAGACTGGAAAACGATACTGATACAAAAGGGAACAGAAGCTATAGCAGCAGATATTCATATTCCTGTAACCCCCTAAAGAGCTTGGAGTCTATCAGCCTCCACACTAATCTCTTGAAAAAATGATTAGGCTATTGGCAGGCTGTCCCAACAAACGTAAAATGACAATTTCTCTTCTCTAACGCCCAATTTCACCGACAGAGTGGCGAGCTGAAGGCGGCCATAGTATTTAGCGGCAGAGAGATTATGGTGGCCAGATAAGGAGACGCTGCTGAATGTCTGAATACTTATCGTGAACCCGCTAATGATGAAGTGTGTTATCTCGTGCTTTGCTCAGCGCTCCTCCCTGGCTTCTCTCTCTCTCTCTCTGCGCCAGTCAAAGTGAGGACAGAACGATAGGTGACATGGAAATTACCAAAAAAAAAACTGTCGGGATCAGCGTTCCTCGTTCCTTCCTGAATGACAACACTTAAAGCTTTTGTGCTTCTCGACTTTCTGCTTCCTCTTTTACATCTCGGAGTTGAACTAAAAAAGGATGAAGTTACAGTCCTAACATTGAAAATGCACAGCCCATCTCATGTGCTGCTGTGGTAATTTCACCCCACACAACAGCCACAACTGTACAGAATTATCTTGCTATTTTTGTATCATTTTCTCGCTCAAGTAATGATCTCGTCAATCTGAATCGTTTCAAAGTCCCCCTTTTTATTTACAACAGCCACAGAAACTGACTGGGAGGCCAACAATGCCCCTGCGCAAACTCTTGCCAAGAGTGGTAGATTGCATGGGCTTGCATTCACATGGTGGAATCATAAATCCAGTGCAGCTATCCAGATATGAATAAATCATGCTGAATGTGAAATTCTGCCACAGGAAAAGCCCTGTGACTGTGACTCTGTGTGTGTGTGTGTGAGAGAGAGGGAGAGAGTAAGTTCCATCTTATGTAACAGCTAGGACTGCATTGCCAGGCAACTTGTTAGAGGAAGCCTCAGAACTGTTCCTGGTTTCCATAGCAACACGCTCTGAAGTTCACATCCTTTTGCTGTCTCTGCAGCCACTGAGGAGTTCAGGAGAAAATGAGAGACAATTTGATACCGTCACCCTGTTTGTTATTTACAAGGATGACGTTTAAAGAAAAAGAAAAAAAGAAGACACAAATGCGTCCAGAGCCAGACGAGCAGGTCCGAGGCCCAGACCAGCGCTCAGCCCCCAGAGACAATCCCATCATGAAACTTATTTTAAAAGCACTACAGATCCCCTGAGCCCTGCAGGCAACCACAACCCTCAGCCTCAAGAAGACAATTGAAATCCTTTCCCCTCTAATGTAATTTTCCTCTCTGCAGACCACAGCAGCCCAGAGAGCGCAGGGCGGGGGGGCGGCCATAATGACTTTTTGGAGATGGAAGTGATACCGACAGTCCAGTTGAGATCCTTGTCTCTCACCCGCCTTTTTCTCCAAAGTCAGCCGGAACATTTGAGCCGCAAAGTCAATCAGTGTGTTAAATGATTTCTCTGTGATGTTAATCTGGACAAAATCAGATCAGAAAAATTAAGTGCACTGACAACATCTGAGGGGGTTAGACAAGTCTTAATTACCGCCAGGATCACATAAACTGTGTGTGAGTGGAAGAATTCGCAAACTGAACCTCGCTGCAGCACTGAACATCGATGAAACACTCATTTGCGCCCACAGACACACTCTCAAACACAATGAGGATGCACGTGTTGATTCGGATGGAGGATGATGAAGGTGAACTTGGTCACATCTGACAATGAAATAATTAGAGTAAGTGTCTGTCCTAATGTTTTCCTGCCCTAATTTCTAAGCAGTGAAGTAAAATTCAATACATTGATTCATTCAATAAATAATAATAAACATTTAGACACAGCCATTACACTGAAATAAGTGTGGTCGAGGTTAAATCTGAAGTTCCACCTTACTATACAGTGGGACTACCATTAACCCCTTGCATTAAATAGTATTGACTATTATTCTTCAAAATATGAGAAAACAGTGAAAAATGGATCCCTTCAAATATTTTTTTTGTCTGACCAAAAACTCAATGATACTCACTTCATTAGGATAGAAGACTAAGAAAATCATCGAATAAGTTTTTTTTCCCCCTAAAATTTGACCATAAATGATTTAAAATCACTGCTGATTAGTTTTCCATCAACCAAATTATCAATTGATTGTAGTGTAAAATTAATTCTCTATTTGTTGTGATTGGACATGGAAACCGCTGATAAACATGAATAATGTGAAGTTAGTGTTTATTCAAAGTTGCACAGAATGAACTGTATATTTTTATGAAAATGATTCTAAATTAATTCAGCTCCTTTGCGTCTGCACCGATTGATCTTGTCTGGCAGGTTTCAGCTCATTGAACAGCACCTCAGAGCGCAAGCTGAAGCCCAAAGTCAATAACAGACCAAGGGTGGTACAAAAATGACCTTTGTGGGATGAGAAAGAGTCCAGTACAAAAAGGTCACAGAACACAGAGCTGTCTTATGCACTGCATGTTTGGTCATTTGAATCCTAATCTGCATTTTTACTCAGACAAACATTTGTCAGATTCCTCATTTATAGATCATATAAGAAGGCTACACAGGAAGGTCAATGAACATGTACATCATAACAGATGAAGGTGAATGCAACTCCCTAAATAGGTCATCTGAGTTTAACGAGTAGAGCGTATATGTACACTCAAGCTGCCTTGATCGTCAACATCTGTGCAAAAGCACTCTTAAGGGGGCAGCAAGTCTTTCATTTACTTCCCCAGGTAGTCACTGAAACCACATGGTTGTAGTAATGATTTGACAGAGTGAGTGGGCTGATCCAGATCCAACACAAGTAGCTCTGATGGGATAAAAGGAGATGTGGAAAACATGGATAAAAGCTCTGAGAAACAAAACAGACTGGATTGGATGTACCTGTCATTTAATGCATATGGTGCAACCTGTTGTTCTACAGGTGTGTAACAGAAAGAAAAACACAGGAAGACAGAAAACGCATCAACAGCATGAGATTGATTGCTGACAGGGCGAACAGGTCTCTGGTTTACAGTTGTTATTCCCACTTCACACTCCCTTTAGTCTTACTCTCAGGGGTCTTTCTGCAGCATTTCTACGACAAGCCAGTTTTGATTCTCTGTGACTTGACTCGAAGTAATTCAGAATGTCAGACTAGTTAATACACATGTATTTGTGTGCAGGAATCTGAGTGCCGTCAGATCGACAGAGTGTGAAGACAGGTGGCAGACGAGAGGGGATGAAAGACGGGTCAGCATTCAGTTAAAACAGATGGATTATTTGATGGAGCATCACTCCATCAAATAAATGGTGATGACAAAACAATTTTACTTGGAGGTACAGTAGACTCTCGGGGGTTAGGATAAATAACATGCAGGCAGCATTGCAAATAGTCCTGCAGTGCCATTGTTTAGTGTAGCTTTCTGCTAAAATAAAATAAAAAACAAACAAACAAACGGAAAAGACGGCTAGAAAATAAAATTCATGAGGTGCAAATAAGAACATTGGCAATATGGTCTTACCTTGTGGCAGTAAAGCTCAACAAGGCTCTGCTAGTTTAACAGTGCTCTAAATACAATCTCTGACGTAGACCATTTAAGTGGTAGCTAGGCCTGGGACGATAATCAATAAATCAATTAATCGCACGATAAATGAAAATGAATTCGATAGTTTTTCCAGCCTCGATAAATCGCCATGTGCATGCGCAGTGCGCACGTATTTGTTTTCCTCCAACCAGGCTGCATGACAAGAGGCTTCACTCTGTGCATCGGTCTCAGCCTGGTCTCAGCACCTGGGCCGTTTGTTTTGCAGAATGAAAGGAGTGAACCCTCTTTTCAGTCATCCAGGATCTTTGTTTCCCAGAATGCATTTGGCAGCAACCGGCAGCGTTAGCTGTTAAGCTAAGCAGCTAAAAGCTATTTTACCGTAATTCTCGCTGCAGCGCTGTTAACACGTCACTTTATATATTTTTTCATGCCAGAAAGTCACAGTTTAGATCCCCAGTCTGTGGTCAGTTTATCCACATATCGCCTGTTAGGAGATTTCCTCCGACGTTTTTGGAGCTAATGTGGTAGCAGCGAGCAGGAGGAGCGGGGCTTCCCACAGGCAGCAGCCGTCTGCAGCAGCTCACGGGCCGGTCAACCTCCGTCATTGGGGGAGAAAACGACTAAGAAAACTTATCAGCAGGTTTTTAGAGGTTTACGACCGGCTGGTTTAATACTTTTTAGGAGATAAATGCTAGTCTCATTGATGAAATCTTACATCTGTGCAAGTCACATTAGTTTGTTTGAATCAGAGCGATAGCTCTGGTTTGAATGAAAAGTGGAGCCAGGTGGACATTATTATCCCACGTTATTGGACAGAAGAGCTGCACTGCACTGTTTATTATTTTTTGTTTATTTTATTTATTTAGGATAGTAGCTATATAAGTTCTTGTCATTCCAATTACAATGGTTAAAAAAAAATACTAATGAGAAATAAAAGTTTATCGCATTTAAAAGGGTCTACTTGCATTATTATGAAATATTATTATGTTAGTGGTTAATTTGTTCTCAAAAAAATGTGTCAATAATATCGTTTATCGTCAATAATTTGTGGGACAATATATCGTCCAGCAAAATTTATTATCGTCCCAGGCCTAGTGGTAGCAATTCCTTCCATCCATTCTTTCCATCCATCCATCCACCACCCATCCATCCCCATTCCATCCATCCACCACCCATCCATCCCCATTCCATCCATCCACCACCCATCCATCCCCATTCCATCCATCCACCACCCATCCATCCACCCATCCATCCATCCATCCATCCATCCATCGTTGCTTAGAAACAAAGCTCAAGGACAGCCAGGACTGGAAGGTCTTTCCCTGTGGTCACACATACAGTGCATGGGTAGGTGCTACGGTCAGATCGGCCAGCCATGTCCTAATTCAGGGGTCTGTGCTTCTACAGTGACTACACATCCTTACAGTTGGTGGTATTCCATATTCCAGTGTTCATTGGTTAACTGTATAAAATCCATTCAGGAGATCATTGTCAACAAGATGATATAATTTCATAATCCCATTCATTGCTGGTAAATGTATCACTCCAACAACTACTAAATAGTAAACAGACATCACACTGAGTTACAGATACAGAAAATTAAGGAGAAACTATTGTGGTGATTGTTTAATCAATGTTTTGTAAGCGGATCAGATATAAGAGATGCATCCCTGAACACAACATGAGATTGGAGCCTTAAACTGGCTTTATACCTCCGACGTAATCCGTCCGTCCGTACCAAACGTTCTCTCCGTAACTGGCCTACATACCTCCGTCCGGTTTCACCGTTTTTATGGACGTAACGCAACTTATCCTCTAGGGGGCAGTGTGTGTCATAAATTACAGCATTGTTGACACGGCAAACGTTGCCATGTCAACGAACGCTGTCATTACTGGCACCAACATTAAATGTATGTACCCTCTCACCAAGTCACATATCTTCTCCAACTTCTGCACCATTATTAAAGGGACAACGAGGAGTTTTGGAAAAGCAAAGCGTTTTCACACTACATTTATGAGCCTCCACGCGTGAAATTCTTTGACCGGCGCAAGACAGACTCATGTTTTCATTCATCAATAATTAAAGTCAGAAGTTCGAAGACGATCAGATACCGTCGTAGTTCCGACCATAAACGGCGATTCTGCTGCGTTATTCTCATGACTCGCCACGAAACCGAAAGTAAAGAAACGCTGGTCGGCTCGACCAGCATTTCCGCCACCACTAATAATAACAGAATAACGATAGAGACAAAACGATATATTTATCGAAAATGGGCCCATTAACAAGTGTGGGTAGCGTAGATTCATCCACATTGACGTGAGACTTTTTTATAACCAAATAGAAACTCCTCGTTGTCCCTTTAAATGTTTAATGTTTACTCTCGTCTTCTCCGTCTTCTTTGAATTTCCGGCAACTACTCTCTCCTTCGCCGATTTTCCGTAATGGAGTGACTTTTCTCTCAGACTCATTACTGCCACCCCGGTGACCGGTGGTAGTGCTCCGTTTCACCGGGAGCACTCCGGATTCGTAAGCTCAGAGGCAACGGATCCACTGACGGATGAAACGACCTCCGGATACGGACACTTTCGTCCGTATCCGTTTTTACCGTAGGGTATAAATGGGCCTTTAAACCACACTAGAAAAAGATGCAACGTCTATGCTTTATGCCATTGCAAAAAGCAGCGTTGACATTCAAATCAAAAGGAAGACGGCTCCGCTGTTGCTCTGTGACACAAGAGGAGAGGACCAATTAAACATGTCCCTCGACCCCGCTCTAGCAATTACATCACTGTAGGTCATTAGTGATATTGTCTCCATCATTTTCAGATGATGCAGTAAATCATTCTCACAACAAAATGCGCTGAACATGAGGATGTTTTCGTATCTATTGGTATGAATATTGAAACCGCACAACATCTGGGTGGTCTGTCCCTTGGCTGAAATCAATTAAAGTGCCTGTGATATCCCTCCCACTCTCATTTCCATTTCCAACAAGGCGAGCCCCAGAGGGTAACGACCGCATCGTTGCATCACACTGCTTCCTGATTGGCCTCTAATGCTTTGTCCTTGAGGCCTGGGCTTTGAAAAATTCCTGCGTGTGATGTGTACGCATGCTGCAAACGAATGAGCCCACAATAATTACATCACTGTGAGCACCGCGGATCATGATCGAAAGAGGAACATTACATTTGGGTAACATAGCCGTTTCATCTTTATTGTCTTTTCTTGCCTCCTGTTCCTCATCGGAGAGATTACACAAGTCTGGGAAAACATTCATTACAAAGCATTCAATATTAGCAGGTGTGACTCAGAATCAACAAACTGTTGCATTCGGTTGAGTCTGCGCAAGACTATGTGATGCTGCTGTGAATGAGAACAAGTGCTGCACTGCCTCACATCGTTTTTGTTCTCTGTAAAGGTAGAAATGCAGCGCAGGAGGAGAGAGAAGGCAGCCAAACAAGGGGGTGAATTAACATAGCACAAGGTGAGACAAGACAACGCATGCAGCAAGGCATGCTTATGATGGATTAACGCTGTTTTGCATGAGTTAACAGGGAATATATGAAACATGCTGTGAATCTGTTTCACTCAATGGTCAATTTAATGCAATTTAAGACCTAATTATGTTTCCCTTGTCATACTTAAATGCCGCCTGAACGTGAACAATGAGAGGTGGTGCTTTAATTGATGCTGGTTCTCTCGTTCAGCTCCCTGTGAATGCCATGGGTTTTGTCAGTCTGATAAAGGCAATAGATAATAAGTCATTACCTTGAGTTATTAATGTTGTGTATGTGTATTGTGTATGTTCACAAAGCACAGGGCATCTCACTACGTCCTACTGGGCTACTTAGTGTAAACCTTGATCACAAACAGATTAGGAGGGATGGCTCTGTAAACACTGGCTGTGGCTCAATTACTATTATAGTGAGAGAGAGAAAGTGAGAGAGGGAACGACCCACAGAGTTGCATTATGAGGAAGGATGTGAAGTTAAATGGCACTGGAACTAATTACAGCATTTATGGATTTTTCCAGGATTCCCAAGATCGAAAAAGTACACCTTAAGGTCACCAGATAAGCTTGACTGAGAAGGAAACAAAGGTCTTGACCTTAACAGCCATTTCCTAAGATCACATATGAAATTTGGAATTTTATGATGTTTTCAGTGTTAGAGGGCACCCTGAACTCAAAGAGCTCTTAAACCCTTACTCAACAAAACAATTTTGTTGAGTAAGGGTTAGGGTAATAAGATGGTATATGACCAGCAGCCACACTTGCATTATATTGCGCTCATTTGAAGAAATTATTCAGTTGCAGGCTGGAAACCATAAGATCAATGTTGCAGATGTTGCAGCTTGAAGAATCGCGCACTTACTTAATAGTTCTATAGTTAATTTCTTAATATGAAGTATAAAATTCCCTGCTTTCAGCTTATCAGGCGTGGGTGTGTTTGATGCCCCTTTGTTTTGTTTGGAGCCCCAGCATGGAGTCTACGAAGCAGCACTTAGCTGGAGCTATTTAAACGCAGACGCACTTTGAGTTAAATGCAAAAATCAGCATGTTTACATCCCCACAATGACAATAATGACAATAATGCAATCATTCTGAAGCTTATATCAGCTTATACCAACTATGTTAATAATTTCTCCAACTTAATTTAACATGTTTACATGCGAACATTGGTTGAATATAGAATGAAGTTGGGTCTAATAGGAATACCATTTCTTTATTTGGCATTATATGTAAAAAATCCCTCCTTTGACCTTTTGACTAAATTTCATTAAAATCTGTACAATAGTTGATAGAGATGAGAAAGAGAAAGACAAAAGTGAACGTCCTGATAGCGTCATTCAGTTTATCATATGGGGACCATGAATGGCTGTGTAAGATTGTACCAATCTGTCTGTTGGCTGTAGAGATATTTCAGTGGGCCAGAACCAGACATGTTCTTGATGGCAGATGAAGAGTTAGGGAAGAGTCACCAAGGTCAGTGGGATTCATCCTCTTGGAACCACGAATATCTGTGCCAAATTACAAGATAATGCACATGTTTTTCAGTGAGTTCAAGTGGAGGACTGACCAACTGGAGTCTAATCCACCTACCACCACCTCCACCATGGCTCAAAAACACATTTTTATACAATTTTTACTTTTTTATTTAACAATGCATAAGTTAACAAAAAAGTAACAAATGAATTCCTCAATGACAGGGATAATCACTAGTTGCCGCTGTGAACTATGGAAGCCAGGGAGGGATCTGCATGCCTCAATATAAATCCTCACTGTGTGGCATGAACACATGGACGTACCATGTACCCACCTCCTCACCTCCCACTGCTGAGGAGAACAAACAATAATGAAGTAGCTCCTCAAGCTGTTATAACTGCAGCCTGTGTCATCCCACAGCTCAAAAACATGAATCAACCTCAGTGAATCACAGAGAGTAAGAGAGATACACAGAGTAATAGAGATTCTCTCCATTCAGACTGAAGGTCACATAAAGTGCTCAGTTGTTTGCAAGTGTTCAGTTGTTGCACCTCACGAGGCGGGGCAGATAAGTGGCAGTGTGAGGGGAGTTTTTTTTTCTTTTTTACTAGTTTAGAGAGGTCTTGAGGGTGCCAGGAGGAAATACCACAGGTTGCATTACTTCTACAGAAGTGCCTGTGTGGCCGACAGTGATGGATTGTAGGGTTTTTAGAATGAACGTTAAGTGGGCCTGGCTGTCACAGTGTGCAGTGTTTTAAAGTGAATGAAAATTAAGTATCTTGTATGCTGTTTGAAAGCGCTTGGGCTGAGCTCAGAAGTAGTGACCCTGCTGCTGCAAAATGGGCATACGATAAGAACTTCGGTGCTCCCTCATTTTGAATTCTAAAAGATGCAAAACAGGTTTTAATTCTACCTTCCTGTGACTTAAACGGTGAATTACGTTTAAGGGAAATACATCTGATGGAGGACCATGAGTCACGGCGTCCATCCATCATCCATGGCTCCACAGTCCAGTTTCCTGCCTCAAAGATTAACCGGACCTGACCCCCGCCGAGGCTGGGTGAGGAATTAATGTTTCCCCAGGTCCACATTGGACCCGAGCACTGAGTCGTTATGAGAACCCTCAAGGAAGTGAGGGCCTTCAGGGTGACGACACAGTACACACACTATTAACCCCACTGATCTTGGATTATTGCCACGTCAGACTGATGCTGGTTATCGCACACACAGACCGGGCCAAAAGGACCGGCCATTGTGTCCTGAGGTAGGCTTTACCACAGGAGGTGCTGTGATTGAACATTGTCAGCGACAACAAAAAGCTCCACTCATTCATCTTTTCAGACACACGGAGTGAATTTCCTGCACAAAGGAACCAAATTTGAAGCAATCACTGCAGCTACGACGCTTTTTGGGGGGCGTGATTCACATCATTATTAGAGACCTGTATTCAGTTCTGAACACCAACAATCCCTGGAAGGTATTGGGAGAATTGCCAAATGGTAATCACCAATAAATCATTTCTAAAACAAAGATCTCAGAAATAACACTTCTCCCAAACTTGTGTGTGGGAAGAGAAATCGTTTGCGTGCGAATCAGCCTCAGTCACACGCATGATTCAAATGTTCCCTGATGGGGAGGGAATGAAGAGGAGGGGAGGGGGCAGCACAAACACACGGAAGAGCAATATTGTCATAATTGTTGCTGGAAAATAATGGCAGTCCCCCACAGCAGTTCAACCTATGTGCACTGTCCCTCTATTGTTTATTTATGCTCTTTGGTAGTGTGTCTCCTCTTGAAAATCAGAATGGGGGGGTGGGCATGAAATATGTTTATTTTTAGCCATGAAAAATGTGTCTCCAGCTCTAGGACTGCACCTCGGGGGCATGCAGACATTGCTGTCATGAATGGGAATGAAGCTTTGTGCTTCAAGTGTTCAAGTGCTCCACAATTTTAATGTGAGGCAATTTTTGATATATATATATATATATATAAAAAAGGAAACACTTTGTGTTGGAAGTCACTGAAGAAGGCAAGACAGCTCATCAGACACAGAGCGCCGTAATGACAAGAAAATTAGAGACTGCAGTCGGTTATTGACCTGAATTATTATGTAAGATTCGATACTGCAGGACCTAGTTTTGTTACAGAGATAATGGCAATGTTGTTTCCTCAGCTTCATTCAATTTTCCAAGCTAAACTTTTGGTCCTCTGAGCATATGTGTGCTGTGTCACTACAAAGTCTCAGCCTGACTGAAGGCAATGAATTCGGGGCTTCTGGGAAATCTGTCTGACTTGCTCAACTCATTTTGCGTTCACCTGAGCTGCACTGAGGTAAATAGCTAATAGAGCTGCAGATAGGGTGGTTCGCTGAAGCGCTACGTGGCGAGTTCCAATGTGCTGCAACGTGCATGTACCCAACACACACATGATTAAAAGCCAGAGTTTGGTACGTTAACGTGTGATATCATGGGATTTCACAGGGACTGTGAGGAATGTCTGCTGTCATCAGAGCAGAAAAAAAGGACCAGATGAAGAAAATAAGCCTATTTCCTGCTGGTTGACATGCTGTCAGAATCTAATGTCTTCTCCCAGCACTACTGAGTCAAATATCCAGCTAAATGAAGAGGCTGCAGAGCATGATAATGTGATTTTAGTGCTAGTGTGTAAACAGAGAGCAACAACACAAAGTGAGAGGTAGTTTTTGCCAGTGGCACCAGCACATCCTTGAGTGGAGGAGAGAGCCGCCGCAATGCCCCGATATTCTACTGTAGGATGTGTGTTTGATTCATTATCTCTCCCATCATGATGATTCAGTGCCCCTGAAAGACTTACTGTCCGTCACAGGGTGCAGAGGACCGAGTCTCCCCGTTACGTAAAGGGATTGTTCTTCTCTCTGTGACCTCAAGCTGTTTCAGCTTATCAAGTTGTAAACAATGTGCAACAATAAACCGATGAGCACTGTGTCATCAAGCTGCAGCCCCTTCTTGTTTTATGAGCGGCTCTGGGAGCACAGAGTCAAATGTCAATGACGTCAATTAGGTTGAAATGAAAAGGATCAGACCCGTGGTCCTTCCTCCGTCCCCACCCTGCTGAATCTTATAAAAATAAAATGCTTGTGAACAGGAGACAACTGTTCCAGCAGGAAATGTTCAAGAGGAGGAAACGTTATGTGGAAATTCAGATGGGTGAAAGGAGGAGTGTTCATGATTCACCCCTACTGCAGCCTGACAGTCCCCATCAGTCTTATACTCTCCCGATCCATTCTTCTGAGTGCTCCGAGCCTATACATAGCAACAGTGCACTTGCGATTCACTAGCAAGCCAGTGCATCATCCGCTATCTCTGGCCCTGTCTAACGCTTGGCTAGCCAAGCGGTGCATCTGTAGAGACTTCATGAATAAAAATGCAGCAATAAACTTCGATTCTAATCAAAAACCGATGCAGGGCTTAAATACGGCGAGTTTGCATTGCTCTGTAATCACCGGGATCTCTAAGGTGCCATCGTTTTGCAAAGCGATGATTAATTTCTTTGGGGCTTCATACACATGAGGCTCTTGATCATATAGGCCACGGTTGTCTAAAGTGAAAGCACCAGTAGAGAAATGATGCAAAATGATGACATTGGTGGTTCGGCATGGGAATTTTATGAGTCTTATTACAGTAATTGGTTCTTGTTGTTGAAAAATCTGAAGAGTTCATGCCTGACTGAGTGGAACAAACTGGAAAGAAATTCCCACCTTTGCCCCCGAGTGCGTGTGTTTAAAGAGGAAGGGGAGAAAGAGAAAGAGAGGTGGTGAAGGAGAAAGATAGCAAGAGGCCCCCATAGGCCAGGTTTGGGGTTTTAATAAGAAGCTCTGAAGAAAGAGGCAGTGCCCGCAGGGAGAGAACCTCCACACTGATAACCGCGGCGAGTGTGAGGCAGTGGACACACTCATATTAAAAAGAGGACAATGGCAAGACAGATGGAAGAGAACCAGAGAGAATGAGACCTGATGATCAGATGGCTTGTGTGTGTTTCTGTGAACCAATCCCTTTCACCAGTCTCAGTTCACTGAAAACCTCAGCGGACGTTCTACTCCTTCCCTGGTTTTAATTAAAAAGATAGAGTTGAGATATTTACCAGCAATTAGACAGTTTCTAAACTGCCATTTTGTGCAATATAATGCAGCGATAACATTAACAAGCTGTGGGAAATTTGATTATGTGAATGCAGCATTCTGATATGGCTGTGTTGCACATCAAGTTGCCATATATTGCCTTATTCAGACTGATGTGCTTATTTCAGGATGGTGCATGGAACAAAGACGAGCGCCACTGGACCAAGAGAGGGAGAGACACAGAGTCGGACAGACGGCGTGCAAGCCATCATAATCATGAGGGACTGCAGCCACATTACGGATCATTTTCCTACCTGAATCTAAATGTTAATGGTCAATTAAAGTTGACATTGAATTTTGACCCCTGTGCTCCATTTTTACAATATTTGGAATAAATGTTTTCATACGGGTAATAATACTTGAATCTGTGTAATTTTCCTTTCTCTCTGTGAATCATTCATCCCATTTATGAGTCGCACATTAACATAATGCTCCATACATATATCAAAGTAAGTGCTGCTTGTGTATCGGTGCATACTGATTTGTGAGAAAGACCTGATTTGTATGAAAGATGCATTTTTGAGGTTATTATGATCATTCACTCCATCACAACAAACAGCAGCAAAGTAAGAGGAAAATTGTCCTTGTGAAGATAACACTAATTGTTGGCTGACACACTAACTAGCTGTCATGTCGTTTTATGTTGATGTGTTTCCTCTTTGTTGCTCCACTACTATGTCATGTGATGGACAGATGGTTCAACCAATCAACTTTCAAGTGGATAAAAGTGCCTGCCAAACTGTTTCCACTGTTCCCAGACCTTTCTGTGTAACAAATCATCTTGTGCGGAGTCAAGTGAGTGATACTATGGAACAGTGACAGTCAGGCCTGCACCCTCCTGTTACTGACTGATAACCTAAGCTATTTGGTGTTAAGTACAGCAAAGGTCAAGAGGCCAACTGCTAATTGAAACCCTATAGCCGTAAAGTGTTTACCCGTGCTGGTGCAGGTAGCTCTGTCCTCCCTTGAACAATCAACTCCACCAGTGAAAATATAGGAAGCAAGAATGAGTCAAAGGACCGTTCAAATCCATTCACCTGGCAACCGACATAATCACACCTCTTAACAGCACACAGCAATCAAACACATTACAGCTCTGTAATCTGCAGCCGCATGTATATATGCATGTCACAAAAAAATAGTGTAATCACTCATCTATCAGACGATGTAGACCAAACTTTGTGCAAAATTCTATTTTTGAGTAAATCCGGAGTGAAAGTAGGGTAGTTTTTTTCCGCACTGGATATTGAAGGCATGCAAATTATGCGTCACGTTGCCCACAATTTATCAGCCAATGATCAGGATCCGTCATCCATCAATCAAATGGCTACCATCGTTGCGATATAAACGCCTGAGAAAAAACGGGAACCATTAACCACCACCACCGACACAAAACTCTCTTTCGCCTCTCCTCCCTCTCCCTGCGGTCCATCACTTAGCCTAGCTGTTAGCAAGGTATAACGTAGCTAGCCTACTAGCTAACAGTTAGCTATGTTAGCTAAACACACTTGCACATGCGCACACACACACACACACACACCACAACATCCAATCAAATTTGAAACACTGTGTCCCGTGCCAAACATTGAAATTAGTTTTCCTTACTCGTGCAAACTCATGTGGAAACTCGTGGAAGGAGGCGGGACAAACAGGACAAACGTCCATTTACTCTTCTGTCTAATAGTTTAACCAAGCCAAACAACAGCTCTCAAGCTCAAGTAAGACATATTATAGCCTATGTCTTGTGTCTATATAACCTCTATCTGTTTTAAAAAGTTCTCCTTCTTTGCTGCCTGAATGAATGTAACTGATAACACTGGAGTGCGCAAGTGCATTGTCATGGTTTATTCTGGATCTGCTTATTGTCAATACTGGCAAACTATTTAGGTACTAATGAATTGGTGCCTAGCTTGTAGATGTAGTATGATTCTAAGCAACTACACAGTCCAGTTGTGTGGTGAGGTGTAAAAATGCTCAACATCTGGTGGTTTTACCCAGTTTGATCCCATTTCTTATACAAACTCTGATATTATGCACTTACTTAACCAATACTGACATCATGCAGTATCCAAAGGAATGAGCAGGGTGTTTAAAATTAAACCACTATCTTCAAATAGGAGCTGAATGATGTCTGCACCAGGAGCGGAGTGATGACACCTCCCCCGGCCAAAAGTTACACCACCGTCCCCGGAGAGCTTTCCTTGTAATGAGACGATTTGCATACTGATGGTCAGTTGCTCTTGTTATCACCCCCGGAGTCAAATAAAACCACATGAGCCCCGATGAAGCGAGAGGCAGCAATGAGTTCAGATGTATCAGTCTCATTTTACTGACTGTATTCTGATGCTTAGGGGCGATAACGGTACAAATATTTGGAGATATATTATTCTGTGAGTCATCTCAATGACACAAAAAACAAATATTGCATTTCTTCCAATAAGCTCTGTTTTTTGTTTTTTTTCCAAATGAGTCATAAATGGGAGCATTCACAAAAAGCTAATCCAAGACATTCCCATCTGAGTTGAGTCAAACCTCCTCCTGATGTTTCTGCTGCTCATCAGTCTTTTGCCTGAAGTGATATCAAGCTTTCCTCCCTCGCTATCCCCGGATTCTCTGAGCAAAGCTGCTCCGTATGCACTCCCCTGCAGCCATTACAGCCAAAACCTGGACAGCTGCTCACCTGGGAGACACACACAAACACACAGCTACGCACAGTTAAAGCTCCTGCTCTCTCTGTGGTTTCTCATGTCATGCTGTGGAAACAAAACACTAGCCGTGGTGGAGCGAGAAAGACAGGAGACACCTCTGACTTGAACTTGAGGCTGCTGAAAGCCTCTCACTGGCTTGAACTAGTGAGGTGTCTTATCTCTGCTCTCTCATTGTTTTAGCCACTGATTTTGGCATTACTGGAGAGTCAGAGGTGGACAGATTGGTGCCAGCAGAGTGAGAGAAAGAGAGAGGTGTCCCATTTCAATCTCCAGCTCACATTAGTCATGCTTGTGCTCAAACTGAATCTAGATTTGATGGCGAGGAATATCTGGGGCAGTGCTAGCAATCTGCCACAACCTTCTCCTCGCAGCCTCCTTCATTATATTGGTCTCGTAATTCGTTTTTTTTTACGTCGCTTACCTAAATGAAAGACTCTCCCTAGGACGTTAAAAATTCATTTCAAATGTACTGCAGGATGATATTAAGTGTAAAAATATCAAAGCAGGAAAGGAAAATGTCAGGAAAGTGTGTTGAGTGACAATAAGTGGTGGTTTTGTGGATCTCTGTGTGAGTCTGTGACTCAAAAGAGAATGAAGGGTCTGGAAAGCTGAGAGAGCAACTTTGGTTACTTGATGATAAGCTCAAAAGATTGACTGCCTGCTGCACTTTTCCCTGCCGCCTGGTGAAGGAAAAAAAATTGCTTGCAGTTTAAATAGCATGTTTTCTTAATCCTACTTCACTGGGCAGCTGCAGGCAATCTTCAGATGTTATATTTTCCTCTTACTCTCCCCGCTCGCTCGCTCACTCTCTTTCTCTGTCAGACGGCTGTTAGTGACATAAAGCTACTGCTTTGCCATCCTCTCAAACACTAAGCCCCTAAAACATTGTGTCGGCCTCCCAGTGCTGAGAACGTCGCTGCAGTCCAATGTTGCACTGTTGGCCGTCAGACTGCTTGGCTCCTGGTCTGTGTACAGTATGGTGTGTGGAGCAGGGCCAGATCTGCTGGCAAAGGCCGGTAAAGCTGCAGCCCAAGATTTAAGCTGAGAGACACGACTTGTCAAGCTGAAGGCCAAAGGCCTCAGAATATGCCAGCTCCACTATCAAAAGACGAAACTGCAGCTTTGTGAGACTTCAACAAACACCACTTAGATGGAGAGTCAAAGATACTGAAGCTCTTACTGTTGCCCTACATCACAGGTGCTGTGCGAATTTCTGCACAATAATATATGGTATGGCTGGATTAAATGCAGTTTCGTAAGATTACGTAATAGTGCCATTAAAGTTAGTATCTTACATTACAAAGTCAAAAAATGTTTTTTTCCTTGATTTGTAAGATTCTTCTTGCAAATCTGTGACTTTATAATGTTTTTGTTCTTATGTTTTAATCAAGAAAGGAAACACATCTGTCTGCTTTGAAAAGTTGGAAAGCACAGGCACCATTATGATCAGGTGATTCTGGGCTACAATATCAAATGTTTCCTTACTGCCAAATCTGACAGGTAAGTAGAAGCTCTTCCACTGCAGACATAATGCCTCACAAGCAAACCCTGTGCAGCCTTGTGGTGTCGATGTGTTTCCTTCAACAAATTGCAAATATATAGGTTTTATTTCTCATAGATTTCTCATATATTTGTGACTTTATAATGTTTTCTTGTAATATTGCAGCTGTAAACTCCACTCTCTCTTCCAGCTTGTTTGATTTTACTTATAATATGCTGTCGTAGTTTCTTAAAATCTTACCCAAAATGTTTTGTTTTTTTTTGCTTTAAAAGTAACTTCTCTCTGTAAGTCAATAATAGTACATGGAAATTCATTGAGTTTTAGAGGCGGCAATGACTGGGGGCTGGATGTGTAGGTAATTCAGAGCAGCTCGTTTAAAAAAATGAAAGCAATGAATGTCAACTGTTTTTCTTTTTGGTACTAGAAACTTAGTTCAAAATTTAGTTTCAAATCACAGATTGGAGTAAGCAATGGAAAAATAGTGCAGCATAACAAATAAAACTCCAGTTTCTTTTCTCTGCTAATTAAAACTGTGACCCAGTGACACAGGACAAAACAACTATCATAATTGTGCTTATTCTAAATTCTAGGCAGAAAACAGAACTATTATTATTGGGTTTTTTTGTATTTTTATATCGACTAACCATAAACAGAGTGAACTTGGAACAGGAAGACAGAGTGAATTATCAAGGCTCATGTGCTTCTGTGTTTTATAAGGCATGACATCAGTACTCCCCTCACACCTACCAACAAGCCTCCTCTATATTGGACACTGACCTTGGCCAGCAGTCTGGCATGCATCCTGTTCGTCTAGCCGACATACAATGTAAATGGGTTTCTGAAAATTAAAAATCCATGCTGCCCAATTCAATATAGGACATTGTTCTAGGCATGGGGAATATGCATTAGGGTGTAATGATATTACCTATAGCTCCAAGACGCCCCCCAGTCCCTTGAGGAAATGTCTCCGGGGGTCTAAATACATACCGTACTTGAATATGGAGGTGTGTATGTGTGTGTGTGTGTGCGCACCACAACATCACTGAGAGGCAGCCATTTGCAGCGCTGATGAAGTACAATTTGTGGCACAGGCTAATTGGATGGATGAGAGCTTGCTGCCTAATGGATGGCAGTTCAGTGCACTGACTTGTGTGACATGTTTTCTCGGCCACCAACACACAGTCATTCAGTGGCGATGAGCAGGAGTCATTAAGGAATTAGGGAAAACACGGCGGCAGCAATGTAAAAGCACCACACTGAGCTTAACGCTTTAAGTGTTTTGATTTCTGCACAGTAGCTGGTCGTCTCTACAGTCGTATGTTCTCATTCTGCAAATGCCCTTTCTGTTCCTCTCCCGCTCTGACCTTTTCTCCCACAAATTACATTTCCCCCTACCAGGACCAATATGTTTTGATAGAAATGTAATGTTCCTCTCTCCCCTTGTATCGTCTCACACACAAAAACACAGATGAAACTTTATTTTTCAGTATCTACTATCTGACACACCTTTAATGGAACGGATACGCTCCTATTTCATAAATCCAGATGTCTCCACAAGTCACATTATAGTTCATGTTTTATTTGCACCATGCGCCCATAAACATGACCTTAAGTGTGTTTTTTATGCTAACTACAGTGACTGTAAATGTTACAGTAAGCACAGTGACTGTTTACTGGGCACTGAGTGCTTGTAAAGTGCAGGTGACCTACAGCTCTGACTTACTGTACCCAATGATAACTGAAGCTGCTGCTGCTCTGCTCACATGCTGCTCACCCTGCGCTGTTTGAAAAATAATTGCGTCCATGAAATGCTTGGTACGCCCGCCATCCACACCAAAGACCTCTCTATGATTGACACAAGGGACAAAAATGCATGAAATGTCTTCTCTGTAGTGAAAATGCAGCAATCATAACTCCTATTAAACCATAGCTTCACAATTTAGCAGTATACAGAGTAGATTTCTGGGAGACAGTGCAGTCCTCTCACTTTCCTCTCTCTTCCTCTGTCCTCCCTGATGGATCTCACTCATCACTTCCCTCCATGGCTCCATCCTATACTCTCTCAACCAATTCTCTTCTTTCTCTCCCTCATGGTGGAGTTCAGGGTCTCAGTGAAGGTTCGGTTAATGATGAAGCGCTCTGTCACACATGTGCTCCCGCTGTCTGTGAGCAAACTGTCCAATGCATCAGCTGAAGGTTGGGGCTCTTATTGTGACACGGAAGCAGCTGTGATTTCTTTGTCCCTCACATGAGAAATGCAAAACAAGACCAGCGCCATATGTCAGACCTTGACTAGACTTGTTTGAATTTTCATTATTGATATTACGTATTCTGTGGGCGTGACTCTAATAATTTCACTTTTGCGGTTTGGAGTCACAGAGTGGCTGTCAAGGTGAGTTCAGTGATTTAGACTTTTCAGTAATGTTTAGATTTAAGGTCGCCCCCGTCTAGGAAAGTGTCCTCCTTGTCCTTGTTCTATGATAGCTATTATTCACAGCTCTGATTTCTCCCCTCCGCAGCAGGAATAGTTTACAGACAAGGCTGACACAGTAATGTCCTGTTTTTCAACTGTGTTACATAAAAGTGTGTCATTTTATGTCACAGGGCTTTCTCAGTTGGGTGGTGTTTTTCTCTCTCCACTGTTTGGAGCCATGTATTTCATTTCAAATCTAGGGCACGGTCCATTTCACCCAACAACCTAAGGAAAAGTAGTAATTGGTGCATCTTGAGAAGAAAAAAAACAACAACTGAACAATACCGTTGGCCTTACTGCATGGAGAGTCAACAAAAATGATCTAAACACAAATATTCTACAGGAGTTACTCATTATGCTCAGTGAGCAGCCGTGCCTTAAGTATTTCAAGCTCTTATTCAGATTGGCAAGAAAATGCTCCATGACAAATTAAGTGCTACAAATTGCTCAGTGGGAACAATCTTTAATTAAACACATACCATAGAAATACACTAGGACTTTGCAACAACCAATTACTGAAAGACATTTAACTAAAATCCCTTCACACCCCTCATAATTATAAATACGTATGTATTTCATACGGTATGATGCTGTCACCTAAGATTGTGTCCATAACGATTTCATGTGTTAGTGGGTGTGTTTTGTGGTGTGAATGTACTATGAGATATGGGGGTGAGCATCCCAACAGGACACTTTGCCCCTGGCTCAGCGTTCTGCACAAAGAGAGGGAGACAAGATGGGAGACAAGATGTGCAAATGTGCATGTTTGCACTTCAATCTCTTTCTGGCCTTCTTCCTCACACCATCACACGCTCTCTCTCTGTCTCTCACAGGACAGCAGCTACCTGCAGGCAGTGAGGCCTTGGTTGGCCTTGTAAATGCATTCAGTTCCTTTCTAACAATTCTCAGAGCAAACAGATAAGTTCTGGGTATTTTATTTAATCTTGGCCAAAAGTGACTAATACCTCAGTTCTGAAAAATATTACACAATTGTACCTCTGAGGAAATTACAGCCTTTATCCCTGTATTTTTATTCTGATACATTGCCGAACTTGATAAAACAAACCACTAACCCGATTGTCAAAATATGGTAAAAGTATGGTTTGAAGTACACAAATGTATGTCAATATACACTCCTATTTGGCCAGCGATGCTGCATTTAGAAAGTGGGCATTAAAGGGACTACAAAAAATTCAAGATCTGTATCTGCCTCACTCTGATAACACAATATCATTCGAATAAATTAGACATAAATATGACATAGATAAAAGATAAAATATTTCTTTAAATTCCTCCAGCTAAGGAATTACATTAGAACGAGTCAATATAGTCTCTTAACCAGGTCTCCAACTTCTGAAAGGTCCTATAGCAGAGCTATATATTTATTTGTTATCAAACTCAGTTAAAAATGCAGATCATAAATGAGAAGCATGGAAGGAAGATCTAGGTACAGATATATCCACCCTATGGACCTGTACCATTCCACGTGTGAGAATTTAATAAACAAAGTAAAAAATATCTAACTAGATACAATCTGGATATGCTAAAGTGTGAACAAGGTGACAAGATGTGAACAAGTGGGAGCAGATACAGGAACTCACAGGCAGAACACAGAACAATCTGACCAACATGGCCGTAGCCAGCTATGAGGTCACCAAGGTCCGGACCTCGGTAAAAGTTTCTGTGAGAAAAAAAATAGAAGAAGCAGCCACAGGGCTAAATAGCATGATAAACATATCGGTCAGCTTTTATTTTGAAACGACACGCGGGAAGTTGATGTATCGGCGGAATGCAGAAAACTGAAATTGAGATGACAGGTGCCTGTGGGGGGGGGAATAGGTCTAATAATATAAAAAGTCTAAGTCTACTTTATATAATTGTGGGTCATTTTGATGTAATTATGTATAGCTAGAGGGGTCCAAAGTGATGCATTGTTAAATCATGAACTAACTGTGATAATTTTTTTTTTTTGCATGGGATGAAAGAAACTCAAGAACAGATGAAAAAACTAATAATTGACACCTATACTGTACCGGTCTGGAAAGTCATTTCTAAATCTTCGGGACGCCAGTGAACCACGGTGAGAGGCGCCTTTATCCACTGAAGGAGAACACTAAGCTTAGAACAGTGGTGAAAACCTTCCCTAGATGGCTGCCATACAATTAAAAAAAATATATAAAATTAACATTTAATTAATTCCGGACCCCTCTGGACCTTATAGGACCTCACCAATTTCAAAACCCTGGCTACAGCCCTGCTGACCAAGGGAAAACACGGAGAAATCACACACAGGTGAGACACATGAGGTAATCACAGGAGGGAGGGTGGAGGAAGAACAAGACAGGTAATTTCAAAATAAAATGGGACGGCTCTGCTCTGCCGTTCAAAAAATAGGCCTGTGAATATTCTCATTTGTCCAGGTCATAGTTATCTCAAGGACATTTAAATCGAATGCAACTGGACTTGGTTATTTGTCTAGGAAGACGTTTCACCTCTCATCCAAGATGCTTCATCAGTTCATGTTTGCATCTGACCAGATCCAGGACATGTTCTAAAAATAGTTTACATCAACAAATAAAGGTAACAAACCTACTGCTATGACTATAGCGATTGTTGAAAATGTTGAACTATCCCTTTAAGTAGTTTTAGTCAGTACTATCAACAAATTTAAGTAGGTATTCAAAAGAAATGAGCCCTACAGACACAAAAACCTTCACCTTCAAACACACACATACTGCAAGTGTAAACACACTCTTCTCCAGGGCTGTTCTGCCTTTTGAGGTTTACAGGACACCGTGCTTCTCCCTGTGGCTTTGTGGCCCTGTGGCCCTGATGCTCGGTGCAACATGAAGCAACAGCATGGAGGTGCCTTGGGAGCTCCCTTCCGCCCAACTACACACATCTTTGCGCACATAAACTACTGTAAACACACACATACACACACACACACACACACACACATTCCCCGTCCTTCCCCGAGGCCTCTCCTCCCTCCTCTCTCCGCCTGTCTCAGCGGGAAGGTCACAGGCACACAGTTATCGCGTTCGATTTGATTATGTCTTAATCCAATCAAGCAAAGAAGAGAGAGCGGCATTGATTTTTGAGACATTGAATAATGCTTATTGGGCTTAGAGGCACATGGCTGATTCCTGGACAAGGTTAAGTCCAGGGGGGAAATATCATATCTGTCACTGAGCCTGTCACTGAACATGTTTATGCTTTATTTCTAGATTCACCCTTCTCACTGCAAAATGTAAACAAGCCTGTCAGCTCCTATTGTATTCACATTCATTTTGGGTCACTTTTGTTTAGTAACATTGTCATGTAACAGTAGACTGCCATATGAAACCCGACAACAGCTACAGATTAAACGCCTGGGCAATAATGACTCAGCAGAAGGACCATGAAAGGAATAATCACCGCTTGAAAAATGATAATCCATGCAGAGGGATGGACTCTGGCTTTAGGAATGAAATGGGAGACATATGGGAATGGTTTGCACTTGGAAATTGAGGATTAGGTTGTATCAGTAACATGAGAGGAGCACTTACAATATTGTGGCAGGCTTGAGAGCTAAGCAGCTTTCAGCTATTCAAATACATCTGGAGCATGTTGGGCACAGATGATCACACAATTACACATGTGCATGAGTGCATTAACACTCATAAAGACACATGTGTACACAGAAATCGTAACATTCGATGAGATGTTGAAGCAGAAGCATGTGTGGTTAGTCAGCAGTCTGAGGATGCGTCCTTCAGCCTTCACGCTGTCAATCAGTCAGGTCAGTGAGAGTAACCTCAACTGCACAAAGATGGCCATGTCCTGGAATTACATTTGTTGACCTAGTCCATTCTACACCTGTTATAGTTGTGCAGGGCTCCTGTGTGGATGGTTTGCAGTAAATGAAACCAAAGCAAAAGATGCTATCTTTATAATGTGTAGCCTTTCTGCTTGGAGCCTAAAAAACTGGCCTGTGCTGTTGCTCTGCTGAGTTTGAAGACTGAAGAACAGTGTGTCTGCAGCAAAGCGTCGCCCCCGCTCCTCTTCCCACCCTCCCCGAACAGCAAACAACAAGCCGGGAGATGACGATGACAAGAGCTTTTGGGGAATGGCGAGGCCCACTCACCTTCTGGTTCACCACACAGTGTGCACTGTGATTCTAAACAAGGACCAAAGAGAGACAACAGCAGATTAATAGAGGCAACACATATGTGAAAGTTTATGTCTGTGCATGTGGGTGTGGGGACAAACATTAGCATCACCGCCTTGTATGTAAAAATGCTAACAACTGCTATTCAAGATTCAGCGTTACACATACACTCTCTGTCTCTCTCTCTTTTGCTGTCAAAAACAAATAAAAACAATAAAGCTGAACAAATAGCATGGACAACAGCAGAGCTTTTCTGCTCCTTATGTAGGCCTACTTACAGAGCAGAACCCATGTGCAACATAATAGAAACCCAGCAACCATGCATAATATGACCATCAGCCACATGCGGCTGCATAAAAAGATAAAATGATGCAGAGACAGGCGTCAAATGGAGAAAAAAACAAAAAGAACAAAATGAGACATCATATTGCTTCAATTCATCACTGCCATGTGTGAGAGATGCTGTTTGGCAAAAACTATGAACGCACAAACCTGGGTGAGGCTGGAAATTCAAATCAAAAGCAAAAGAGGCATTGATTTTTAATTGCACACTATCCATCATTTTTTTCATCTACATCAGGACCGATCTTTTAATTTGAGGAAACACCAGGCATTACATGCATCATGCGTTTTCATGTAAACATGGGAGATGAGTTGCTGTTTTTTTCCTTTTGTTAATCAGCTGTTATTATTCTCATGCAAGGCTCAAAATCTAAATCAACATATGGGAGTCGCTGATAATGAAGTATCAGTCTTTCCCAGGAGCCAACAGCGTGTAGGCAGCCTGCAAGAAGTGCTCCAAGTTTATTTTAAACAAACAAGATTATTAAATGGGTTTGTTTTGCAGGGACAGGCACCGGGCATAATGAACAGAATGTTGATGAGAATGAGCGTTATGTCCTCGGGCCTTGGTTTCCACAGACTGTCCCAAAACAGCTGTGGTGTGTCAGTGTTTGTCTCTGCTCCCTGATGTAGCAACGGCCAGAAGAGGCCACATTCCTTTGTATTTAAAAAAAAAAAATCTAATCACCGCTAATTAAGAGGCTCAGTAGATAAGCAGAAAGACTTTTGACTTGACTTATTTCGGTTAAACAGTGACACAGCTGCTTTGATCGCTCGGTACCCTTCATTTATGGGGTACGGAAATAAAATAAAACACAAGGATAAGTGCTTGAAACACTGAAGTGCTGCCATTTCTCCCTCCCTCTCTTCAGATGACCTTGCTCATAGGCATCAAGGGCAGACCAGCAGATGAGTGAAGAGCACTCACTGTTAAAGGCTTGGTAGCTGTCAGTCTGTACAGACTGTACAGTGTCACAGCCACACTGCCCTCTCATCACAGAGCTGCCTGCTCAATCTTACCTTTCTGCAGAAAAAAAATGGTTCTGTTCTTTTTCTGTGCCATTTGACGGATCTGCACACCCCACCCCTGACTGAGTAAGAACACTGCAAACACAATACAGTGTTTAAACACTTAGAAGACAAAGAGATAATGCTGCTGTTATTGACACTTTAGAGAAGCACTTGTATTCTATAACTTTATCGGGATGTCTGCTCTCGGGTGCTTTGCTGGGGAGGCGATGGTTGGAGTCTGTGAGGTGGACCCACACACAAACGGTCTGGCTGGCAGTGCAGTGGTGGACGGCTGAAGCCTGGAGAACATTTACTGGTTTAATTAGTCTTTTTTACTTCCCTTTTCCCTTCAGAATAACTCCACAGACTCAAAGCAATTGGCTCCATTAATTTGTCCTGCCTGTTTAAATCTAAAGCTCTGTTCAATTTCTGTGTGTAGCCCATATTGATCTTGGTTGGGCAGCTTTTACAGTAGGCCATAGGACCAGTTCCTGGGTAATTCTCATTTGCTTTTCAATTGGAGGTGTGAAAGAGCTGCCAGCCTTTGGTCATAAACTAAATTTATTATCACTTTTAACACTTTGAGGATTAAGAAGAAGAAAATGTTTCTGATTTGAAGTGCTAGATCAGTCAGTTTGAACTACAGTATTAGCAACATGCTCAAAATGACAATGCTAAAATAAATTAGTATACTTTTGTTAGTTAGCAAAATACAGCACAGACTTAACGTAATGTCATCAAGTTCAGCTGGTGTCTGAAAGGTTTATCCTCAGAGGACCATTAATGTTTCCACCAGGTTTCATGATAATCCACATAGCCTACTGTATGGTTAAAGTACATCCCATCAAACTTTTCTCTCTGGTTTGAGGTGGGCTATGTGGAACTTACTAGAAAAAACAAAACTACATATCAACATCTAAGAATTAGAATTTAACAAAGGGATATTACACTTATCACAAGGCTGGAAATTTGCGTTTTATTCTCCTCTCTTAAAGGCAGATGAAAAAAGTAAGCCTTTTGAGTTGAGCAAAACCAAGATTTCCAGGAGCTTTAAAGTTAATTTTTCACTTTGATGGTTGCTCTTTCTATCACAAAGACTGAATATTAAACAGAAATATTTCACATTATAAAAAAAGTCAGTCCAAATATCATGCTAGAAGGAGAGTAGTATCATCAGAGTAAACAATAATAAGGGCTGTGTTTGATGATGTGAAACCTCAGCCATGTAGGGAGTTTTTTTCTTGTGATGCTGAAGAAAAGGAGAGAAACATGTTTATGCATACATAACCTATCCAAACGCATAAGAGACTGTTAAAGATCTTTTTCAGATTGCTAATTTCAGTTAGCATCTTCTGAAAGTAGAGTAAAACTCGACACTGGCCTCTTGTTGCTTGTGAGTAAGCTAAAATAGAAACTCACAGGGGTCTGTGGTGTCTCCTGGTATCAGTCTCCAAAGACAACACACTTGGTATAACTCCTCAGCCTGGATCTGATAATGTATTCATCCATAATTAAAGCCTTCATTTCCATATCAGTATGGCTTGCTCACACCTTCCTTGTTGGCTGAACTCTCTTTTACAGTACCTCCTCTCTCTTTCTCTCTTTCTCTCCTGATCATATGATGGGTGAGAGATACAGGTGTTAATTAGCTAGTGCTAAGATTGTTCTTGGCTTTTTCACAAGAATGCTCTATGAGAAAGCAAGGTTATATAAAGCAAGGTGAGACAGGCTTGGAAACTTTGTTAAGAGAGTTGGTGCATTCCATCAACGACCTAGGATACACTTGGAGGAGCGGCCCATAAGCTCTGTTTGTTTGTTCAGAGTCGGGCCAGCACACAGATTGTGAGACATAAGTCAAACAGAGGCCTGTTTATTGGGAGAGGGTCAATAGATAGTCAATAAAGGGAAGTCGTACGGCTCACACAGATGTGCGCTGACACAAATAAACCGACATAATTGTGTACTCACAAGCGTGACCACACACGCAAACAGACTCGCACAATTATACCCGAGTAAATCACAAGCGCAACACACTCCCAGAGCTTGTAGCCTCACCTATGTGGACGATCACCAGTTTCAGTTTACCTTCCCTTTGACTGGCACAGTCCATCTTCAGTGGCACCCCCTTATGCATTATTGTAGGTTAAGACTGAGTTTATGATGATCATCATCATTTAAACTTTAGTTTACCACAAGGTAAGCCAGGACCTCAGTATAGAGCAAAAAAAGAGGGTTTATTGCCAAAAATGTTCATATTCCCTCCAAAGAGGGAAAACAGCAGGCACCTGACATCAAACAGCAAGTGTTTGAAACAAAGCCAGCCATCATGGCTATGTGGATGAAGATGCTGTGAGAACACTACAAACAGCTTCATCACTGTGGTGCTCTGAAGTAAGATGCACCAGAACAAACGGTTAAAACAAAAAAAGCTTTTAGTCGCCTTGTGTGCATAGAAGCAGCAGTGGGCGGTTTGGTGTGACGTGAGTGGGGGGGATCTAAACACGACCTTCAGTCACAAACGCTGTCATTCTGCGGTGAGTAAAAAGCCATCACATGTCAAGATGCATCCCCAGTTTGTTCACAAAACATGCCTGTGTGTGCACATGTGTGGCTGTGACACCACTGATACTTGAGGCAAGCACATCTTACTACAATAAGAGAATTATTATAATACATTCAATACAATACAATTGGATTATTACAGCTGCTGAGAGTTTCTTAGCATTTATATTGTCTTTAAACTGTGCAGTTAATCTATTTGCTATATATAATGGGCTAATAACTGATTTACAGCTCCATTAACACATACTGATAGAACAGTCTCTGTACAAGTCAGCTGTGACACTGTGTCTGGTATTGTTTGCACTTTGTGAGTTTGTGTGCATTTGTGTGTGTCACAGAAAAATGTTTCACCACAGAGGTGTTCTGGAGTAATTTGGCAATGTGTCTGTGGAGAGCTTTTGTCAACATGATAGGTCACCTGGAATTGGATGTAGATTGTTGATGTTTCATCTCTCACCAAAAAAGGATTCAAGAATCTACAATCAAGTCCAGCTGACCTAGATTTAACTTCCTGTCAATTTGATGGTGTCACAGCGGTGCAAGATTTAGTCATGAATCTCTACAGTACATAGTCAGGATCAAAATGAAGGTTGAGTTGGGAGATGTATTGTATGTTGTCCAAACTATGAACCCTGAATATTGACGTATTAATGCTGAAATATCTGCTGAGCACTCATGGGTTGGGACATCAACATGTTGACAGGTGTGGCAGTTGATGTGATCCCATCACAACATGTTGTCTAGTATTCACCTGTGGCAGTTTCTTCCCGGTGCTGTGTTGCAGACTTATAGTGTGATGATTTTAGTTCCTTTCGTAAGCAGATTGTTGTCATACAGGATGCGTTTTAGAGGCTGGATGACCGAATGAGTTGTACCTTTTTGTTTGCAAATAAGAACAATGGTGGATAGAAGATAAAATACAATAAGAGATTGTATCAGCAAATATGAGTACTTTCACAGTTTTATGAAAGATGGGGTTTGTGGCATTTGATTACATCAGAATCCAGTACCGGGTCCTCTAATTTAATCTAGGTAGTTTTATTTTACTTTAACTGAAACTTAAAGGTTCAAATATGATTTGTAATCATCTTTTATTAGCTTTTGTTTGCTTCAAGCTAAACAAGTATCATAATATAAAAAGCTGATTATCAGCTGATTATAGACACACAGACAGACAAACACACAAACACACAGGCACAGAGTTAAATAATTTATAAACTTCTGTCTTCCAAGCAGTTAAGTGCATATACATACATAGAATATGCATGTTCATATGTTTGCATATATGGATGTGCCTGTTTCTATATATAGTCTATAAGTGTTTGTGTGCCTGTGTGTGCATGCACAGTGTCCTGTAGTAGCTACAGTGTGTGGGTGGACACACTGTGTTCTCACTGTGGGTGTTGTGGCACCAACATTTTGTTTAGCATGTTCAGTCCCTGAACCACAGCCTGACTGTGACAGGAGGGAAAGAAAACAGACAGAGGAAAGAGCGAAGGGATGTGGTTTTGGGTTGGTGAAGGGAAGACAAGATCTGTTAAAAGAGGAAGAGGTAAAACATCCCATCATTTTTCCATCAACCCCAAGGGCCCTGGGTCAGATTTATAGGTGGTTTCTCTCACCTCCTGGGAGGTGAGGAAAGCTGAAAGAAGGAGGGAGATAAATATTTTAGTGGGTGGGAGACGATTTAAGTCTAAGTCTGAGACTGTATTTGAGTGATTTGTTAGCATCTAAGTGTTGAAGTGTGGACGGTAGAAGGAGAGGAGAGGCGGATGTATGTAAAAGCAAAGGACAAGTGTGGTCGGACAGATGGAGAGGGATGGTGGGCCGAAGGAGAAGAGAGCGGTATATAGACGGAGGGAGACAGGGAGGCTGGAGCAGGGGAAGATATTGATGGCCTCCTTCACGCCCCGGCAGCCCTCGGTCTTTCTGGAGCATCTATCAGCAGCGCCTGGCCCTGTGGATGACCGTATTGACACTTGCTGATGGAGAGGGGGTGTCGCCATCGATGACATGTCCCTCACTTCTACTTCCGCTACATCTGCACATCCTCCGTCCTCCCGTCATCATCATTTTCTGTAAACTCTTGTTAAGCCTTCGCGTACGTCCGAACTGACTTATGTGGTTGCACATGAGGCGAGTCATTTATTTATAGCTGTCCGCAGCATGTGGAAGGTCAGCTGTCGTGATAGGGTCAGGTATGTGACAGGAACCCGAGTGAGTTTGACAGTCATATTACTGAAGCCTCTCCCAGGTTCAAGCAGGTTTAAAGCCTCTCACTAACAATCAGAGCTCCTCTCACTGCGGAAATCAAACCCCACTCAGAGCATGATATACTACACGTCTGTGTATTATGTTATATGACAGTCTTGACACCTACGAGTCAGTCATCTTACGCTGCAGTCAGTTCCCATTCAATTGAACCCCCCCTGTACTGCGGTATACGTGAAGCATTTCATCATCAGTCTCTGAGAACGTGTCAGACATCTACCCCCCCATCTTTCACTGCGTCTAACATTGCCGGTAGGTAAAACTTTTAATAAAGTATTGTGTCATTTTGTGGCACAAAATAAGGACAGGCAGACAGAGATACGGCTGTTTGAGGTTCATAATAACAAATGATAGGCACAGGGGGGAAACACATGTTTATCGTCATCTTTTAAAGATAAACAGAAATATGAAGCAGTTCTGTGGATTTATTTGAACATAAACTAGTAGATCAATACTGTTGTAGCTTCAAACCTGTAGCTGTGATGTAGTGACTCAGCATGTACTGTAGTCTCTATAATTGATACATAAATGGCTTCCAGGATTACAGAACACAATCTGTATGTAAATATCCAAGAACATCAACTTCCTGAAGTGACTGAAATGAGGCTGAGCAGATGCCAAACTCGCAGACTTATTATCTATTGGATGATGAATGTAATGAATCACTCTGGGGATGATGTCTCATAACTGTTATTTCTAGGAATCAATAAATGTAATCGTTGTCAACCTCTGTTGCAGCTCATTGCCTTCAACATGTGCACGGCATTGTGCTCGATAACAGTGGACAAAGAAGCAGAAAAGAGAGCCTGTCAAGCATGAAAGTAATCAGCAAGGTCAGTGACAGTGGTACTGAGGCTACTGTCTATTATTCTTATTCATTCAGACATTTTGGTTTTCTAGATAGAAAGCAAACCAGACACAGAAAGGACAAAGTGGGAGAAGGGGGGAAAACACAGTGTGTGTGTGTGTGTGTGTGTGTGTGTGTGTGTGTGCGGGGGTTCTCCGCAGGCATGTCTTTTTGCCTCCTGAAACTAGCGAAAAAATGACTTGATTTGTTTCCGATGGAGTTTCCCTTGTTCCAGTAATTTTCAGTTATGGAACAAGGCAGACTACTGCATATCACTCCATTTGCATTAAGAATATGAGACTTGATTGGATTTAGTAATTTGGTTTGCCATGGAAACAAATTTCATGGCACAGAATTAGTCGACTTTCTGATATCCAGGTCCAACGCGAGACAAACCTGACTCACTGAGATGGTTGATTTTCTGATGAACACCTGAGATCTGTGTCTCATAACTCCACTCTCTAAACAAGACCAACTGCAGTCTAGGCTCTGTGCTCTGTGAGGTTAAACACAGTGATGTTTGGAGCTAAATGCAACCTGTTGATGTTGCAATATGAAAAGTCTGGGAATCAATAATACACTCATTGGAATTCATCCCCCGGGCCCAAAAGACACCTGTACCAAATTTGACTGCAATCCGTCTGTATACAGCTTGTTAAGATATTTCAATCTGTGGACCAATCGCTGTCGTTTACTGAAATCTGGCATCAAAAGTCTGGTCAGATTATCTGATTCACATTCTCTTTGATCTGTGAGTTGAGTTGAGAGACTCTTTTATTTCAGACAAGTTCTTGTGCAGCTGTTTGTGTTCAAAAATTATTAAACAAATAAAATATATTTCTCACTGACTGAAAGAACACAAAGCAGTGAGAAATACATTTTATTTCTTTGAATGAGGCTCATTGAAATAAACACTGCATTAGTACTGAAACACAACCTCAGTTATCGTATCAGCACTAGCATAAAAAAACTCTAATGCGACTTAGCTATAATCTCCATATTTGACTGCTGATGCTCATCTGTTATTTCTAAATCGGACTACGTAGCTCACTTAAATAACTGAACAGCTTAGTAGATAGTGCTAAATGTTACAAACACTGCCAAAAGATAAAGAAGAAAACAGTCTTTCTTTGTAGCCTATATCTATTACAATGTAAACATACAGAATAACTTGATTTCAAAGCCCAAGCAGTGTTCTTTCCTTCTACCAATCTCCAACAGGACACACACACTTTCTCACATACAAAGACTTCATAAAGGGGCTGGAGTGTGTGCGTGTGTGTGTGTGTGTGTGTGTGTGTGACTAAGTAGCAATGGCACAGTGTCACCACACTCATCAATCTACTCGCTCTCCCTGAGGATGATGTCATTGGCACCGAGCCTGGCTGGTGGCCCACTGGACTGAGGGTACCAGCTCTCATTATCTCCCGTCCAGATTTATAGGGCTGCCGTGCTCATATTTTTCACCGGGGAACATGGAGGGCACAGAGGGAAGGAGGGAGGGAGGGAGAGAAAGAGACGGGAGGAGAAAAAAGATGGAAAGAAGGAGAGAGTGGGAGTGACTGAGAGCATTTACTGATAAATCACCTTGCCTGACTATTCACTCTTTAAAGAAACCTCTTCTGGCTATCAGCACTTTCAGCACCATCAGATATCAAAGAGAGTGTGTATGTGTCTTATGTGTGTGTGTGTGTGTGTGTGTGTGTGTGTGTGTGTGTGTGTGTGTGTGTGTGTGTGTGTGTGTTCCTCTTTAGACGCCATATGCTTCCACTATGGACAGAAATGCACGTCACTCCACACAGTGGAGACGTTGAAGGTAGAGACTTGCCGGCTGATTCCTGTTTGTTTCCCTCTATCTCACACACACAACCTACGGAGGTTACCACCTGTGCAGATGAGTTATGACTCATCCCGTCTGGCATACAAATACACAAACACTCACGCACACTCATCTGTTCACTCGCTCACAAACCCGCCGTCTCGCCAGTTCTGTCGAATCACAACAAACTTCAAACAGCCCAACTCTCCATGTGCTGGATGCAGATGTGTCGGAGAACTTGGCAGGGCTGAGAAACAGCCTCCTCATCCTCTTCCCTCTTCCAAACTCCCTCTGTCTCTCTGCATGTCACCGTAATGTCACAACATTGTTCCACGTGATTGGGTGTCTGTGTAACGATGAGAGATTGGCACTCGACATCGCCACGCGGCA
This sequence comes from Trachurus japonicus, assembly GCF_045865225.1. Lineage (NCBI taxonomy): Eukaryota > Metazoa > Chordata > Actinopteri > Carangiformes > Carangidae > Trachurus > Trachurus japonicus. The sequence goes on along the minus strand of NC_140928.1, from coordinate 23,613,584 downwards.
GATTTCGGCAGGCGCACACCTGCTGCCGTTGGCGCCGACTGCTCCACCTGGGACTGCTACAAGGTACAGATGTAGTAGTGCATGTGTTTGTGTTTGTGTGTTGTGTACACTTCACGAGTACTGTCCGGGGTATTGCATTATTCTCCATCTCCTGGAATGGGCCTAATGGGCCGTGAGGAGAAAGCAGACGAAGCAGGCCCAGAGGCAGCGTATGATGTGTCTAACACCTGGTCAGTCATGTCACCGGGCGGCCATATTGGATGTGTGCCGGGTCCTTCTGCCTCTGCCTCTAACTGTAGCAAATGCATCTTGGGGAATAGCCAGGGTGGCTTCGCTTACAGCAAATTCTTAATCCAAACCCAGTGCCTGCAGACTAGCAAACTGTTATACCAGACAACATGTATTTAAAAACTCTGTGTGGTAAGTACTTTGTTTTGTATAAACAGGCGACATACTTCCATTGGTAATCAATGATAACTCACTGGTTTATTCTTTAAAGTCCAACAAGATTTTAAGGTATTTCTCTTGTTCTTCTCACCGATAGTAGTAGTTTAACATAATCAATATAATACAGTAAATTGTTTATTTATCTTTTCTGTTACTTCTGCGTTGTGAAATTTTCTTGAATCTACATGCTGTTTGTGTTGGAAAGTTGTAAACACAACACTGTTATTTTATCATCCTTTAAAGTTACTACTCGTTAGTGACTTGTGTACATGTTGAATACACGGAATCAACAATGTTATATAAGATCTTTCGCTGCTAAATGGTCACTGTGTTCACCGGCTTGTTGCTAATTGTGTGAGTCTGCTATGCAGGGCATGCCATACAGTTGTTTGTATGTTGTCGTATTTGATTTTTTTTTTTAGATTTCTAATTGGATGCAACTGCCTACTGCTGCTGGAGAAACCACTGATGGGAGCGTTGAGGGCGAATGAAAACAATGATGGTTTGAGCCCTAGAACCAAAACAGTGAGTTAAAAGATGAAGGAATACTCAAGCGAGCTGAGGGGAACTGTGTTGATTCACTGTGGGTTCATTACAGGCGACCCCTGACAAGTCATGCGTAGAAGCATGATTCATTTAACATACAAAAATATCGATCGGAGCGGCTTTAAACCTCACACATCAAGAAGGAGAAATAACAGCAGAGAGCCTCATGCGTGACTGACCCAGGATACTGTGCTCAAGGCCGTACTGTATGTGAGAGAAGTGCCATGCAAATAACGATAAAGGTGAGATGGGACGCTTTCATAGGGCCGTGAATAATAAATTAATTCAAAGCAAAAAAAAAAAAAAAAGAAGCTTGACAGTTCTGTCTTGTGACCTTAAATAGCTACAACACTAAAGGGACCAGAGCCAGCATATAGATGCACAAGATCAACATCAATAAACCACTGACCTCAGGCATGATAGGAAGAGGAAATAAGGATGCACACACCTGTGATAGGCTGGAACCAAGAAGCCACACACACATAAATCAAGCCTGATGGTCCGGAGAGAGGTACTCGCTTTGACTGTACTGAATGCATAAGGATGTGTTTTCCATGCACTGACGCATGGAGATTGAATGTAAACACTATCACACTGCTCACTGGGCTTTCCCTGCAGAGTGATTTGAGCTCCACTGACCTGTTATCGTCGCTCTGCTTGTAACCATGCCACCATCACCGTCAGTGCAGCTTAAAACTGTGTCACAGCAGCTTAATGGGAAACTACTGTTCTCCACGGGATATACCCATTAGATGCTGCAGGGGTGGCTTACAGGGGCAAGTGCTTACAGTGCAAAAGCCAAAAGGCTATAAGAGCTGACACAGGCTTGGACCTGTTCATCTGCATCCCCTTCAAAATAAGAGGCGAGCTGGGGAACACCAGGCAACTGCAGTGCAGTATGTGGCGGGGGAGTTTTTTTTTGTTTTTTTTTAAACAATGTATCACAATGTGATGACTTCAAAAGCCCCTTAATGCTGAAGGCCATGCAATGTGACAACTCATAACTGAGGAATTCTTCAGTGATGCTCTGTGTCCTTCTGTAGCCTAGCAACCACAACACAGCTCATTTTGCACTGCAGTGTACATTACGAGTGGAGGCAGCACTAGCTATAACGCGAGCAAACGTTAGCACGCCTGAGGGATGAGGGATGGCATGTACGAAGAGAGTAAACATAAACAATAGGCACATGTGTGACAGGAAGTGACACAGAAAGAGGTGAGAAACAGGAGGAGAGAAAAGAAAAGGACTGAAGAGACTCACAATTGCCAAAAGCAGCAGACAATCTCCGGCCTCGCACACGAATCTGGAGAGACTTGTACATTGTTTCACACAGGTCTTTATCACTCACATACAAAAAAAAAAGAGCCGACGCAGTTATGTGACAGACTCTCACACACCGTAGCTCTCCCTTTTTTGAAGACATCCCGTTGCCATGGCAATGGACCGGGAGGAGGAGGCGAGCTAGGTGTTTGTGGAGTCTCCTTCCTGTGTGCGAAGTGTTTTCCCTCACACTCTCTTGCTTAGAGCAGATGCATAAGCATAGAGCTAATCCGCCGTCTCCACCAGGACTGATTTAATGTGGCCCACTTCCAGACAAGAAGACGCCCATGGAGGGAGGATGTTAACGCTCCACACTCTCTACTCGATGGCTCTCCTTAGGACCTGATGACTGTGCTTGAAATCAGGGGCTGAAGGATGAGGAAGGGTTTATCTCTGACCGAAAGATGAATATTACATGACCCCAGGTCATCCGCGATAAATACGCTCATGAGTCTTGGAGTCCTAGCAGAAGTGCATTTGCAAATGCAATAAAAATTACATCTATTGCTTCCTTTATGTCTTTATGACTTCATAGCCCTGGCTATCTATCACAGCGCGTTATTTCATTCATAGCCTGACGGTGCGAGAACTTCAGAGGCGGAATCATTCACTTATTCATGCAGCCATTTATTAGGTTTAATCTCCTTGATTTGAACAAAGTGTGATCTCATCTGCAAGAGTGGTGGGCGAGTGATAAATGTGGGAATAGCGCGTTGATGCTGAGCGTGATCTAAAAGAAATTCCCACCGTTCCTGCAGATGTTCTCTGAGCATTGATCAGAGGGCCCTGTGGACAGATGAGTAGTGGTGTGCATCCAGCCATGGATTCCCAGATGACCCACAGCCACATAATAACATCAGCTCTAACGCACCCTCAGCCACACACACATATTAACCTATATTAGCACATGTCCACCCACATATTTAAGCAGACTTGTACGCTATATGTGCAATGATGTAAACATTCAAGCTCTTTATCGCCTGTGCACATGGCTGACGTGCCTTCATAAATGTATTCATTGTGCTCATTTGAATAGTGACAGTCCATTGTTTCAGCCCTGCTCCTTAATAGACTGGAGCACTGTGGAATGACTTCTGGGGTATATTATCCCTGACCTTGCATTCAGAGTGCCTGGGTTAACAAGCTCTAACTAGCAGGCTGACAGCACAGGAGTCCATCAGAGCTGTCCTTAAGTAGCCATGACTAAGTGGTAGTTGGCTCCAGATGGGGCCAACTCATTTTTAGGGGTTTCAGTACTCTCCACTCTACCGAGGCTGCAAACTGCACCCATGAGTAAAACACTTAAATATGGCACAGGTATGTCATTACTGTATAATGTACTTGGCACATGACTATGTGTGCATTCATTGGAATCAGAGAGGGAGAGGTTGTTTGGTGTTTGTTACCAGTTACAGGTGAGCTCTAAATGATGCTGACTGTAGAGCTTCTATGAAGCCATGGACCACCAGATGTTGGCACTAAAGATTCAGACGATGCCTTAAGGCTTCACTTTGGGTAATTTTTTACGTAGGTTATCGGCTATTGGCTTTTTTCCCGCTCCAAGCTGTTGTTATCCTATCAGCCATCCACTCTCGGTCGACCTCTGCTACTTGAGGTAAAGTATCAGTGGCAGAAAATAATTGCTTAAGCTCGATCATCACTGCAGGAATGTGATACAGTTGATAGAAAAAGTTGCCACTTGTATTTAACAAACATTAAACCATCATTCTGCACGAGCCGTCATAAGTGTGGTGTGATCAGCCTACCAGTCTGCTCTAGCTTTAAATCTGTAGGTGTATAATAGGCTGACAGCTGCTATGTGCTAAAATGCCACTGCCATTTTTTGACATTCAGGTCAATGGGGAGTGGCCTCAGGCTGATTGAAGAGAAGAGTAAAAAAACCAAAAAAAAACAGAAAGCCCTACAAGAGAGCAGTTCCTCAATTTGAGCAAATTTAAACCCTTTATCTTGTGGAATGTGAAAGTGCCTGGGCTCTTAGTGAGTCAGTCAACTCTGTAGCAAGAAGAGGCAAAGTTCCCTAATATAGTTAATGGCTTTGACCAGCAGGAGGCTGACCGGCTTGTTACTTGGTCCATCAATCAGATGGTCAGTCAATTTGTGTTTGCCGGAGGGAAATGGTCAAGGCGCACACCACATAATGGAGATTCCCCTCTAGCAAAAATTGTATATGACTCACTTATTAATCATCAGAAATGTGATTACTATAAATGACTTTGATTGCTGATGAGGTGTTTCAGTAATTTATAGTATATTTACAATTTTCAGTTCCCGAAATGCAAGGATCTGTTGCTTTTCTCTTTCAGTTATATAAACCTTATGGTAACACTTTATTTTAAGGTACACCTATTCACCATTAATTTAAATTAGCAAAGTGAAGTGTATATGTTACTAATTTGCATGTTAATAAGCAACTAATTAATGGTGAATAGGTGTACCTTAAAATAAAGTGTTACCAACCTTATCTATATGCAGGCTATGTCTAATTTTATATTATACTAAACATGATAAGCAAAATTTAGTAATCAAGTAATCAACACTTAAAACTGTTATACAAGTTTAGATGTCATCATCATTTGGAGCATCAGATCTTAATCAGTATCAGTCTTTTAAAAAAAAATCTCATTTTTAATATTATCATCTCTTCAATTGCTGTTTGGAGATAAAATAACAGTCCAGCTTGCCCACAGTAGAAAGGCTCATTTGGTTTTAAGTGAAGTCACATAAAAGAGAAAGTGAGCCCAGATTCTGAGTCACAGTAACTGGAGGGTGCCGTATGAAAATAGTGCTGATGAGAGGATTAGAGCACATCAAAGGGTAGAGGGAGATTAAAGTGTCTGACAATGTCGTCTTTGTGCTTGGACACAGAGAATCAGGGAGAAGATGTGGACCAATACTTGGCCTCTAACATGATTTAGGACCCTCAATAACAGGTGGAGAACCTGGTTTTTGAAAAAAATGGATTTGCATCAGCATTTCACAGATGGTTCACTTTTGGGTTCATGTTCTGTGACTCAGACATCAATTTCACTGGGAGGAAGAGATAAAAAATGTTGAGTCTCATCTCCATTAGTCAGTCGTCCCTTTGGAGACAGCAGTAAGAGATTGATGTCTTGGCGAAAATAAACAGCTGGAACTTATGGGAGCGGTCTGTCTGTGTCAGGACCGGCCTTGAATTCCCAAGGATGAAAGTCAAGTGGTGGCGTGACTGGTTAAGGCCAAAAACATGCAGTGATACATGAGTCTGGGGTCTAATTTACAAAGTGACCCTGGTATAGATTATTGACTTCAGGATGACTGGATAGGGCATAAACTGTTTAATTATATATAATTAATCTATTTGATTGCACTGATGTGTGAATGTGCATCAGTTTACACCGAAGAGTCATATTGTAAAACACGCACATGTTAATTAAATTTCAAAACAGGCACAGTCTCATCTCAGTGACAGAGCTGTGTGGAACGACTCCATCCAATCAAAGAACACTCAGGGGTCAAACGTGTCTCGCTTATAGCTGTGCCATTTGCATTTTTCCCCACTATGCTGGTGATTTACACCCTTTGAATAAAAGCCATCATCCACTGGTGGCCTCTGGCCCAGGGAGATTTAATTAATCGCGAGCACATCAACTCCCATATGTGGAACATGCCTGGGAGTTTGCTTGTCGATCAGCATCTGCCACCCCTGCAACAAAATATGATTCCAATCAATGCTGTAATGGCTTAGAGGCTCTGGACCTAATCAGCCTGGCAGGAGCCACGGCAGCAATGGCAGGAATGATGGAACATTTTGTGTATGTGTGTGTGTGAGAGAGAGTGTGTGTAGTGGGTCTAACCCAATCCAGTAATCTGATCAAAGATGTTTCTATTATAAAAACTGAATAGTGTTTACCGATTGTGTTCTACGAGACAGCTTTCGCATGAATAATGAACAAGCTTTTGTTATTAGTGTAAATAATGGAATCACTGGAAAGTGTGGAGCGGGCAGAGGTGGGGAGGTTGGTGTGTGTACGTGCACTTTGATCTGTGTCTGGTAACTGCACTGAACTCCCAACATACTGTCAGACTCATGATGAGCAGCACTGCAGCAGAACCAGAGACAGTCTTTTTCCTTTCACACATTGTTATAATTGCAAGTATAAACAAAGCGATATTTGATAGTCCTGAAACAAAGCACTTTCTTTAGTTGATGATGCCCTGCTACTTAGACCAAAGGAAGGGATTAACAAAGTTAAAGGACATCATGGAGATGGGACCACAGCCTCTTAGATGGCCAAATTATTCAGATTACATTTCATTACGCTGTGCCAATCATGTCTCTGTTCTATTCAAGGGAAACAGGACTCATGCCCAGTGAGACATAACTATTTTAAACTTCTGGGCAACACAAATTTGAGAAATATGATTTCCACAGATAATTCCTGATTTCCATTTATGATCACATAAGGAGAAAAAATAGATGAATATGTTGTTTTTTTGTGTAATTTTCTGTGTTTTATTATGATAATATACAATACAAAACAAAACAAAACAATAAAAGAGAAATGGGTCACTTTGTGTTTTTTGTTGCATGATGACTGACAGGCGAACCTGATGACGCTACACGCGAAACGTGTTGTTTGCTACTAATAAATTATAGTAGAGTGAGTAGAGTTTGTTTATCTAGCCTATATTTTCTATTTCATATTTTCCTGCTGCCGACCAGCACCTGACTCTACCTGTGGCTGTGCAGGGATATTTGTTGTACTTCAGCTGTTTCCTATTTTTGGTTTTATTAAAACAAAAATAATTTGTTGACTGAGAGGTCCATGGAGCCTGAAGCTACACATTTTAGGACTATTTCATTCTTTAAAATTGAGCACTTTCTAACATGCAGGCCTTTTTGGTCTCTGTTATGGACTCATTACCAGCCCCACCCTACAGACTGAGGAAATTTTGCCCAACTGGACCTTGTTGAATTTTAATTGAAAACCCCTGCTGCTGTGTAAAAGTGAACGTTAACATTCGAAATAGTTGGACACAGACCAATACAATGTCTCAGCATTATAAAGAAGATATGTCGGAGCCTAAATGTTGAAGTTGCCAGCCTGAATGATATCACTGCAAGCTTCCTAAAAGCCCAGTGGACTCCTCTGGGGCTGACTTCATATGCCTGCTAATGAAAAAAGCCAAAGTCCATCTGTACAGTGCATCTGCTCCCTGGAATCACTCACAGACAGTTTAGGAAGCTGACACAGTGATCCCCATTGTCATTCACAGAGTTGCTGTCCTCATGCATTTGGCCGACAAATCCAGTGCCGTCTTGGTCCTTGCTGTCCCCACAGCTCTTAAGTGACAGAGAGACTTGTCTCTTTTGTCCCCAGCGCATGCAGATCCAATCCACCTGAGAGCCAAACTGGCACTGAGGAGGAGCTGGATGAGCACATCTGGAGATGTAAAGGTGGGTCATTGCTGAACGGCACCACTACGTGCCTGCAAACATTTAGACAGGAAATTTCCCTTATTGGATTATTTCATTCTCGTTAAGCATAGATCCACTTTGTGCCACAAAGTGCCAGTGTGGAAAAGAGGTTAAAAATAATTATTTTATTGAGCAATGAATTGAATATTTTTTAAACCAGATGGTTAGGAGTCTTTGAGGATTCAGGAAGCATTTTCAAAATGGCAGTAAATGTTGTTAAATGACCTTCTGGCTCTTCAAACATCCCGGGGTGTTTATTTTTCAGACAAAATTGATGCTTAACTCTGTGACTTGAATGTAATGGCAAAACAGCACACAGGCACAAATTGGGGGCTAGATGAGTGTTTTTTCCCCCCACCGCTGATCTGGTTCAGTTTCACACAGTTAGGAAACAATGGCCTCACGCCTAAGAGCTGCAAGAGCCACAGCAGAAGCAGAACGAGTCAAATGAACAATCAATGTCAGACCTGCCTCTCTGACATTTAGTGAACACCGGCCATTTCCATATCTGACACCACACATAATAGCAGATTAAAGTCCTGATTGTGTTTTACTGGTACAATGATTAATGATCTGACTGTGCTAATCTATAGTCCTGTCTGTAGGTGTTAATTCCAGACATGTGCTGCTCAGTGGGGATCACAGCAGCACCACCTGGCCTAATGACCCTGCCTCTTACCAGTCAGCAGGTCGTTGGCTCGGCCTGCCACGGATCAGCTGTAAAGAGGAGGGTGTGGGCACGGGGGTGGAGCGGGAGGGAGGCGTAGGAGTGTGTGCGCGGACCCGGAGATGAAGGCGTTGGCTCGCTACCACATCATCCCAAAGGTGTCACATTTCTACCAAGCTCACACAGAGAGGGTGTAAATGTGAAAATTGCATTTGTGTGTAATGGCTCAACATGATAACTACTTTTTTTCTTCTTCTTCTTCTTTTTTTTTTTTTTAAAAGCTCTTCTCTTTCAACAAGAGGAGCTGTGTTCATTCAATGTTTTTCACATGCGGGGTGTCTGAATCACTGGTCGCATTATGTTTGCAACCACACTCACAGTGACTGCCATAGTAATTTGATTTAAATTTAGCAGTGTCACGGACATGTCACATTGATGATTTATCTGTAGCTATTAATAAGAACTGTGGGGGAGTGGGTGTAATTGCATTGGGGTGATTACCGACTGTGTAATGTGGTGGGCAGTGTAAGTAAATGGCAACAAAGTGACACATTCTATGGTTGTGGCTCATTGCGGGGCGTCCGATCACTTCATGTACGTACATGATGATCAACGACACTCACACTCACTCTGTTTATCTGAACAAACTCACTATAAAGGTCTCCAAGGTCTAAATAGTGTGGGGTGGGGGTGGGGGGGTGACTGCTCTGAGGGTCTGCTTCCACAAGTGCTTACAGTAAGAAAGAAGGCACAAATTCAATATTCCTAAGGACACTAGTTTGTTTTTTTTACGCTGCTTGCCTGTTCCCATTGTTTTATGTAACACAATTGCGCACACCTGCTGTACTCTGTGCTGCACCTGCAATCCATTGTCAGAAAAACGAAACAAAGAAAGCCTGCAGCCCACATCTGTATTCTGCTCCAACTACCATCACCTTTACTCAAAAATAATTTTGGGTCTTGAGTGAAAAGCTCCTTGAAAGATTCCCATAAATTCTGTTGTGAGTGTGACAAAGACATCAGCTATGATTTAGCAGCTGTAGTGGGCAATTTGGTGTATGTGTGGTGAACTACTGTATACAGTATAGAGCACTAACAGGTCGTTACCCTGCCTGCACAACCCAGTGAATTATAAAGTGACTGTGAGTTTCTTGACAAAATAAAATAAACACAGTCCAGCAAAGTTGTTGCATGGTTTGTGGGAACACTTACTATTATTATTATGTTAAAGCAGAAGTAAGCGGAATTTCTGTGTTAATATAAGTCTTGAATAGTTATATCTTCCTACAGCAATCACTTATATAGAGTGTTTGGTCTGAAACACGGGTCTGTCAGTCACTCTGCTCTGCTCTGAGCCGAGGAGAAAACTTTCCTTGTATCCATACAACCTTTATCCAATGAGGAGAGAGAACGGCATATAGGGGCGGTCCTCTCTGTGTGTGCAGCCAAGGGATGCGCGTGAATGTGGTGACGTAGGGACGAGGACCAATAGATCCATGACGAGGGCGGGGACTGCTAACTCCATCGGCTGACAAGAAGTTAGCCAAAACGACCGAATCGCTTACTTCTGCTTTAATGTTATTACATTATCAGTTACTCATTACATAAACACACCCTGTCCCCATTAAAGACGCCTTTACACAAATCCAAATTTTCCACACACTTGAGCAACCAACCTTTACACACCATTTACATATTTGCCTCAAAGTAAACTTACTTCAATAACACTGTGAGTGACAGACACACTCTTCCATTTCTGAATGCAGACACCAGAGTTAAATGTTAGCGTTAGCGAACAGTACATTTTCTGGATTTAAGTATAATTTTGGGGTTTGTTTATTGGTGGATTGCTGCATTTCATTTTCAAATTCAGATTATTAAAACAATATATAAACAATTATAAGTGATGACTGAATCATAATGTATTAATATTGATGTAACCACCCAGCAGTAATGAAGTTATCTACCAGCTGCAACATTATAATGATGTACACACAGTAATGCATTAAAAATTAAAGTGATCTGATGTAGTATCAATTAGATGACCCAGTCTGCACAATGACATCATTTTACCTAAATTAATAATAAGAAATATAATAATCAACTAACTGCAGGACTAAGAATGTCAATCCAGCTAAGCAGATGCAACATGTAGGGAGGTTACAAGTGTCTTCTTGGTAACACTAGAAGTAAATTCATGTCCCATCGACTGCATCAAGGCCTCCTATTCCAGTGAGTACACAGGTGAAGTTGAGATCAACACTACAGTACATCAGTCTCCGACAACTCCAAACAAGGTGGTGCTCCAAGCCACCATAACTGTAATGGAACTAAAGTGTTACCCCAAAAAAACGGATTACTACTGTATAAGTAAACTAACCCAAGCACTTATCCAGAGAGTACTGGGTTCATATAAACTGTGTTTAAGCAACTAACTTTTTGTATTTACTTCCAGAGTCAAAAAGTGACAATGGGAATAATGACCCACAGTAATGCAAACATACAGTAAACATCTTTGACTCTAGCTACATGTTGTCAATGCATGCTGACCTTGAATGTCACACACAACGCAATAGGAGATCGTCTTGTCTGACACAACGCATGCTGCTATTTTTGGAACAGGTCAGTGCATCACATTATGGCTCAGCAAAGTGATGTGACTGCAGCACCCGTTGTTCTCATTAGCAAGCAATAGTCTAGTCAAGAACCCGGCGCTTCAAACGCAGTCCTCAGATGGTCTCTAATGCACCGGCTGTGTTTTAATGCAGGGTCTGTGAAGACATGGGTAGAGAGACACAACAGCAGAGACTTGAGAGAGAATACATTAATACCCTTGAAAAGATCTGGATGGTTTATTTGTGCGATTCGGTTTTCAGTGCTGCCAAACTGCATACTCTCAGTACATGGACTCATCTCTCTCAGACAGAGAGAGAGAGAAAGTGAGAGAGAAAGAGAGAGAGGCGTTCAGAGGGAATTCACAGCAGTAAATCCAACACTTGATTCTTTCAAGATGTCCTGAGCAATATTAAACTTTGCTTGTGCTTATACTGCAGAAAAAGAAAACACACAGAGTAAACAAGGGAAAGAGGGACTCAGGACTTGGAGAAGAGAACATGTGCGTACCTCTCTGGGCGAGGAGCGAGCGCAGAGTAAATTGGTCGGGAAAAGATTTAGGGAGAGAGGAGACGTAGAGAAAAAACTCCAGACGGCTTTTTGGCTGCAGTACAATTCAGATTCAGAGGGCCAGTGCCTTCATAGTGTATGTACATAACATTTCGAATCCTGACTGCTGTGAGTATTCGGCATAATTGGCTTAGAAATCTGCACCTGAAAACCCCTGTATCTGTGGTCCAAGAACTGCACAGGCTTTCTGCCTCGCTTTGGTCATTTGCCAATAATTACTCAGCATTTAAACTCGTTAGAACCATGATGAAGGACAGTGGATATTAACCAGATGCTTGATTCTGGTTAATCGGGTTGGTTTGTGCAGGAACAAACATTGCTGGTCAACCTCGTTCCCATGAGGATTGTGTTCGCAGAAGACTCTGCGACAATGTTATCAGTAGAAAAATTAAAATGCTTATTTTCTATAATGCAAAGTTTAAATTCAATTCTGTTGTGCTCATTAATAAAATGAACAAAACGGACCTTTACAGCTGCCACTGCTGTCTTCCCCACCCAGCACTTGATGCTACTTGACAGATGCAAACACTCAGTCACCAGGCCTGACTTTCTTCGCCTATTCTCTCCACCTCTATATTTCTCAAAAACCTCGCAATGATGACTCAATTTTCCTCCTGGCTGCGCAGTCTCACCTTTGACCTACCGCCCCAGGCTGCTTGCCTTAAGGGAGCGCAGTGTGTCCACAGCACATCAGAGGTCATGACTATTTGTCACAGATCTCAGCGCCACTGTTCACTCTATGCCACAGCCCTCTGTGACAGCACTGTGTGCCCTGTAGAATGAAGCAGGAACAGACTCACAGAACTTAAAACAACTGAGGAAGGTACAAACAAACTTGAGTCTTTCTATATATGGAGTTATGATTCTGCATAAGCACTAGAACAGCTGCATAATCACTAAAATTATTAGACACTAGACTGAAAAGTAAAAGTCCTGTTCATTTGTACATCACTGTGGATTCAACTCTACCGATATGGCACATGAGTACAACAATGAGGATATGTCACTGTCATGAAGTGAGCAGACAGACTTAATAATGAATCACTGCATCCTCTTATCATGTGGACTATCAACTTTATTCCTGACTTATTTCACAACCTGGATTTGGAGACATCTACCTCAAACAACACGACTGAACCACATGATTTAGTCAAATGGATCTGTTAATTGAAATACAACCAACTGAGAGCCACTCCGGCTTCTCTTCCTGAGGACTTCACTTCATATAAAACTAAACAAATAAAAGGCCACCTTCAGTTCTGCATCCAATACATCATTAATAATGCATTTACAGTATTAAACAGGAACAATGTCCAACTGTGACATCTGCTGACCGAAACCAACAATGCAACCAATGAGCATCATTTGAGCATTTCACTGTTAATAAACAAACACAACTGTAAAATGACAGAAATCCTTTGGTGAGCATTGTACCCATTATATATAAGTTAATAGACGTTGGACCAATTAAGGTAGGCAAGCAGACTATTGGTACGCCGGTGAATAGATTTTTTCAGGTAATGAGGAGTGAACAGCCACAGTGGATGAACAAATATTGAGTCACAAACATTATGTACAGTAAGAGGAAAGGGTTTATTATGGAGGTGTGATTACCAGGTGAAACACGGTGACAAATTAGCCCTGTATTCAATTATACTCAACTGTATCATGGATCAATATGTGGTCATCTCGGTAAACAACTCAATGCACTTTACGAGCATCTAAAAATCATCTGAGCCACTATCAAACACTCATGTGTGATAATATTGAGGATGAGTTCTGACTTGGCATCATGCTGTGTGAATTGGCATCAGCAGAAACTTGAAGTATTGCAGTGCGAAGCCCCCAGAGAGAGCAGAGAGTTGCAGGGATCAAACTGAAGGCAAAATAAGCTGCACTGTTGCGGCATCCCTCCACCCACACACTCACTCACTCACATGTACGTACTCCACTCATCTCTACTAGGGGGGGAGTGAGTGCACAACGTGTGTGTGTGTGTGTGTGTGTATGATCAGGATGTGCCTCTGTTTCCTGTTCCTTGTCTCCATCATTCATTCCTCTCCTTGTGTCCCCTCCACCACCTCCCCCCTTTTGTTCATTCTCTCAGTCCCTCCCACCATGTTTTGATCTCTTTCTTTTTTTCGCTCCCACTCGCTCTCAGTCACAAAAAAAAAACATGCGCATGCCCATGCCCATGCACCCATATATCCACCCACACACACACACAGTTGGCACAGCCGGGTCCCCGACAGGCAGCGCGTTTTTTTGGTGTGGGGTTATGCAAAGAAATACAAAAATCGGTGCGGCACCACTGCCTAATGGTGTCTCCATGGCAACTACAGGAGCAAGGCCCTGCGATGCGGTGTCAAACAAACACTGGATTTTAAACCTTAGTAAAAAAAAAAAAAAAGCTGCATGTAATAGAAGTGGTGGTGGGATGGGGTCATTTAAAAAGCAGAAAGAGCTCCTCTCCACATCCACGCTTCATTCCTCACACTGTTATATATTCACCACTGAATAATGTTTTGCATGGATATTGCAGCATGTGCCTTAACATCAAGTTTCCACTTAAGTGAGGTCCCAATGTTATTGTGTTGTTTAAGAATGTCATTTACATTGTGAATCAGCGATTTTCATTTTTCATTTTTTTTTATGGCTGCAGAGATGGATCATACGGAAATATCCCATTTAGCTTGTGTGTCATTAGAAAACTTTGGGTCCCAAGAACTGAAAATGAGGAGTGATCCACATGCAAGATAGATCCTTGCCATGTTTCACTGATGTTTTACTTCACTGTGTATTGTATTGTAGGTCATGCAAAACTGCTGATGCACGTTCCTGTTGGGGGCAGTTTTACAGCAAGCGGTCTCTGCATTTGCCTCAAAAACAACTCCCTCTCCCAACGATCTGTTATTATCTCATAGCGTGGTGAATGTGCAGGTCACAACTTGTCCACCAGAGCGTTTTGGAGTTGTGTATTTGATGAGTTTGATGAGGGAAACCAAGAAATCCCATTAGCCTCCGTAGCATAGCTCTGAGCAGCTCGCGGCTCTGCTCCACTGTTCTAAAAATAGCTTGCACTGACAATTAAAGGTAACACACCTACTCCTAAGGGATGCAATGGGCCAATTTGCCAAAATGTTGAACTATCCCTTTAACTCTTTAAAATGTCATTTTTGTCTCACTTTGCTTTTATCCTACACTGAATAAACCATTTGCAAACTCCAGCTTCATTTTTTACTGTACAAAAAAAAGAAAATCGATCCACTAATCCAAATCTTGACAAGCAAGTAAACAACCACATTTCCCCAAAGCACTGAATTGTAAGACTGCATAGTTTGCAAAGTGTGATGACTTATAAGAACAATCTGGAAAACAGAAAACAAAACGCTGCTTCTCAAGGGGCTTATCTCTCCTGTTCCACTGCAGCCGAAGGTAGAGATGATGGGGTGCCGGATCACACGACAGTTCATCATCCTGTGATTCGGTGTCTGTCGGAGGCAAACTGCTGGTGTAGGTAAAGGGACAGGGCATCGCAGCTGGAGCGGCTCATCCAGGTGGAACTTTCAAGAGGCGGGCCCGAGCGGTGCTTTCAAGTAGCAAAGAGGTTGTTCTGTTTCAGTGCATGAGTCATTTGGCTTTAATGCTTTACCTGTGGCTGAGCTCTGGCACCGGCTCAGGCCGCAGTGCAACCTACTGACTGCCCAGAGAAAAAGAGAGGAAGTAGATGGAGCAGAGAGAGAGAAGGAGGGATAGAGAGAGTGTGGTGGTGAGTGACAGACATGCAGAGAGTGAGGAGAAAAGGGCAGAGGGATGCTGAGGAGAAAGAAGAGAGCTTTCTTCTCTTGTTTTTTTTTTGGCTCAGTTCAAGATTCTCCGTCGGGTGAGAGGCCTGCTCTGAAGAGGGACTGTTCAGACTGCTGGAATCCAACATGTTTGCTCCAATGTGTGTGTGTGTGTGTGTGTTTGTTAGACAAGGGTTGGAGAGTCAGTTGAACACTGATTGGAGTCAAAACCTTCACAAGACGCACTGTGCACTGACAGCTCTTCACGCCTCACATACAAACACAGCACACACACAAACCGACACGTCTGACACCAACGGATGATCGTCTGCAGTGAGTGGCTCATCCAATAAAACACCATACTGACCGGTGTCTGAACAAAACAAGCCAGACTACCAACCAACTGTGTGTGTCCGACTGGTCATGCGTTTATCCAGAGATGTGGAAAATTATCCTCATCAATAAAAAAAGGCTCTCCCATAGGTTTTATCCACGTAACTGCTGAACCGATGATCCGTCACAAATTGAATTCTTCCGAATGAAGCTGTCACATATTTTTACCACCTCTTTCCACTTCAGTCAGAAACATTTCTGTACTTTTAACTTCCTGCAGCTACACTGCAACAGATCAAACATGAAGACGGTGTGTCTTCTTTACATAAATAACCAATTTTCAGAGACACCTCGCTGTCGTTCCAGTAGCTGGTCCCTGTTGGACTGTGACAATATGCTTAAGGTGTAAAAATCAACACCAGCAGCTCGCAATCCATGAAATCTAACTCTGCAAACATAATTTGTTCCGCTAGTGATGTAAACAGCTGAATCTACGTCAACCACGTCTTCAAAAAGCACTTTACTATAAGCATGCCTTCACACACTGGTAAGATCCCTGGCCTCCTTAACTCACCTTAAGGTCTGTTACTCCCGTCCTCTTGCACAAATTGAATTATTTCTCTTTGACGTAGTCATTATAGATTTTTCTGTTACACATGTAATTCATGTGAAATGATGCGGCTAGGATTGCAATGTGCTGATGGCAAGATTCCTTGCAAGGTCTCGCAGCTACAGTTACATGTCAAGATGCAGAGAGGAAGGACATACTGTAGGATTCCTTTAATGCCATTACATGTTGATGGCTGATGGCTGCTTTCATTGTTTGTTTGTCAGTGTGAGCTTCAACGTTGGAACATCCATGACTGTTGTAGTCAAATGCTGCAGCGCGCCCATTGTCCCAGATATCCGACATGAGCCGCTAAGAATGCTCTTCCATCTGTGTGCTCTTTCAAGCACTGATCCATGTCTGTGTACATAAATACCAATTTGTCCATTTTCCCAGTATTGGTTTGCTACTTCTGAGAAACGCTTGCAAAAATTCAGGAAGCACACTGGCAAAGTGCATCGAGCGGAAATGCAATAAATAGCGTCTGGTGGTTAACGTACATGTGGAAAGGCCTCAACCAAACTAAACATGACACACAGATATCATGGCGCATGACCTAAGGAAAACACATTATGTAAAGCAAGCTGTTTGTGCAATCAAGTTTGGGCCGCCACTCATTCATCGCGCTTCAAAGTAAATGTGACAGCATCATTTTCAGCGGGCCAACAGCTGTATCTGTCTCACTCCTGCTTCGGCCTGATTTCCTTGTCACACTGCTGAGAGGGACAGGCCCAACAGACAGCAGGTGTCTGACAAGACAATCTACTGTATAGCCTGTCACTGTCAGCCAGGTTAACATGCACTGTACACATCAAGATAACTCAAGGTTGGATCTTTATAAGAACTTATCAGTGCAGAAGTGAAGGCACTGCAGCGTAATATGAAGATAGAGGAGAAATGGTTAGTGTGTTGTTGCTGTTAGTTTAAAATTAGTATAAACCAACCTGCCAAATGTGACAATAAGTATTATTGCTTGTGGGGTCATCAAGTTACAAGCCAAGCTGGCAGACACTGAAGCTTATTCTGACAGCTAATTCTGGTAGCTACCACAACGGCACTATTACACAGCTCGGTGCAATGTCTATGCACACCTGCTATTTTTATTACAATTGCAACCAGCTGTGTGCAAAGCAGTTTGGGAAGTTGAGTACAAATCCAAGGGTGTGGTAAAGCCCAGTGGCATTGCTTGTTTGAAACCTTTTAAACAGACGTGCCAGTCACTGTGGTACATCAAGACAATGGCTGCACTAACTGAGAGGAAAGTGCAGATTGTGTTCAGTAACACGCTTGAAATACTTTTTTTGCATGCATGCATAAAAATTTGTCTTAATAGGTTCTCCCTTCATCTGGATCATCTATGCAGCCAGCAGCGCATGACGTTGCTTTACAAGCTCAATATCTGCTTATGTGCGAGGCCATAAAACTTTGTCGTCATGTTTTATGTCTTTATGGGATGGGAAGTCAAAGGATTAATTCCACAAAGCAGCACTGCAGCAGGTAAAATACAGACCGCCAATGTTGAAATTACATCTACATTTGGGGTCTCTCTCTCTCTCTCTCTCTCTCTCTCTCTCTCTCTCTCATATATATATGTATTGCCCATGTATTATGCATAATACCTAGAGAGCCCTGATCAGTCAGCATTAGTGACACAGTTGTTTAAGTACGGCAAATAATAATGCCAGACACAGGCTTTAATTTCCATCAGATGGGTCCATCTGCACCTGCAAAAACAGCACGCAGGCTGCTGGAAGTTACTTCAGATTAAAAGCATCTGTTCAAACACCACAGACTGATAGATGGAGAGCCTCTCTAGCCAAGCCTACGCTGTCTGTAGCTGAGTAACACACTGTCTGTAAGCAGCTTTGGTGGGAGAGAGTCTGTCTGCAGTGCAGCAGTGGACATGAACATCCACAGCATCTCCTCTGGCTGCAGTGGCTCTGTGCTTCACCAAAGCAGGCTGATTTACAGTGTGTGTGTGTGTGGGGGGGGGATGGGGGGGGTGAGAGCCCGGGGACCCGGGTTGTAAATCGTCACCAGGTCGCCACCCACAGTCAAACGCCACCAAATACCTCATGGGGAGACGCCACAGTACTGTAGATGAGTGTTTCCCAAAAGTGAGCGTGTGCTGCTGACGTCTGAGCTCACAACCACAGTCAAGGAGGATGGGGGACAGTTGACAGTGTTGAAAAGGGAACACACACACACACAGACACAAATACACACATGACAGCAGAAACATGTGCACACACATGCACTCTTTCTGCTTGACCACAAACTAAAAGCACTTCATTCACAAAACACTAAACGACGCACAAGCCGCCCACGCAGTGCTCACCCCTACATGAGAGAGTTTACATTAGACGCATGCAGCTGCCCACACACCCACATGTACGCGCTCACACACACATGCGCGCGCATGATGTGGTGTGCAACCCTCGGCAGCGCTGTCATAGAATTTCCTTGTTATCATCTGTGCTGCACGGCGCTCAGCATCTCTGCAGGGTTCCCCTCAGAAAAGGAAAAATAATAATACGGCACTTTTTTTTTAATACACCACCACCCTCCCTGAGGAATCACAATCAGTGAGAGTCAAATACACATTAATACAGATACTACCACTCCCCGACACATAATTTAGATTGGATGGATGACAGTGTGTACAAGATGCAAATCATGCACAGCACAGGAGGGTAAACACAGCTAATCCTGCCTGGATATTGAAAAGGAGCTGACGATTTCAAGTTGCTGCAGTAGAGAGAGAATTTATTGCAGAGCTCTTTGGAAAACATGATGGAAGCTCAGAGAGCCCATAAGTCGTCATTATAGAGTACAGACGCACACACACATGCACTGCTGCATGCCATAATGTTAACCACAGCCTGTGTTGGACCTGTTTGCACCCAACTTTTGCACAATTATCATCTCACTCATTAAGACATGTCGACCCCCACCTCGGGGAGAAATGAGCCTGAGGTGCTCCTGATGTCAGCCACTATACATCAAATGCAGGGTAAAAAAAAAAAAAGATCCAGTCAGAGGAAAAGAACTTACCTGACACAGAGTCTAAAAGCAGGAGGCATCTAAGAGCACCAGCTTCTCTGTCACCCGGAGACAGCGGAGCATCACACAGTCATGTGTGCAAGAGATGTTGGATTAAAGACTTCCTGAGCTCTCCCCTTCTCCCTCGTCTATCCTATGACTTTTTCCCCCCTCACATTCATCCGGACCCTCTGACGATTAGGCAGCGGGGTGTGGGGGTGGTAGTGGTGGTGGTGGTGTGGGGCAAAAAAGATCGAGGGCTAAAAAGGGAAAGAAGGGTGGGAAAATGAGAGTGAGATGCTCAGATCTCCTCCACTGAGACGGGTTGTGAGCGCACCGTGAGGACCATCCACTGCAGCAGACCGGAGTGTAGCGCGCAGCCAGAGAGGGAGAGGGAGAGAGGAGGAGAGGAGAGAGGCAGGCAAAACAGGCATTTGCTGCTGCTGCTGGTTCCAACAGCACGGCTCCAGCAAAAACCTGGGACTGGAGTCTGGATCCTGGACTTGGCCCACGGAGCGTTTACCAGAGCAGATGGAGAGTTATGGCAAGAAGAGGAGCAAGAGATAGTGAGAGGCTTATGGGTTGTCTTTTTTTTCCCACATCGTGGCACCAAGCAGACTTTTCTACTATCTCTGTGCCATATCTCCTTTGCATTACATCCACCTCTAATACTTTTCCCCTTCCTCGCTCTTCAGCTTTATGTTCACCATCGTTCTCCGGCGTCTTCCGATTCCTTATCTACAGCGTCGCTGTGGATAAACGATTCAACTGACATCGCCAAGTGCTCTTTCTAAACACGGGGTAGTCTTTTTTCTTCTAGTGAGACACCATCATCACCAGCATCAATGGCTCTCTTCATCCTTTTGTCTTATTTCTCTTTCTCTGTCTTTCTTTTTCTTGTGCTGCCTCACTCAACAATAATGTGAGACTAAAAGAGCATTGAGAATTGAAGGTAAAAGAGATAATGGACCAAAGGGGAGTTAATATGGGACATTTAAATTACATAACTGGTCAAATTATCCACATGGAGTATGAATAACCGCACAAGTGGATATCCATATTCAACACATGTCAGATTTGAAAGGGAATACACTCCAACAATGTGACACATTTTGCCATCTATCAATCTCTCTTATAGAGCCATTGGGCTGCCTGGCTGAAGTGCCTCTCGCTTGCTCTAACAGGGGAGCAGGCTTTTAGTCGGGAGTCCTTCGGCCCCAACAGGACTCAAGGTCGCTTGGCAGAGCGGCTCGCCGGCAGCCCAAATCCCTCAATAATTAACAGTGGCAGACAGGATGGAGCAGCTGTCAATCCAGATCTATAGACCCGGTCAAGAGAGCCGGCGAGCCAACCACCATGCATTCTAACAACGCTCCACCAGGTAGAGCTGGAGATTTATGAGCCCATTGAAAAAATTCATTCCCCTTCCTTTGCTGGAAAGGCGGGCACATGCATAATAACTGATATTGTTCTCTGCCTCCATCAGGTGGGGGAAAAAAATTAAAGAGGGCCGGGACGAGATGGAAGAGGGGATGGGCTGTCTGGGTTTCTAATGAGGCTGGGGGCTCAGATCAGGTGGTTATTGGGATGATAGATTCTCAGCGCTATTTTTACCTTTCTTGCTGTGAACCACTTGTCAAAATGCACTTAAATTCTTTACTTCATTGTGCATTCATAATTCCATTGATGCATTTTCTTGAAATTAACCATGCGTGAAAGCTGCCACGAAAAATAAATGGTTTAGCACACTGTTGCTTATTGAACAATTTCACACAAACCTGGTAAGCTTACTTTTTTTTCACATTTTAATTTAACACTGTCATTACATTGGGGTTATCTGGCTTTACTTTTGCAATAAATCTTATGTCCATGTCTTGTTTGGGGCTCAGCAGGTTAAGACAATGACTCATAGGCAGCATACACACTTTGTAGCCATCATGTGCAGACTGAAGACTCTTTTAAAGGGTTTTTTGTGTTTAAATACAGTCTGATCAGCAGAAATAATCAAACCCATCTATGAAATGGTTTGTCTTTCTATTGGGCCAAAAACATGTTAAGCCTGTGGGAGCCTGAAAAAAACCCTCAAATTATGTACACACTGAGCAAATTTATTTTGCCATGGCCGTGTGGGAGACTGAGTATTTAATTTATCTACTCAACACATCTGCTTTCACAAGATTAATACAGACGTTAAATTGAAACCCTTAGAGATTAAAGTGATAATCAGGCTGGAAATGTTTTGCACACAACACCTGATGAACTCAGTGTAATGTAGCTCAATACTGTCTATTCTGCTCAGTCATATCAAACTAAACTACAGTTTCAAATCCTCCAAAAAGCCCAATCTCTCAGTTTTCTTGTTGCTTGTCATGACCTCAAACACCTTTTTACATCCCCCCAATGCTCTCCCTTTAACTTTTACTCTCCTCCCCTCGTGTTCCTCCTTAACCTCTCCTCCTTCTTGATCTCTTCCTTTATCTCAGGTATGATCATTTCTCAGAGCTCTCCACACACTGCTACAACACCGCTGCTCTCCTGTGTGGGGGTGTTTCTCGGTTGGCTGGAAAAGTGGGCCTTCCTCTTTGTGTATAACAAATCTCATCTCACAAAAATATTCATTTCACGGGTCGCTGTCCCATACAAGCTAATATCCACGCAGGGAAAGGCATTAAGCATTATTCCCTTCCCTATTCAAATTGGAAACAGCAAAGTGGGGCTGTGCCAGAGATATCAGCCTCCTGCTGTACGTGGTCTGTCCTTGTAATGAGGTTGCAGCCACTGCTAACTTTTCATTCAACTCATTCTCTATCCAGCCTTATCGTGGACGTGGCTGACCGACATGCAAAAAAAGACACGTCTTACATGTCTTGTTGTGTTGGACTGATGTGTTCTAGGCAGCTTGTCATTGTTTAATAAAGCACATAATAATCCGCATGAAGTCCACTGTTAAATGTGTGGAGCTCGAGGATGGACGGAGCTTAATTTAAAAAAAGTGTATCTTGTTTTTTTCATTTTAAAGCCTGTCGGCATTACAGACCGTACGACGTGCACTGGGAATGAAAACATCCGTCTGGGTTTTACACAAGCCACATCACAGCTGTTTTGAAACTTGTCTCACACTCTCCACTAATCCAACTTAATCAAAACTATTCTATGCAAATAGAGTTTTTTTGATGATATGTTGTTATTTTAGCCTATTTAGCAAAAACACTCAAATAAGGATTGGATTTGTGTGGTTGCACTTCACTGTTATGAAACATATTGTTAATCATGTGCCTGATGATGAAAGCCATACACAAAAAAAATGAAGTTTGGTTTGCTCAGTTCATCGTTCATCCAAGTTCTGTTGTACAGAATTCAAAGTCCATGAAGTGTAAAAGTTCAAAGGCTGGCTATGATTTTAACCTTTGAGAGAACTCAGACTGGAAAGTCTGCTGCTCCAACATAAGAGCAACACCAGAAAGTTACTGATTTAAACTTCAGTAAAAAATCTTGAAGCAAACTCTAGAAAATTAGTATTGTACTGTTTGGAACAGCTTCCATGTAGTTGGAGTGCTTGTGTAACATGGATTTACAGTAATAAAGACTAAGAAGCTGAAGTGTGGCCCTGTGAGACTCCGGCACAGGTTGACCATCACACTGACATTTGCTAACATTAAACACAAAGTACAGTTGATGCTGTCAGGAAAGTCATTACTTTTTGATACTTGGTCATAAACCAAAGTACTGGAGAAATGAAATTCATGACTTGACGATGGCACTCTATGAAACATTATCGGGTTGTTACAATTCATCCTGAATGTCTCAACAAAATGACACAGCATTCAGTCCAATAGATGTTAAGACATCCGACTCAAAACCACTGCCACGCTGATTTGTGTTTATCTTCACAGGGAAGTGACACTGCACAACATTTCAGTCTGCATCAAAGTGATGAGAGGACTGAATGAACAACACTGCTATCCCTTAGCATGAATCCTACATTTCCCATAATGCAAACTGATGCAGTTTTTCATTCAATGGCCTCTGCCTGGTAAACACCAATGTCTTTCCCCCTTATTGCAGTATTTCTTCTTAAGATTCTTGTCTCTTGCCTAAGCCGAGGTACCCAAGTGATGTCGCTTGTGTAAATGTTCTTACATTTCTTCTAGAGGCACAGAAGACAATATACAGCTGTTTTCACAGGCCGATGAGTGCTCCCAGCGGCTGCTAGATTGATTTGGTGCGTAAAATCTGTGTTGTGCTCCCTTAAGTAGGAGAGAGTTTTACCTGGTTTTACCTCTTTTGTGGAGTTCTCTCATATTTCCTCAAACAAGTGTTAATTATGGCCTATTAGCATGCAGGTAGCTTGTCAGTGACAATTCCAAAACTATATATGCAGCAATATTTAAAACTAAGCCCATGCATGCATTATGTCGACATCAGTGGCAGTAGCATGTGTTACCTGCACACTGTCAAAACTGCTAAACCACTGTGACATTAAATGTATCCAAGAGGAAATATCCACGTTTATCAGACAAATCAAATCCAGAGTTAATTCAATACAGTGTCTGTATTCCTGGCATATCTGGCTCTGCTTGCAGCTGGGATAATGGCTCTCCTAGTTTATCTGCTTTCTATGATCTCATTTGCTGTTATGTTTTGTTTATGGTTTGTGTAAATGCTGCGTATCCTCTGTGTGTGTGTGTGTGTGTGTTATGTAATCACTGAATCCACTGCTAAACACTGCTGTAGTTGTTCAAGGTGATACCGCCCACAGTATTTGCGAGGATTTCTCACACAGACGAACCTCACAAGCCGCTAATACGTCTGCATTACAGTGCGACGCATCGATCCACATCTCAGCTAGTCGGACCACATAGGGGAATAAAACAGCTACACAGTGTTTGAATCATTTACAGCAGGTTTTAAAAAATGCAGGAGCGTCGGTGGGCCGATGGTGTCTGAGGGGGGTCTGCCCTCTTCACATCCACCCTAAGGCTATGAGAAACGTAAACCGCAGAGAGCAGCATACACCCTACATATATTTTTCATGTCACTCCTCCATTCATATCCCCAGCTGCCTGCGCATTGACTGGGTCAACGCAGGGCTTGATGAACGACGCCTTCTACGGCCCTAATAAAAAACAATGTGCTGAATATGCCGAGTCGCTTTGTTTGCAGTTTAGGAAAACACCAGGAATGTCTCTGAGCAGGTGATTACTCGGCTGCATTAGGCAGTGTGATGGATTTTTCCGGAGGGTAATAACACAACCAACTAAGACAAATGTGTGAGCGCCGGCACGCCGACTGCAAGTGCATAATAAAGAGGTAAAACACACATGCAAACACACACAGGTCTGTTGTGAGGAAACACGGTCGCTGAGTAATCGCTGAGCAATTTTGAAAAACGGTTTTCATGTTTGTTTCATGTTGCTTTTGCCTTTCAGCCACTTGCCTCTGCATTAACAGTTCACTTAATGAGATTCGTAGGTGCGGAGTTGACAAAGCAATCTTTATGCATTGTGCAGGAACTATCTTTTTTACTTCTGCCAAATGAGAGTTGAGATTCGTTTGGTCTTGTACTGTAAAAACATTGTTGTTGTTTCACAATTCCCCATCTGTAGGGAAGGGAAGCAGAATAAAACCTCAGTTTGCGTCTGCAATTTAATTCCTCATCCTTTAATACTCTCTAGAGGACTTTTATTTCGGCAGATTTTGGAAGGTCTTTTGAATGTTAGCTGTGAAAATGTGTGATGGCCAATATTGCAGCATAATGTTTATCTAACTCTTAACTATACATGATCAGAGGCGGACATCCACTTCAGGGCCGGTGTCTCGTGCAGTTTGTGATGAGCTTTTGGAAATGATGTGTTTGCGTATTCGGGGTCCTGACTCAGCAGGCCACTTTGTGGCAGTAGCCCAGCAGAAAGGAGACCTTCAGCAGTTTGTCTATGATTCATCTAAATCATTAGTTCTTTAAAACACCACAGTGGAGGGCGAATGTTTACGGCCAGGAGACATCAAAGGTGTAAATCAGGGCTGGTGCCGGCCCCTCCCCGGTGGCATCATCAAGAATATGATAAATGCTCAGCACATCCAGGGAACTTTCTCATGCAACAGACACTTTACTGCTCAGGTCACACCAGGTAATCTTCTGAGAATAAAAGATGACAGGAAATGAAACAATAAATGCAAGCATGCATGACCTTGTTTTTCCATGACTAATGAGTAGCTATGGTTACATTAGCTGCCCTTTCCAAAATAAACATTTTGCAGAGATTGAAGTGTGCTTGTCTGGTGGGTCTTGCCTCCTCGGCTGCAGCTTCAGAGACCAGGACCTTATAAGCACGAGCATTTTTAACTATAATCAATATGTCAAAACTGGAGAGTATGCAGGCAGTGACTTCTTGTATAGACTGTGGGTCTGAAGTGATGTTGAACTGTGAATGGACACTCTGACTTGAGAACTATTTGTTGTTCAAGGGTATAATTTTAGAGGGTTTTCAAAGGTTTATAAAGGTCATCACATAAAAATAAATCCAGGGTATTGTGTTGGTCTTGGGAATTAAGGCTCTGACCACAAACAATTACATTCCTAATTTAATTTGGACCAGGGACCTTTGATACATGTTATTTCCTAATGTCTCTATCCCCTAATTCCCTGTCATCATTCTGTGGATTTTGGTAACCAAAAGATACTCATAAAAAAACAAAATGATGGCCCTACAAATAACTTAATGTATTCCTGCCAAAAGCATTAGCTGCTGAGATTCACCTCAGTCTGAATGGTTGTCTCCTCTTCTTTTTCAGTGTACTGCAAACTGCAATTTTGCAAAGTTCAAGTTCAGTAAATTTGTTCACTAATAAATTCACAAAACAATTAAAAAAAAGCAGTCCACTGAAAACAGTACAGTACTTCAAGGCAGTGATATAATGTACAACACAGGGTTTTTACTTTACTTTAAGGAACAGGACTGTGTATTGGCAATAATCTTGTGATATGATACATATCCCACAGGGGGCTGACAATCTGATATATATATTGCGATGGGATACTGTAACTTAGGCGATATATTGCAATTTCTTTGCCCCCCAAAAATAAATTTTTTGGAAAACTTTCAAAATAAATGTGTGTGAACAAACATTTGTCTTTTGCCTTCAAACTCAGAACAGTTTCACCTGTTTGTATTTCACCGTTCATGTCACTTCCTACACATTTTTTATGCAATTTGAGCAGAAGAATTACCATTGGCTCAAATCTCACATACAAGAAAACACCATCACAAAACCACTATCACAATTTTAGCTATTGATCCTAAGGTGTCACGTCATAAAAATATAGTGATATTTTCTTACACCACTATGAATTACTATCGTCTCTTTGAACTACTTAAATACAAATTGAGAAGATGACTTTAACCGTCTAGAGACAGTGGATAATGTTTGCATACAAAAGAAAACAGAGGTCCAGGTGGCAAAAACATAATCTTACAGTAAGGTACCTGAGCCATGATAATGGGTAACAGCAGACACACATAGGACCATGCCAAGTGTATTTGCACCTCCTGCAAAGTCTCAGAAGGCCACTTTGTCATCTGCAAGTCTGGCGGCCCAAAATGTGCATTCTCAATGACACTGTGTCACCAATTACTTCTCCCTAATCTGACACAAACCTTGGGAAAGGACACCCGTAATGGTGACAAAAAATTCTGTCAGGAAGGTGTTATTCTGCTCCTGGAAAGGGTGACAGATACAAATAATTTTGCACAGCACAAAGTTGAAAGAGGAAAAGGGAAATGAGATGCATTACAGAGTGTGCAATGGCGATTATTGCACTGTCCGTGATGGGGTAGTATTTGTGGAACCAAAACAGGACTTAATGAAAAGAAGGCACAGGATGAAGAAGAATTGTGCTTACACTGAAATTCAATATCGCTTTATGGTCACAAGCTGGGCTTCAGGGCAGCGCCACTGCATAGATTGTAATGAGTGTGAACTACCTCATTCAGATGGGAAGAAGACTAGGGAGCTCAATAAAGGACAAATCAGGGCGATTATACACATGGGGTGTTGCTATTATAGGTTTGAATAATTCCCACGCTGGCCTCAAATTTGTAATATCAAACACCTCAAACGAAATGCATTAAATGAATTAGGACAGTGACTTCAATGTGTGGGTCATTGTGGATGCATATGTTAGTCAAATAACACACACAAGACCTAACCGTTTGCTACACTCTTGGACTGTGATTGTCCAGTCATCGCTTAGCAACCTTAATTAGGTCTGAGCCTGTTAAATTTGGATTTTTTCACATGTTGAATTTACTCAGTGTTACAGTTTTGTAGGCTCGTATCTGACATTTAAAATAAAAAAAACTCTGTTCATGTCTAACATTTGAAACCGCAGAGAACACTGTATGAATGAGTTATGCTGGAATACATTTCATTAACACAACTTCAGGGCTAACTGGCTCTGCAAAGCAATGAAACAATATTGTTTTACATGGATCATAAGCTACTGAGGATGTTGATGACTTTTTGCCCATTAAGCATTACCCTCAGTATAGTAGTTAGTGCACATTGACCTGTTCTCATTTCAAACTGACATTAAAGCCAGCTGGAGGCATTGTGGAGGCAGCTTTTAGAGGCTCCGTTTTCTAGCTAGGTATGCTAGAAAGCCCTTCAGCACTGTGTTAAGGGCGTAACAACAGTAACTAAGAGAGCAGAGCTTTGCAGATTATTCTTTTATGAAGGTTTAAGTTATTATTCTTAAAAGCCTTGCAATGCCATTTAGGCCAGAGTTAAAACATGACAGGGGAGCACACATCTACATGAGAGATCAGAGGACGTTAACAAGGAAATGTTGCTACAAAAACAAGTGATTTAATCTACACGCTTCTCACCTATCTGCATCCAATAAGAATCCTATCAGAGCGGCAATTAACTCCTGGTAATTAACATGTGACTCACGCTCATTTCACGGCCCCGCTTGCAGAAAAATGCTGCCTCCACATGCTCAACCCTGCACCTGGTGCTGCGACACAAAGACAGATTAGGGGTCATCTGTTGATGTTGACTGAAGAAAATTAAAACAAAGTGTGCTCACGTAAGCTTGACCTACTGCGGAGAAGCTGTGTGCACATATCTGGCTTCTATGCGGTCGGCTTCCTTTGAATCTGGTTTGAAAGACGAAAACACGGCTGCGAGACGCCAGCTGGCCTGACGGCAAGAGAGGAACACGCTCACAAACACACATGTTCTCCCATGAGCCATATTCTTATTAATATGTGCCTGTGCTGTTGCTTCCTCTCAGCTTTAGACAAGGGAAATTAATTATTGCAGAATGCCACGGGTCCTCCATGCTGGTCATGAGATCTACTTTACAAGTGTAAAATATCATCTTGCTCCGTGCAGAAGGCAGCATATTAAAAAGGAAGAAACTAGGATCGCCATTGTAGGCTGCAGTCGTAGGCCCTCCCTCCTCCTATCATCATGGTAAATCTTGTGTATATTTGCCTACTTAGTGGATATCACCAGCTGTGCAGCAGATACTGACACAGGGATCATGCTGGTTAACATGAAACAGTGGGTTATCTGATCTCACTCAGAGCAAGAGCTCACTGCAAACACACAACAATTGAGATGCAGTTTAATTTCTTTTGCAGGCAGGCAAGGCTGAGGTAGTGCATAACACTTTACAAATTTGTATCGAGCAACTCTAAAAAGTTAAAGCAAAGGGAATAAACAAAGGTAAAACTTATTTAATAAAGAGACACAAGCAGCGTATAAATGGGTTCTTAAAAATACCCAGCTCTGTGATGAATTCATTTTCATTAGAGGATGTGACAGATTGTGAAGGAAGATGTTACAGTATTCTGCATCAGAACACAAACACACCTTAAAGTACCGTAGACTTTCATGCTTTTTTTGTTATCCCTCACAAAGCACATGCATTTATTTCAGAGGGACATTGTTACTGTTGTGTAAATAACCTCCAGGGCTTTCCTGCAAAAGTTGGATCGCCGCAGAATCTCAGTCTTATGTCTTAATGCAAGACAAAAGCCATGAAGCTATGCCTGCTGCAGAGCTATTTTGTATTTAGAGTATATCACAGCAGCAATAATAGCTGAGGGGGTCTTATTAACTGCGATTATGGCTGTGACAGTGATGGAGTGGTAGCTCTCTACAGTATTATACAATTACCAGTGCATGTGCACAGAGTCAATAGTTAGAAAAAACAGACAATAGAACCACTTCTCTGCTTTCTTTCTACATAAGATTGGTATAAGACGAGAGGTTATTTTAGAAATGTAAGACATAACACATGATGCTGTGTGTCTTAACAGGAAGAAATGTTCATATTCTTATAGTCTTGCTGGTGGGAGCTGATACTGAAATTCACACGCTATAAACACTCAGACTCCAGAAAACACTCTATTTTTAATGGATTGACACATTTTTTTTATGACTCTGGAAAGGGGGTTCTTGGAGTGGGAGACAGAAATTGTGTTTGGTTGGGTGATAAGAATCATAAGGATACGTGCTTGTGTGGTTGTGTTAGTCTCTGCTGGATGAAACAAAGGAAGAACAGGAGGCAGAAGTCAGAGGGACAGAAAAGTAGTTTTATAGACTAAGAGAAATGTCAAGATGGCTGTAATCTGTTCACAAAGTGAATGGTATGAATCTGTTCTAAAATAATTGTGCTATTCTGAAAATATATGGCCATTCCCGTCTATCTGCCATGCAGGTAACCGAGAGTCACACCTGTTCCTGGTTCCTGACAGCCCAGAATCTCAAGAGGAAAGAAAGGAAGATCAGAAACTGAATATCACTAAGCTGCTGTTCCATTATTCAGCGCCACACACTTTTCACTGCTTGTCTTTGTCTGTACATTTAATATACACTCTACCACAATGAAAGAAAAATAAACAGAGATGTCATTAGTAAATACGTAACACTTGAACAACTGTGGAGGGTAAATTAAGGCACAAAGAGACAGTCTGTTCTTGTGGCATTCATGCTGTTTTTTTGTCTGTTAAAAAAGGGAAGGATATTCTGTGTCTGCTATGACTCAAACTAGCATTTAAATCCCCTCCATGCTTCTAGCAGATATCAGTGTCAGAGGATATCAGGCGCTGTGTCTAGCCTCTCCCAAGGCTCAGCTGTGCCACTGCACCACTGCATGCAGAATGATTTTTGTGCATTGTCCCACATGAACACACACTGGATCATGGACATATGGATACGGCCAGGCCTCATGCTGTGGAGACTAGACAACACAATCTTCACTGTTTTCTGCCTCACATATTTGTTTTCTTCAAAGCTTTTGCTCTTTTACCATTACTGAGGCGTCCACATAAACACAAGTGACTGGACTACGACCTGATGATCACATCATCTGGGCCACTTTCACACATATAAAGAGCACATACATTCATAATTAATGAGAAACTGCTGCAAAAAACACACAACAGAAGTGTTGAAAAGGTCGCTCTGAACTGGAGTTCAACTTATTGAAAGTGCAACCACTAAAATATTTTTATGCATCTGCAATGACTTTCACTGCTGTAAATTAAATTGTTTAAAGTTTTTTTTTATGATGTCTGCAGTTGGTTTTTTTGACAGGTTTATTTCACAACTTCGTCACTCAAAACACTAATGACTGTGACCAAATTGATATTGATTTTCTGTTCATATTGCAATAATATCACCATTGTTAATTCAACTACTTACTTTTTTTTCAGAATGTCTTTTTTTAAATTTTATATATATATTGTGCAATGTGCATTTGTTCGCCTTTTTTACATACAGAGAGTCCAGGTTTTGAAAAGGGTTTAAGTTCACTTTATAATGGAGTATGCTAATTTATAGGCTCCTACAGTATTTGTGTGCAGATAAATGTTAAAATGTAGCAGTTTACCTCAGTCTATATCTCATTTTGTTTTTTCTATATATATATTTTTTCTATATTTTTTATAATATATTTTTGCCTCTTTTATGCAGTCCAGGCTTTTGAAAAGAGAGTATTGCTGCTGAATAAATCTTAAAAACTGACTTATGATGTGTATTTTTTGAGGAAATATGGTTCCTGGAATAGTCTGTAGACAATCATAATCATTCAACTGTTTCACTGGTGTTAAAAATGCAGACTAAAAATCGATAAAATCGGCAATATCGTAGAATCGCAATTTAAATCGAATCGGCATCCAAAAAATCGTAGAAGAATCGAATCGGGAGAAAAGCATATCGTCCCAGCCCTACTAGGGTGTGTGTGCATGGTTTCGATATGTGGACCTGCAATAGACTGGCTCCAGCCCCCTACGACCCTGTACGGTTAAACGGTGTGGATGGATGGATGGATGGATGGATGGATGGATGGATGGATGGATGGATGGATGGATGGATGGATGGATGGATGGATGGATGGATGGATGGATGGATGGATGGATGGATGGATGGATGGATGGATGGATGGATGGATTTCACATAATGTTGATAGCAGGAGCTGATGTTCCAGCACACAAGCAGTGGAGGCACATGCCATCATCAGCCTGCTAGACATGACTGATTCATCAGTCAGTACAGCTGTTATTGACAGTGTCTGAAATCATTCCTTCTACTCTATGAAGCACCATATCTACCTCACAGCAGCTTCTTCTGCTGTCCAGACTGACAGTGGGACATGTAGTAGATACTTTTGTTGACAATTCTCACAATGGAAGAAAAAACCAATGCGTCCATAACATGTTCACTACTCTCTGCTAACAACCCCATGGCAAAGCGTTTTGCGTATTACACATGGAAATGCAAGTCAGTGATGATTGTAATTATTATAATTAGCAAGTGTCTAGTATATAGGGGGGAATGAATGTCTAAATAAGGATGTGGTTTTCGAAAACAGCCATTGTTTCTAAGGAATCGTCTTTTTCACATGTCAATGAGGGAAAAAAAGCACATCTGTTGTATTGTTAATGTGTTCAATTTCATGTTTCTGGCGTTGTGCATGCCTACAGACCTTTTTTACTAAAAGATCAGAATCAGAATCAGATTTATTGGCCAAGTACGTTACATACATACAAAGACTTTGACTCCGGTTTACATACGGTAGCTCTCTGACATTCACATAAAATAAATACAATGACAACTGAACAATAAGTTACAGTACCAATAGTAAGAATATGAAGATTTGTGGACTTAGTAGTAGTAGAGAAAAGAGGGAAAATCATCCGTCTCAATGGCCACAAAACACTTTTTCTCCTGTTGATGGTTTTAAGGAGCTTGGACATGGTGTCTCTGCCCTTCCTCTGCAAATTTTCATCACCTGGACTTTTTCCCTGTATTGCAACTTGACTTCTGCTGCAGTTCTGATGGCAGTTGAAAATCTGTGTTCATTCTCATCTAAAATATGATGTGTGTCACTTCATTGCTGCTCAGTCTCTGTATCCACCTGTTCTCCTAGCTACCATCCAACAAACCAGCCTGTGTCTGAGAGGCCCTTCTTCCTCCACACTCTATCTTCCTTTATTCTCCTTTTCTTCCAACAAAGTGTCTCTCTCTCTCTCCCCCTCCCTCTCTCCCCCCTCCTGTGCTCTCATGCCGATCCGCCTGTTCATCTCAGAGCCCAAATGGCAACAGGCACACCAGACAGCATGACTCCCACAATATTACGACACAACGGACCATTTTTGTCAGAGTTCTGGCCGAGTCTGGTTTTAAACAAAGGATTAATGTTGTAGAAGGCCTTAGAAACGGAGGGCAAAGGGCAGAGCTGAAATCGTTACAGAGGAATACAAACTTGGGCATGAGGTGGTGTACAAATATGGCCACACATGTACTGTTGAAAAAAAGAAAAGAAAGCCCCTCTAAATCCAGTGATCTCCAGCCTTTACCTCTACAGTGAGGACACATCCATCTTGGCCTTGTTGGAGTCAGAAGGATTCTGACATCCCACAATGTAGTGGAGCAGGCAACCACCGTGCCAGCACTTACTATAATCCTTCAATTTCATATTTCAGCTGCGTGTGATAACAGAGCCACTATCTGCCACACGCTGCTGCCACTGTCAGAAAACCAAAGACAGAGGGTCAAAAGATCACTCTCCTCCAATTAAGATTTCCCTTCACAGGTCAAATGTAATATTATGTGCACGACTCGAGTGTGCATGTGTGTCATGGTGAAAGGTATAAAATAGCAGCTGTGAAGGCACCAGTATTTTATTACAACGTGGCTTGGAATAAAAGATCACAGCTCCCCCATGAGGAAAGAAGCTGACATAAAATGACAAAAGTAAAAGAAAGTTTAGAGGGACAGAAGAAGCTTGTACATGTGGACGCTTTGCCATGCATTATGGATGACTTTTTACAAACACTGTCCGAATGTGACAAAATCTGGGATCCATTTCAGATGTCTTTGCACCAAGGCCCTTTCGGTGTGTGTATCGGGACGCAGCAGAACTATCTAAATGGGGAAATAGGGACAGATGAGTGGCAGTGTATGTGTAAATCATTCAGGTAGGTAAAAATATAGAAGGGACTGGAGGGAAAAGGAAGTGGTAGATAAGATGAAGAGCAGAAGTGGTCCTGGAAAAAGCAATGATTTGGAAATGGGTTTTGGCCGTGGCACATAACCAAGGTGTATCACGCTGTGAAAGGTGTTGTATTTTTTATCATTTATCCCAGAAGAAACAGATATACAATACACACCTGGACAGTCCTTCTTCTTTTCCTTCACATAAAAGAAAAGAAAACCAACACAAAGCCAAGCCAGCACTTTTCACCCCCCCACCCTTTCTGGGCCTCTGGCCAGCATGGATGAATGGCAGCTACAGTCGTCTCTAGCATCCTCATGTTCCCCCTGCATGGAGGTTTGTTCCATTACAAAAACTGGCTGCAGATGATGTGTGAGTGTGTGTCTGCAAACTATTCTTCCTAGAATAGCTCGCCACACCTCAGCGATTTTTCAAATTCCTACACCGGGGGCAGACACAACACAGCGCCTGATTGGTATAGCGAGATGAGGCGACAGGATTAAATCTGAAAAGATCTGTGTTTCTCTTATCGGTGAGAAAACAAAATGGGTTTTTTTTTTTTAGACTCAGGTAAGGTTTGAGGAAGGGAAATCAGTGAAAGCTGCGGATACAGGGGATGCTACACGGCTTTACTCAGCAGTCAGCGACAATCTGCCCTCTGTTCGCTCCAGCTGAGGAGATCCCCAGCTTCAGAGCTTAGGCGTAAGACTCCTTATTAATAATTGAAGTATTTAAATGGACTTTCATCAATATGTGCTGACTCAGGTCACTTCTTGGCACCACTTGACGCTAATAAAGGGTGTCCCTACTATGATTAATTGCCACAGTTTTGCGAGTGGTCCAGGTACACTAATACTGAAAATTCTACTGTGTGGTCAAAACACTATGAATAATAAATGGAACCGGTGAATATTATGTAGAAACAGAGATCATTACAGTATAAAGCACTGTACATCTACATGGGTCTTTGGGGTATCTGAGAAAAGAACATAGCCCCTGAAAACTGATGTAAAGAACAAGTCACATACAGAAGTGAACACAGAACAAGCCTGACCTGAAGTGAAAACCTGCCACAGCTCCTGCGTTGCTTCAGTCATTCCTACAAGCCCTCACAGTGAAGTGGCAGCCTGTTTAAATTCAGCCTCCTACTCCACTTGTGTTGACCTTGCAGTGTTTAGGCAGGCTGCTAAAACCTCTCCAAATAGTTGTCTGTGTGCGTGGCTGGTAGCAGGGGCTGAAGTACCGAGCTGATGCGTTGTGATGGCGCACAGATTGAATGCTCCACGGGTCCCTGGTCCGCTCCGCTAGCCCACATCCCTCTGCTGTTTCCTTCCCAGTGCTCGGGCGCCATAGGAAAGTGATGTAAATCTTTTGCTAAGGCCTGTTCTCTGCAGCCGCACATTCACCCTCTCAGTCGTGCAGACTAAAGATAAGCTGACTCACAGTGCACGATAGGTGAATGCTAAGCAGTATGGGTGAATTTTATTATGGGGCTGAAGAGGAAAGAAGTGGGTAAAATAGTTTCTTGCCCCCCCCCAAGCTGCAGTACCATGTGCCCTTACAGAGTCCTTCACCTGCTGAAAAAGCATCTCCAGTTTCATCAGATGTACAAAAACAGCACAGAGCTGAGGACATTAGACAAATGACTGGACATACGATTTTGTGTGCACAATGTGTTACAAAGCAAAATGTGTTTTTTTATAGATCACAATTTAGGCACATAGCACCATCTCATGGTCTCACTCAGGAATTCATCTCTGAATCAGAGGATATAGAGGAACAGTGCTCACAGCACATGGACAGAATATATTCTTACTGTGTTTAACAAAGGGTTTCTGCTCCACTACTATAAACAAACACAAGAACACATCTGAATCTGAAATGACACTAACTTCACTGCTATGGGGTTTTATGTAAATCTGCTTAGACAAAGTACAGAATGGCTCTCAACATACCAAAGTCAAGGAGTACGGTGCTCTTAACCTCCGTATGCACATCCCTTGCTAAGTTGACACAAGCAGCCTTCACACGCTTCACCACACACATCTAAAGAGCTGTGTGAGCCTCCTGAGGCATCCTGGGTCATTTGTCACTTCGGTGGCGCTGGCGGTGCATCACTCGCTGCAGTTACATCTACTCCTTTTTCATCTGAATTGCAGGACAGCTGAGCAGGATTTCACCCATCGACTCCAACGCCAGAATTAGGCAACAAGCTGTTCAGACGAGCCTATCAATGTTCAGCGCGCTGTTATATATTCCACTACCGTCCTAAATTCTTTGAAGGCCTATCAAAGGTGACTGGCGCTGGTGGCAGTGTTAGACAGCAGCAGCAGCCCTGGATACGCTAAAGGACGCATGCTATACACCTGGGTGAAATGCTGCAAAGTCACTTAACAGCAGCAGGTTCAAAGCATGAGCTGAGGATGTGACAGGCTGTGGAATTACCTGAGCTGCACGATGCAGAAGCAGAGGTGGAGATAAGATGACACCTTCTGATCAGACTGGGCTTGAGCTGAACTTGTAGTAGCATAATAATATACGGGTTGGTGGAGCAGAAAATTAAATAGAATGTTGATGCTTCATGAATAGAGGGGGATGCATGGACTGCTCAACAGGAATGTGTGTCAAATTAAAAAAAAAAAAAAAAAAAACTAATTATGAAAGTAGCTCCACATTAGCAAAAGGTGATAATTTCGTGGTAGACTGAGCTACTGCTCATCATGTAATCCATATCTACATCTACACCTTAACCTCCATCATTCACACCTTAGCTTTTAATGATGACAACCATATGCCAGGCTGTCTGCTGTCTATGCAGTCCAAACAGAGAGGCATCAATCCTTCAGTCCACAGTTGACTCACACAGAATGATGCACGAGGCATTCGCCTGCCACCATTAACAAGGAAGTGTTATTAGCGTGCTTTATGCAGACGCTTCTTCGAGACACCAACTCGCTACTTGGGTACAAAGTGGCACGCTGACATTATACAGATGTGAAGTCTCATCTGCCGATAATCTTGAACATATGGGAGTGTATAGCTACTGAGTGCAATATGCTGATTAGCTATGATGCAGCGCAGCGGGCGAACAAAAGCAGTGGATCACCACTAATGGACTGTGTCTCTCTCTCAAATCCACAATTTTGCTGAGGCAGGTGTGTGATGGTGAAACGCCATTACTGCCATCTTAACGAGAGCCCTGTGTGTGTCGTCCCCCCCCGTGGTGGTCCCAGCAGGGCCCTATCTAGGCCTGCGCCGTTGGACGCGCTAGATGGGAGAGATAACCTCCATCTGTCTTCATGACTGTCTGGCCTTTATTGCTTTAGGAGAAGTGCTGCTTTCACTAGCTCTTCCCTCGCTTTGCCAGGAAGACCAATATTTGTTTCTGTGTCTGGTCCTGCGTGATTTGTAACGGGGTGGTTTTACATCTCTGGTCCTGGCTAGGTAAACATAATGTGCTCGTCTTCATAAAGGGCAGGATTCAAGACAGCATACATCCTTCGGTGAGCTCACCCCAGCTCATCATGCAGCACCAGATTATATACTGACCCTTGAGTGTAATATTACATTGAAAACATATTATCTTGTTAGTGAGCATCAGGACAGCTTGCAATGTAAGCATAAATAAGAGTCTACAGCCATTTTAGCACTTACACACAGTGGTACTTTAAGACACTACAGGTGAATAGGGTAAAAAGTTTTAATTTGTAAATGAGGCAATATCTAATGAAATATGCGCTAATTTGCATAGATTTCCAGAACCGAAATCTGAACAATGGATAAAGCCCCTTTCAAAATTCTTGTTTTATTTTGTTGACTGATTTTAGAATCAGAAGTTTTGGATATCTCTTTTTATCACTCTGTAAATGAGAAAATACTGTCACCATCAATAAAAAAAATCTGCTTTTTGTTTTTAGGAATAAAACATTGTAGAGGTCAGGCTTTGAATGATATATCAACAATCCCCTCTGTAAAAACCTTCAAAATACAGACAGGAATAAAACTAGAAGGTTTGGTGTCTAAGTGCTGCTGAAGTGGAGATTTCGGGCTCAGAGTCTGAGAAAAAATTCATTTTGAGAAAACAGCCTTTAAAGACTTGTACTGTAGAATTCCAAAGATTGTTAATGTAAATCATACTAATAATGATTGGTTGCGGATACGGAGGAGGTGACAATTTTTGGAGCCTACATCATTGTTCAGGAGAGAGAGAGCTTTACTATGACACCTGACATGACATGGGTCAGACAACAGGCACAGCACAGTATGTCACAGTAGCATGTTCACTTTTTAGGAGAAATCTACCAACAAAAGACACAAAATGAAGTCAAATAACCACCTTAATGTGGATTTTCTACCATTTTTTCAACTTTTCTGAAACAATACATGTTAAGGAAGAAAAATAGCCTAACATCTCAAAATTGATCAGTGCATGAAAAAACAGTGTTTTTGCCTGTAGTGTCTCGCCTTAAGCTAAATGCAGCATAATAACGCTCTCACAGTGACAATTCTAGCATGTCGATGTTTGAAAGATATGCTGCTTAAACACAAAATATAAAGGCTAATATGACTCTTATTGGTTTTGAAGGGATTTGTTTATAGAACAAAGTATTAGCAAATACAAATTTGACCTGGTTACACGGCTTGATGAAAGGCCAATTATTCCCTGCGGGAAATGAATGTATGTTCCAAATGTCATGGTAATCCAACCGACAGTTAATAAGATATTTGACAAAATATCACAGGTGTCCAACTTTATGGTGATGCTGAAGGAAAACTCTGATTGTCTGTGTGTGGATCATGTAGGGACCTTGATTATCTGTGGCAGATTATCTGGAAAACCAATCCAACAGTTATCAAGATACAGTATGTAACTTTGAAGCACAGATTTAAACCTCATGGTGGCATAAAGTCAGAGGATCCACGGTCTGATCGATCAGGGAGGTGCACAAAATGCAATCTGCAACACCTCCAGCATTTGTTGATATATTCTAGTCAGGCTGCCTGAAGTCATACTGCCAACATAGCTAAAACCAGGAAATGTGGCTACTGAGCAATAGTGCAACATACAGTACATATGCAGGGATGGTCCTTCATTATTGTTTTTCGTCTTTGGTTGGCACCTTTCGGAAACTGTTGGAAATGCAACCGTAGTTTGAAGCCCAACATAAGAGAGTGTTTACCTTTCTTATACCTAAATATGGGCATATATTTGAGAGCAGAAATGTTGAAGTTTTAATGCACCCTGAGAATATCAAATCAGTAAGGCCATGGTACTACTCATGCATGTGCTTTGTCTATGAGTTTCTGTTGGTGGGGATCAATAATAAGTAGCCTAACGTAACCAACTTTTTTGCCACAAAACTGTGTTGGTTTCTGCACATTGAGGCTATACAAGGTTACACTATCTGCCAATATTCTTAAAGAGTTTGTTGACCTAAGTTTACTAAAGTCTTGTTCGTTCCAACAAAAAATGAAATACAGTGCTGGCAAGTGTTCTGTGTTAGATCTGAAGTTGCCATGCCATTTAAATAGAGCCAACTTTTCAGTTTCTTTTCATTTTCTTCTTTATCTACATGCTTGAAATTGTCAGTGTTAACCATCAGTGAATCTGACAACTACTCAGTTCTTCTCTTTTATTCAGAAACGTGTTATTGCTACATAACATTGTGTTACAGCAGCCTTCATTTTTTCTGTTGGATGACAGCTTTGAAATCGGTGGCTTCTGACAGAGTTTTACAGAGGCTTGTTTGAGCAAATAAATGTGTTGTTCAAAAATCTGGAGGGAATCTGGGGGAATGTGTGTCAGTGTTAACATTACATACATGCCACCTGTTAGCAGTTTTTGTCATCAAATGATTCAACAGGCTGTAATACAATTATGTTTGGACTTAAAGAACCGAGCCTTATATTGTGTACTTTGCCCTGCCAGAATACATTGGCTGTTAAGGCAGCCAAAAAACAACAACAACAGCTCTCCAGTTTTCCATCCATGTCAGATAAAAACAACAGGCTTTTTTCCCCATCATTGCCTTCAGTGTCTTTAACTTGACTGTCAATGAAATGTAATGAAAGTTGCAGGATAGAGGAGTATGCTATGTTAACACACAAGAATGATTCAGACTGACATAATAAAGAGATACAAAGAGCTTAAAAAGAAAAGCAGCAGATTCATAAGCACACTTACGGTATCAGTTCTACTCACTTCGTACAATCTTTTCATCACTGAAATAAGTTTCAGTGTGTGAGCTGCTGCTGTGATTACAACATGAAGACTGAAGGCTTTTATGTTCATCTTTTAGTATAGCTTTTATTTGTTTTATCCTATCTTATTAACTGTTTTTACTGCCCTATTTTACTGTTAATCTATGTTTGATAATTTATGTTGTTTTATTTATATTGCTAGCACTTGTACGTTGTGCAGCACTTTGGGCAACTAAGGTTGTTTTTAAATGTGCTATATAAATAAACTTTGAGTGAGTTGAGTTGAAGGCATTTTTAGTTTATGCATGCATGCACTCCCTGGTATTATTCTTGTCTTGGATTGTGCAGAACATCTTATTTCATGTATGACAAACAAAAACCAAGCGGCTGTCTGTTAACACTACTTGGCTGTTTTACTTCCTGTTTTACAGTTGTCATAATATCAAAAGCATTGATGCATATTTTGCTTGTTCATCTACCGGACCCAGCAGGGGTCCCTCATACTGAATCTCACTGAGTTTTGGATGTAGCTAACATAAGCCCAACAACCTCTCCCACTGCATGAATAAAACACCAAGCTGGTACCAGAGTAGATTTACTGACTGATGCAATTTGATTAAGTTCAGTGTGGCCTCTGATCTACAGAGAGCTTGGGACAGAGTAACTGGTGTCCTCAACAACACTATAAAGAGGTGCTAAATCAGTCTTGACATCTAGACTGTCCTCTCTTCATGTTGACTTTGGTTTAGATTATAAATCAGAAACACTTTTGTCCTATTGCAGCATTTCTGGCAATAATTTTAAAGTCTAACCCTTAAAATGACTCTTTGTCTGATAGCATCATGACATTATTCTTCTCATTTATTTGCCTTGAGAACGTCTTGATTTGATCTACCTCTTCAATTTAGATTCACTTCTTTAATCTCCTGTGTTCAAACAAGATCACGCAATAGCAATACTAATGCAGATTGCATTTACCTTTACAGGAAAATGCTGCTGCTTGTCATAAAAACACAGATTTTTTAGACATAGTTCATGACTAAATAAAAGCCTTTCCAATCTTTTGAGAGAGATAAAAAAAAGAAAAAGAAATCACAAGTTGACCCAAACCCAAACACCATGAAAATAACTAGTGGTAAACACTGATTAACAGTGTTTACCACTAGTTATTTTCATGGTGTTTGGGTTATATCAGTCCTATACACTTACTTCTCTTCCTCTCCCAGCTCTTGTTACTTTCTCTTACACACACTCAGACACACACTAAACTTTTAACCCTGAGTAGTGGATCATCCTGATGAGCTGGGGAATGAGGCTGACACCGGTCGTCTTTTATCATCTGCCCAGTTGGAGGTCTGACTCTTTCCGTAAAGGCTGCAATCTGGCACACAGTCGCTCTGGAGTCACTAAGGGTGACACTGGACAGTTACTCCCCACAATGCTCTGCTGCAGAGCTGAAACAATCAGTCAGAGAACTGATTAGCCAACTGAAAGAAAATTTATCAGAAACTATTTTCGTATTCAGAATACTTCAACACTGTGAAATAAAAAGGGTTTACTGCAGCAACAACAATTTCCTCTGACAAAGAGGAGTAACTGATGACACATCAAGAAGAAAATGCAAGAAATTCTTTGAATTACACTCGACAATAAAAACCTGAGCCAGTTGAAGCTTCAAAGAGAGCTGCAGCTCATGTCTCACTCTCTGTGTCCTCACACGTATCACCAAACTACGACGATTAACCGAAGGAAAGCCAATAGACAGTATGAGGGAAGATTTCCATGCTGTTTTCCTGTTTATAATTTTGAAGGATGAGCAGTGGAGGAATGGCCTTGTCTGTTGCTCCCTCTAGGCATAACCATATTCAATTATATTCAACAAATGGCGTTTGGCAGCACAGGAAAGACGTTAAGAGCTTGTGGTTCGGCTGTCTGGTGGAGACAGGTGCCCTGACGCACAAACCCAAAGAAAACCTTCTGGTCAGAGGGATCAGACTGACAAAAGAAGCAACAGAGAGTGGAAAGTGCATATGGTAGCATCTAGAGAAGACAGTCTGGACCAATTCTGAACAGTCAAAGACAGGTAGGAGTCAAACAATAAGTTCAACATTCTACAGTGCAGTACGGTATCATACGGTATGGTACAGTACGATCAATTTATCTACTAAATAATTAAAAGTCAAAACACAAGACACTTGCTTGTTCTACAAAGTCAGTATTTGTTGTTTTATGTCACTATAAACTGAGTATTTTGGGATTTTAGAGACAAAATAAATCATTGGGCTCAAAGAAAATAACCTATTGATTGAGATCAAGACTATAAGTGGCATGTGGACATTAGAATACAATACGTGTTAGTTGCAGCCCTGTTCATTTTGAAGACTTGGTTCTTCTGCACGCCAGAAAACCAAAGTCATAACAAAGCACGTTGTTGGTATTTGACTTCCTGCTTTCGACTTGTTTTGGCTGTGATCCTGGTTAATCAAATCACAGCCAGTCTCTCCAGACAGCCGGTTGCTGACCCGCCGGCTATGGCCACTTCACAGATAATGTCACTTCCTGTGGAAAACAAACTGATTCTGTTACCAGACATGGTCACTGTTATCTGTCATAGCATTAGCACACAAGAAATAAATATTTTTTTTACCGTGGAAAGAGCTATGCAGACTGCTACACTGGCTGTGTTTCTTTCAAGAAGTGATAGTTTGAGTCATCATCTCCCTCTGAGCACCTGAACATCTAACTGTGCAAACAGTAAGACAAATGTTTGTATTGAGATTGGCTTCTGCACGCTCTATATTTTTCTTTTTAGTGGCAGTGGATATGTCTTAGCGCATGTGCGTGCTTGTGCGAGCACTGCAAAGACAATGACAAATGTGAGGAGACAAGGGAAATAATAATTGCTGCACATAAAAGAGAAAAAAGATACTCAAGTGTTTGCCTGCAGCATGTTCAGACAAACAGGTGGAGCTCAGTTAGACTCTCCTTGTCTGGTGCCGTAGAGCTCCAGGCTGCCAAATGGGTACCATCTATTCAGCATAGCCAGTGTGCTAATAATGAGTGCTGAAATGAATGGTGTCACTTTAGTCTAATTGCTGCAGTGGGAGAAACATGTTCAGAACATCAGGTACAACAACTACATGGACAACAGGGGAGCCAGACAGAACAGAGGGAAAGGTGGACAAGAGGAACAGAGGAGGTTTGGTTAGCAACACTCCTTTTACGACTAAGAGTTGAATGTAAACGGCTCATGAGATAGCAGGGGGGGGGTGTGAGAAAATATCGATACACGTTTCGTTTCGCAATACTGTATCGATATTGAAAGGCACTGTATCGATTTTTATTTAGCAATTTACAGTCTATGCAAACATTGACGGCAATGGTTCATTTTTGTGTTGCATTTAAAACTCTGACTGCTAGTAGGCAGCAGTTATTCAGAGATTAGATAGATAGATAGATAGATAGATAGATAGATAGATAGATAGATAGATAGATAGATAGATAGATAGATAGATAGATAGATAGATAGATAGATAGATAGATAGATAGATAGATAGATAGATAGATAGATAGATAGATAGATAGATAGATAGATAGATAGAGTAAAAAAGCCTGTATAGGCAGCTCATAAGCATTTTGCTCTGAAACTGTTATAGGAGAAAAATGGGACATTACACACTTACAACTGACCTATAAAGAAAGAGAGGACTTTAGTTAAAATGTGCGCTCTGTGCTTCAGAAATGCCAAAATGTCAACCTATGGAAAATCAATACAGAGTCACAACTGTATTCCACTGGACGACTGCGAAAGGAATTACAATGAGAGGGGGAAACAGAGGCGTCATACTCAGACAAAAGAGTGCCACTGCAAAAAAACTCATGAAAACCAACATTATTTGCTGCTACAGACATTAATTATGAGCTGCAGTAAGCTGGCTGTCACACGTGCATAAGGTTGTGCATAATGCATAATACTGAACAAATACAT
The DNA here is from genome assembly GCF_045865225.1 of Trachurus japonicus. Classification (NCBI taxonomy): domain Eukaryota; kingdom Metazoa; phylum Chordata; class Actinopteri; order Carangiformes; family Carangidae; genus Trachurus; species Trachurus japonicus. The sequence goes on along the minus strand of NC_140928.1, from coordinate 23,569,476 downwards.
TCCACATTCAAGTCTGTGAGGCAGTCTATATTTCATGCTTACTGAGGAACTATAAACAGATCTTATAAACACCCAGGCCTCAGAGACAAGTTATTGTTTTGTTTATTGGAACAATGTTTCTAGCTTCTTCATGCTGACAGAAAACATTTCTAACGTGTACAGTTTAGGATGAAACTATACACAAACGGTGAAAGTCTGAGCTGAGCATTAGACCATTAGAGCAGAGCAGACAGCTCGCTATTTCTCACTATCACTGTCATGCACACACTCACAGATGTGCACACACACCCGAGCCTGAATATTGCCTGACTTTGTTTGGACTATCCGGCTGGTCAACTACTCTACAGATTTCAGATGAGCTTTTACAATCACCCTGCTCTGTCACCTTGCAACCCCAATTTTATCTAGATATTCCATGGACGCAACTTGTATTAACATGCAGGGAGTGGGCCAGAGCTCTCCCCTCAATTTCCTCATGGGAGGAAAAAATGCCTCTGCCCCCTTTCACTTTCTCTCACTCTACCTCTCAAATGTACCACACGTGCATGCAGTGATGCATATTGTAATGTGAGCCATTGTAGCATCAACCAAACACAGACCAACAGTTTTTAAAAAGACAAAATAAAGCAAGAATGGTGCCAATCTTCACAAAACTTGAAAGAAACAAAGAATGGAGATACTACATCCTGATTATAACAACAAGAGGTAAGGGTTTCATGAGCCAACACAAGCATTACTTACAAACTGCTGAACTTTTACTCTTGGCTTTGCAAACCCTAAATAACAAAGCAATATCGAACTTCTATATCTGTTCTGGAGCTTTTGACTCCATCACAGGATCTTCCTCAACAGCTGACATCAACAGTTCTGAATCTGTGAAACAACCCACAGCAACATCAAAAATACAGCTGCTATTAAACGTTTGGTATTTTATTTAATGGCTGAGATGGTTATTAAAGACTGAGTATGGAGATCATCACCGCACCTTACAGTATATCAGCAATGTGAGCATTTAAAACCATCACATGTACCCACTTTAACAACACGCGTTGTCTTTCCCAAGTATCTGTATTCCATTTACGCTGCATCATTACTTTTGTGTTTCCATCCCCCTTTGCATCACAGTCATTTACTGTTTCAGCATATATGGAGGGGAGGTGCTCCCTGCTCCCACTTCCAGAGTGATCACTGCTCCTAATGCAGAACTAAAGCTGTAGCTAAGAGAGTCTGGATGAAGGTCTTCAGCAAATGGACCATCCACGTTTCCCATTAGCAAAAATGTATAGAATAGGCTTCCGGTTTCCGGTGGCATGGAGTGAGCGTCCTCAGACCGCATGTCGCGGTAATCCTTCTAATATCTCTTAATTGAACCTCCAGTTACCTCAGTCAATTTATTAAGATACAACAAGTAATCGCACACTTTTGACTGTGTCTGAACTCTGCTGAATGCCGGGAACGCGTCAACAAACAAAGTTTGTAATGGAGAACGCTGAGCTCGCTGCACTCATGAGAGCAATAGTGCGCGAAGAAATAGCGACAGGGCTGGAAACTAATTTAAAGCCCATTCGGGACGAATTGAGCAAGATTCAGCTAAAAGTAACATCCTGCCTCGATAAAGTTGACTCACTGGAAGCTGCGGCGAATGAGGCTGAAACAAGGCTGTTAAAACTGGAGAACGAGAACAAAACGCTGGCTGCGGAAGTTTCTTTATTGAAACAGAAAGCTGAATCTCTTGAAAACCACAGCCGAAAATTTAATCTGAGAATACTCGGATTACCGGAGGAAATAGAACAAGGCAGACCCACTTCGTTTGTGAACGACATGCTGCGCGAGCTGTTTGATCAAGTGGACTTCGGTCCACTACCACCGGCCAACATCGCCCACCGCATCGGCGGCAGGGACAAGGTCTCACGCTGCATGATTATACGGCTGTATAGCTTCGAAGTGAGGCAGCGTATCATCCGGCTGGCAACGGAAAGGAGAAAGCAACCAGATGGGTTAAAGTACAGAGGACACAAGATCAGCATCTTCCCGGATCTAACAGCAGACCAACGGAAACAACAGGCTGTCTTTGACGAGATCAGGGCTCTGCTACGGAAGACAGGCATACGGTATGGAGTGGCGTATCCAGCTAAGCTGCTCATCACTTTTGGCAACAAGACACATGTCTTTGTGAATACATCGGAGGCGATGGACTTCTACAGAACTGTAATCGAGCCCACGTTGGACAGGAGTCCCCGCCAGACGGCTGAGGGATAGATGACGCCCACCTGGTAGCTGCAACCACAGGTCTGTCAAGCTCACACGGGAAAATATAGACTGTAGATTTAGTATGGTGACTGGAGGACTGATATTCTAGAATGCCCTCATTGTGACTCAATGTGCCCCTCATCTTTACTTTTTTATTTATTTTTTTATTTTTTATTTTGGGGTGAACGTTTTCTGTTCAAGAATAATAGCCTATATTAAGAATCCCCCTTTTTCTTTCTTTTTTTTTTCCTTTTCCCTTTCTCCCCCTTTTTTTTTTTAATTTTTATTTTATTTTATTTTATTTTATTTTTTATTTTTTTTTCTCCCTACTGAGTGGCACTGGTAGTAATGAATGAATGAAACAGGGCGCCATTATTGGAGGGTGCTGCCGACTGCGGCCCCCATGCCACAACTCTCGCATAAGGCCGAGATTAGGAAACCTGAAGAGGGTCTCGTGTTCACGGGACCGTCTTCCTGGGGGGAGGAGGGAGGGGGGTGGGGCTGGAGGGATGAAGCCGATATGAGGATGGGTTTCTCTGGGGTAACAAGTTTTTGTAATTATTTCCTGCACGTTTCTTTTTTTTTTTTTTTTCCCCTTTTCTTTTTCCCCCCTTTTTATTTATTTATTTATTTTTTCCCTCTTTTTTTTTTTTTCGCATCATGTGTTCATATGTTTTTTTTTTGCCCACTATGATAATATAACTTTCAAATGTTGAAACTCTCAATACTTTCCTGGAATGTACAGGGTATCAATAAGAGCACTAAATATACAAGTTGCATTGAATTTCTAGATAGGAAAGGAATTGATATTGCTCTGCTTCAAGAAACTCATATACTGTCATCAGATATAGGTAGATTAGACAACAGTAAATATGATGTTGTTTCTTCTTCTCATTCCTTCAATAGGACAAAGGGAGTGATGATTCTAATGCGCAAGACTTTTAATTTTAATATAGATGAGCAAGGAAATGACTCTGTTGGTAGAATTTCCTATATTAAAGGCACTTTTGCTGATAAAAAGATGGCATTTATATCAGCCTACGCTCCCAACATCTTTGACCCCTCATTTTATGCACAATTGACAAAGAAGTTACAAGACCTTTCAGACTGCTTAATTATTTTAGGTAGTGATATGAACGCAGTGCTTGATCACTCTATCGATAGGTCTGGAGGGCAGGTTGCTCAGAGTGCAGCCAACTTAACTCTGAGAAAAATGGTAGACACCTTTTCCCTTATTGATGTTTGGAGAACTTTTAACCCTCATATAAAACAATATACTTTTTTTTCTGCGAGACACAGAACATATTCAAGAATAGACTATATTTTGGCAACTCCTAATGCGTCTCGCTGGGTCAGAAAAGCGGAGATAGTCTATACATCTTTATCTGACCATCATGCCAACAAGTGTGAATTAGTATTTGTGAATTACCCAAAACGTGCTTTAAGGTGGAAATTTAATTTAACCCTGTTACAGGATGCTAATTTCTGTGAGCATCTTAAATCAGAGCTTAATGCATTTATAAGTATTAATAAGAATTCAGTGCTCGATGTAAGATTTTTATGGGATGCAATTAAAGGAAGTATCCGTAACTGTACAATCTCATTTGCATCAGCACGTAATCGGACTTATCTCCAAGAACTAGCAAAGATGGAGACTAGATTTGCATCTCTGACATCCCAACAACAAAACAAGCACGACCAAGAGAGGGAAAAAGAATTAGGGGAGGTTAAGGCTGAACTAAATACTTTTCTTATGCGAAAAGCAGAGTTTCTAATCCATAGAGCGAGAGAAACTCAATACTTAAATGGAAATAGACCTAGTTTTGTTCTGTCAAGAAAAATTCACTGTAATGATAAAAAAGCAGACATTGTCGCAATCCAAAACAGAGAGGGTGAAGTGATATATGATCCCCTGGAAATTAATCATGAATTTAAGTTATTCTATCAACAGCTGTACTCTTCTGAAGCAACCTTTTCAAAAAATGATCTTGTTTCCTTTTTTGATGGCTTAAATTTACCCAAATTATCAGAAGAGCAGAGACACTTATTAGATTCCCCACTTACAATTAATGAATTATATGAGGCAATTAAATGCATGAATCATGGCAAATCCCCAGGCCTGGACGGAATCCCTCCTGAGTTGTATTTAAAATTTTGGGATGATTTGGGCCCATTTATTTTTGAAATGTTTCAACAAGCCATCAATTTGGGATCCTTCAACAGAGATATAAATACAGCTATCATCACTTTGCTACATAAAAGAGGCAAGGATAGCACCTTATGTTCCAGCTTCCGCCCGCTGTCACTGCTTAATGCAGATATAAAGCTTTATGCAAAGGTCTTGGCTCAAAGGCTCGAGACAGTTTTGCCAACTTTGGTCCATCCCGACCAAACGGGTTTTGTTAAACAAAGATATGCATCTGATAATATGAGACGTCTTTTACATATTGTTGATGCTGGTACTAATATGGCTTCACCTTGTGCAGTGCTTTCAGTAGATGCTGAAAAAGCCTTTGACAGGCTCGAATGGGAATATCTGTGGCATACTCTGGAAACTATGGGCTTTGGTGACAATTTCATTGGCATGCTAAAAACGTTGTACTGTAATCCAACTGCTGTGGTCATTACATCTAAACAAAGCTCTACTCCGTTTATTATAGAAAGAGGAGCTCGCCAAGGGTGTCCAGTCTCTGCGCTGTTGTTCACATTATCTCTGGAACCCCTAGCACAAAAAATCAGAAATTCAGATGAGGTAAAGCCAATATCAGTGTGCAGAACTTATCATAAGACCTCTCTGTATGCGGATGATTTATTATTATTTCTTAATGATGTGCTGTCTTCCCTTCCTGCCGCATTGAAGATTTTCCATAATTTCAGTTTAATATCTGGACACAAGATAAATCTGAGCAAGTCCTCTCTGCTTCCTTTAAATGCCGCTATGAACAACCTGCAGTTGGATGCGGGGATCCCAGTAGCCACACATTTTAAGTATCTTGGAATCGACATATATCCATCTCTTGAAAAAATTGTTTCTAAAAATTATAAGCGCCTAAAGAATTCAATATCTGATGAACTAAACAGATGGTCTGCACTATCAATTTCCTTCTCTACTCGAATATCAGTGGTTAAGTCCCATATTCTTCCCAAGGTTAATTTTTATGCAAATATGTTACATTTACCCCCACCAGCTGGTTTTTGGGAGAAGATACAAGGGTTGGTATTTAAATTTATATGGCAAAACCAGCACCCAAGAATCAGTAGGCCTACGCTTCAGAAGAGTAAGACCTTAGGAGGCCTCTCAGTGCCTAATTTTGAATTGTATTCCCTATCCTTTATGCTGAAATCTGTATCAAGGTGGTTTGACCCAAATGCAGACACACCTTGGGTGAATATAGAGCATCATATTGTATCCCCCTTTATGCTTAAGGATGTTCTTTTCTCAGGCCTCTCCCCAAAATTTTGTCTGAACAAATTTGGACCAATTATCGCAAACTCAATTTTAGTTTGGAATAATATAGTCAAATTAGCTAAATGGGATTCAAAGTGGCACTTAGATACGCCAATCTTTAGAAACAATTTATTGCTTATAGGTGGTAAACCAATCATATTCTCCTCCTGGCAAAACCAGGGAGTTCATACTCTGTCCGATATGTATAATGAAGACAGTCTTAGATCATTTCATGAACTTAGACAAACTTATAACTTGCCTGGCACCTCTTTCTTTTTTTATTTACAGCTGCGCACAGCAATGCGTACATATGGTGTCCCATGGAATCAAACACTATTAATTCATCCCCTAATGCATCTTTTGTACACTGCAAAGATTAAAGAAAAAGGTTTTGTGTCTTATATATATAATGAGCTACAAGGAAGATTAACTGGACCAGCAGGCATTGTTCTCGTCTGGAATATGGATACTAAAGATTACGGGTTTAGCATCAACTGGCAGAGAGTCTGGAGTAATATTTCCCTATCATCCCGTAATCACAACCATCAGTTAATTCATTATAAGTTAATACAAAGATTCTATCTATCCCCAAGACGATGCTGCCAGATCCATATTACCCAGAACCCATTATGCCAACTATGTCCTCACCAAGTGTTGGGCACATACATGCACATGATGTGGGAATGCCCTGGAGTCTATTCCTTTTGGCTCAGTATTTCGAATCTTCTCTCACGTTTAATTCAGACAAATATACCTTGTTTACCACATATATTGCTTCTGAATGATGACACCCCTCTGAATTTATCATTTCTTAAGAAGAGAGTACTGTTTGCAGGTTTAACTGCTGCTAAAAAGATGTTGATAAAAAGATGGAAACCACCACATGTTTTAAATGTGTATCTGTGGAAATTATCATTTTATGAAATTTTGTCACTAGAAATCTCCAGTGCCCGTGCCCAAAAGGCAAAGGTAGAAGCTATACATAACCTAGAAGCGGCAGCTGAGAATGTCAAAGCGTTGTTTTGATGGGCTTGTGTGTTTTTTTTTTTTGTTTTTTGTTTTTTTTTGGTTTGTTTTGTTTTGTTTTGTTTTGTTTTTCTCTGTTTCATGAATATGTCTGCTATGTACTTTTGATAATTATTGATAACTATTTATTTATTTTCGTTTGTTTGTTGTTTTTGTTTTTCCCTGTAATCACCCTAACCTAATGTTACCCCCAGGACCCGGGACAAGGGTGGGGTCAAGGGGAATGGATAAATGGAATTGTAATGAAATAAAACAAAATAAAAAATTGATCACAAAAAAAAAAAAAGAATAGGCTGTGTACTTATTGTCTGCTGATGAGTTTAACATTAAAAAGCATGTGCGTAAGTGTGTGTGAGTGCGTGAATGCCGGTGAAGTGAGGAGCGGAGTGAAAGGATGCAAAGAGAAAAGATTAAAGGAAATTAGAGGTCTGTCAACACAGCAACAACAACAGGACCACCTTCCACATCTTTCACTTCCTGCCACCGTTACTCATCTATTAATGAGCAGCTTGGAACGGAGTGACTCAGCGTTTAAATCAAAGCTTACTCCCAGCTCGCTCATTATGTCAGGGACAAGCTGGGACAGACCGTCCACAGAGACCAGCTGTTCTCCAGTCAGATGCTGTGTAGTTCAGTGACAGGAGTTCCCACTGAGAGATGAAACACACACACTCAAAATTACATCTGTGTGCAGGTTAGTGTGCAGCACACTCGCCTAGAAAACAACACAACAATATTCTCACTGAGGTACACATTGTAAAATGTGCCAGATATAGGGTGAGCATTCCTATGGAAACTCAGCATTACTGCTGAATTTTTTTGGCCCCGCAGCGGGCATCAAACTGCCTCGTCATAAATCTACTGACCCCGACTTGACATAACTTCTAACCGCCCTTGAATCCTTCCCTCATCCAAGCAACTTTGCTGCTTGATCAGGCCTTACATCTGCATCCTATCTGCTCAGTCTCTCCTACAAAGGCGGGTCCATCTGGCTTGATGGGTAGTTTCAGCCAAATACCACTGCCAGCTGATTGGTCCAGCCCACATCACTGTTATCTGGTCGCTTTGGTCTTTCAGATCATCAATAATCACCAGCCCTTGTGGTATGATAACTGTTTCCATGTTCCGTCAACATGACAGGGTGTCTGTGTTTGAAAGAGAAAGAGAGTCATCGGCTGGCCACCCTCTCTGCCTGCACCCACACTCTCAATCTCTCTCTGTCTCTCCCTCATCTCTAACAAAGTGCCTACACCAGCTCACACTGTCGGCTCGTAAAAAAGAAAAAACAAAACAGCAACATCTAATGACATTCTAAGATAACTAGTATGTTGTCATCACTGGCAGCAAAGGGACTCAACAACTAACAAACCAAGCATCTACTACTAACATGCTACCTGATAATAAGCATGTCCTACTTTACAGATACGCATGGGAGATGTTCAAAACTACTGCAGAGTTTCCTCTGGGTCATCTTTGTTTACGATCAATTTGGTGCTTTGGCAGTCTGGTTGCACAGAGATGGAGGCCTGGAGGAAGAGGCCGTGTCTCGAAGCGATCCAGTCCTGTAACTCTTCAGTGGGTACGGAGTTGGAGGGAGTGCAGAGGAGGAGAGAGAGAGCAGGAGGAGGGGTGTGCAGGGTACAGTAGAAAGTAGCTAATGGCTGAGGAAGAGAGATAGTGCAGGACTCATTATCAACTACAGCAGTGGAGAGTTTAGAAGACATGAGCTCCTGGGGGCTGCCATCTCACACACACACACACACACACACTTTCCCCCCTCACTTTACTTGGTCAGCTCTCACTCATTCTCTCATCTTTCTGTCTTGTTTTCATCATCATCATCATTCCCTCTCCTGCAGATACAGTCCATTCATCTTGTTTATGCCTTGAATCTTTCTAAAGCAGTCTATGTCTTTCTCTCTAGGTGTCCCTTCTGGTGAGCGGCTATGAAGAGCCAGAGTTGGCATCAAGGCCTCTAAGAACGATCAGAAAGAGACAGACTCCCCTGTCTGTCCTGCTTTGCGCTGGAGGACACATTGAGCACATGTGCATTGACCGACTGAGAGCATGCGAGTCTGTGTGCATTGTGCATGTGGTCACATTCTTCACAAAAGCAGGCTGGACACACTGAGATGGTACGCAACAGCTCGCCCGTTAATTACGCAAGCTAATAGAGCAGCTGCTCATTCACTCTCTTCTCGGACAGATACACAGCAGGATGAGGAGGCTGAGGCAGGACATGAAGCATTAAGATGGACGTGCTGTGATTCAGGACAGAGGCTAAATAAGGTAAAGAGAGGAGCCATTGTTGTTCAGGGGATTGAGTTGTCTGTGGATGAGGACAAGAGAGAAACTTCACAGACTGAGGAAACAAGGGGGTTGAGGATGCTCTTAAGAAGTTAAGAACTTCCAATCCAAACTTGAAATGTTGTGAAGTTTTTTGCGAGGGCTTTAAAGCCCTTTTCTCCAACATCATGTTATGATTTTCATCTTTTTAAAAAAAACCTCTGTTGCCTTCTAAATAACCCCCTCCCCCCCCAGTTCTCCTGGCCAACTTGTTTCCACAGCAACACGTCCTCAGACAAACCCTTCTACATTAAGTTGACACAAAACACACAGCAAAAAGGGTGAAATTAGCTAACTGAAGATCGTTTTTGGGAGTTGAACTCGAACCATGTAAACCTGCACGATTTCTTCTGTGTCCGTTTAGACATTGGTAACACTTTACTTGACGCCTATCTCTATAACGCATTATAACCATTACTTATAATAAATTATAATGCAGTTATAGCACTGTATAACTATAGTTATAAACACTCGTAAGTGACCACCTTTAGAACAATAACTATAACACACTATAAATCATTTCATCATGACTACTAAAGTCAGCTATTATAATACATTGTAATTGTTACTAACTCAATGCCCACATCGATAATGCATTATAAATATAGTTATAATGTGTTATAATTGTCTGATAGACGTGTATAACTATCATTATAAACACTTATAAATGATCATAAGACTTTATAACAATAAGCAAAACACATTATAGAGCATTATAACTCTATTATAATACTTGACCTTATGAGCCATTATAAAATGCTCTATAATGTGTTATGCTTGTGATAGTTATACACGTTTATAAGACAAGTATAACACACTATAACTATATTTATAATGCATTACTGATGTGGGCATTGTTAGCAAGTTATGAACAATTATAACGTATTATTATACCTGACCTTATAAGTCATGATAAAATGCTTTATAGTGTGTTATGATTATTGTTATAAAGCATTATGATCATTTATAAGTGTTTATAACTATAGTTATACAGTGCCATAACTGCATTACAACTCATAAGTATGGTCATAATGCGTTATAGAGATAGGCATCAAGTAAAGTGTTACCGAGACGGTAATTGAACTTTGAGCTCTTCAAATGTCATGATGGTATGACACTAACACTTTCATACTGTTGATGATATTTCTTTCTTTTACAGCTCTCCCTGAGCTCTCCATCATTTGATCTGTTGTTGATCAAATTCAATTTAAAAGCAGTTTTTGTTTTTCTCATGTATAATACAAGCAATGGCAGCAATTGTAGACTTTCCTTGCTCCACCATTTACAAAGTGATACGAATGTTTACTAATGGTGACATTCTCCAATATTAGTGTACTGTAAAGTGAAAGACAAACAGCAACACTACTGTAGGTACACTTACCTCTACGTGAAGAACAACTCATGGGGATTGTAAATTGAAGCAAAGTGTAATGGGAATGTGTGTGCTTGTGTGTGTGTGTGATACTGTTAGAGGTGGGTTGTGAGACTCAGGGGAGGAAAAATCGATGAGGATACAAGGCCATGAATGCAAAAAAGAAGTGTCCAAATACTGCAGAGGATGATAGAAGGGTTTCCCAGAATGCAACAGTCAGCATGTCTCCTTATAGTACCCCGGTGCTGATGGTGTAACAACATACAGTAAGCAATATGGAACTTAAGGTCTAAACCTAATTGCTCATATTAACACTTCCCTGCTGCTCATTAAGTGAATGTGAACATGCTTTCAGTATCATTATGTTTCAGTCAAATATTAGGGTCATGTGAATTACATAAGTGGAAATTACTGGTTAAAGTATTTTTTTTTTCCAATATTAAAGCAGAAGTAAGCGATCCGGTCGTTTTGGCTAATGCTGCGTTCCAGGTAGGCTTTTGAAACAGTAAATTACAGCTTCAAGTCACAACTTACGACTTTGTAGCGTTCCAGGCAACCCACTCGTGTTTTTCCGACCTGTTTTACCTGTGAAAGTCACTATAACGACCACTCGTAACTTCCGACCCGTGAACTCGTACCAGATCGAACTGGTACGACTTCACAGGTCGGAAAAACACGAGTTACGAGTTTCCTTGAACGCACCATAACAGTCCTCGTCCCTACGTCACCACATTCACGGCGTCCCTTGGCTGCACACACAGCCCTGCATGCCGTTCTCTCTCCTCATTGGATAAAAACTGTAGGATACGATAAATGTTTTCTCCTCGGCTCAGAGCAGAGCAGAGTGACTGAGAGACCCGTGTTTCAGTCCAAACACTCTATGTAAGTGATTGCTGTCGGAAGATATAACTATTTAAGACTTATATTAACACAAATATATCACTTACTTCTGCTTTAAGGCAGGAGATTGGTTCTGAACTAAAGATAGAAATAGGTGATAATAGGATGCCAGATAATTAAGCATGGACATGAAAAATGGAAACAAAATGGTGAAATATTCACATACTAATTACTGTCTATAAATAGGAATGGTCTGCGAATTTGTGGCATAGAGATGCCAAGTGTTCATAAGCAAAAAGGGTTCCACTTACAGAGTACATTGGGAGCAGAGGGACACACTGATAAGAAAGAGTGAGTGTAAGATTACGATAAGCCTCATCCCTCCAGTTTCTATGCACAAGCTTTCGAATCAGGAAACCAAAGAGAAGGGGGACTCGCGTCTCCCTTCTCTTCTGTTTCCCTGTTTCTGAGGAGGAGGTGGATTAGTAGGTAACTGCCCAGGAGAGGGCGCCCCTCGCTTGTGAGAGTACAGTACAGCAGAGCACATGCACACGGGCATGGACACATATGCAAACACACAATGCAGCATCGCAATCATATGCACCAGTGGTAGAAACCAGCCTCTCCGTTTCTTTTCATTGATGGTAATTTTCCAGATGCACGATACATCTTACTCCACCCTCTCCTACACTCACTTTCTCAGTTTATGTCAATCCTAAAGCTGACTCCAGCTCTAGTCAACACCACTGTACTCTCCAATAAACATCCTCATCCAGTGCCGGTGTTAATTTATGCCATCTGCTTAACATATGCAAATACAACAACCCTACATTATCCAGTCAATGGAAAGGAGCGATGCTTATTAAGAATGGACACAACGCATCTAGTGACATGCACAAGCTGGGTTGCCATGGGAACAGGATGCCAAGGTAGGCATTATGAATACAGAAACTACTGGGGGCACTGAGGTTGTTAAGCAGCCGTGCCTCACTGAAGTTACTCAGCAAAAGCTGATGCCTGTGCTGGAGATGGTGCTGGCGGCTGAATGATTGTCTGTGAACTTTTGACAAAGTCAGAGGTCTGTTGTCACCGCTGATGAGTATGCCTGAGAGTTGCCATGTATTCTGTTGCCTTGACAGCACAATATATCACTTACTTAAGATATTTTCAGAGAGGAGCAATGTTTGTCAAGATGAAATAGGATTTGTAAGCAACTGCAGTGATGCTGCTGTCACATGCACACAGCATAGCCCACTACACACTAACATATACCCATACAAAGGCACTGACATCATGAAGTTAATAAACGGATGGTGTCCTATCCCAGACTTGCATCTGCTAAAATCACCCTGGAAAAGTTTTGGAGCTTGAGACATTCATATTCATAAGGTTATTATAAGGTTATTTTAGTCAGTGTCCAGAACACCTTGCTCTGAGTCCAGTTGAGAGGTGCACCCCTGGGTCCTCCATATTCATGTGCTGTTGCCAGCCACCTCAACTAAACATGCAGCAACTCAACCTGTTGGGAATGTTAAGTCCTACAAAATATTCCACCAAAACTTGAGCCGACATTTTTGTTAAAGCTCTGAATGCACTTTCCTGTAACTGATTGAACTTCCCTGGCATAAGAAAGAGGATTGTTCTATAACAGCAAACCCCACCTTTCTGACAGCTCATTGAATAGAGGGATGAATAACATGTATTGGATTAAAATTTGGTCCGAGACTGGCTTACAGAACTTCTACAATGAAAATAACACTGAAGTTGCTGATTTACAGGTTTGTCAAGTCCCTTATCTGCCTAAATGCAGATAATCTTGTCTTTATGCTCCATCAAACATTAATTTCACGCTACAAGATGCCGCGCACTTATCAGCTGTAACTGGGAGTTCCAACCTCCAGCAACTCATGACTAGTTTCCAAGTATCTCTTCATCACCAAGGTTGCTGTGCCCTTGCCGTTCTCTTCAGCATGAGTCTCACACCTGCAAAGGATCTCTCTCATCATGTATCTGAGCAACGTAGCTGTCTAAGTATGGCGCTATTTCTAGAACAAAAGCCAAAGCGTAAAACAGTGGACTGAGATCACCACAGGGGGGGTGATCTTTTTAAGATGACAAAAAAATGATCATGATTCTGATAAATGAGTGAGCCGCCGTGTAGCCGATGTGCGCTGGAGCAGTGTTGGTGTGGTTTTGTTAGTGGGATGGATGGAGCGGCGGAGCCCATGTGCATGCGGTCTCATTGCAGTCGAGAGGTTAGAGAGGTTGAGTTGCCAAAAAAGAGAGGTAGAAGAAGTCATAATTGTGAGGACTGCAGCCAGGTACCTGAGTATATCTCCCTGCTCTTCAATTTCATCAGCAACCTCTTCACACCTGCAATGATGTGAAGAAGCCTGTCATCATCACAAATTTGCAACAGCTGCCCCCCCCCCCCCCCTTTATTTTTTCTCCCTCCCTCTGATGTGTGTAATAAGCGTTGGCCACACAGTGATGATTTCCATGTATTTCTCAGGTTCCATGAGAAGAAACATGAAACATTTTAACGTTAGATAACATATCCCAGCAACTAAGAAGAACAGGTGTATTGTAAGAATCACACTGGTAAAGTGGAAGGAGGAGGTAAGACACTATGCATAAAATGCACAGCCAGCAAATGTGGTATAATGTACAGAACACACATAAACAAGGAGACAAATATGACCCACCCACTGAGTGTCAGTCCCCAACATGACCACCCACTCTTTACTCCCACTGACTGGCTCTCTCCCTCCGTCTCAGCATTGTGTGTGTGTGTGTGTGACCAGTGTGTTTAGTGGAGACTAGGACAAGAGGGGGTACATCCGTCTGGTCCTTACCTGTGTTCCTCTCTGGTAATATACAGCAATGCTTCTGCAGTATGCCTGGCAACACCTTCCAAGAAATAACAAAAGGGTCGAGGGGAAGGAGGAGGGAGAGGGAAAAAAGACGTTAATATCACGGCGGCTCAAAGCAGATAAACAAGGTGGAGAGGCACTGAGCCGTGTGGTAAATTCACTGTTGCGGAGCAGCAACAGACACACATTTCCCACACAATTTGCATCAAAAGAAGGCGCTCCTGTATTTATCCGAGACCTTTCTTCTGCACCGTGATCTGAACAACAGAGCACTGAATGATGCTCCTGGTGTGAATAAGTGTTTGTGGAAGGTGCATTTCTGAAGTGGTAAGTAAGTGGAATTATGATACACTAACAACCCGCTGAGAGAGAACAGCGAAGACGTGCTCAATTAGGGTGGGGGCAGGGGTGGCACATGTCACCAGGCCATTTGTAGAAGCTTTCTTTTGCTCCATCAGCAGCTTCTCTATTCAAGGAAGTCGTAGCAGCAAACACACTCTATTACTGCACTACTCACAAGCCTGAGATGGTAATGCATGTTTACAATCTATTCTGTGAAGAGGTATGTAAAAATCTAACCCATCCCACAGTTATATATCTTAGCTGCTAATCACAGTTTATGTCACAGGTTATGACCTTGTTCTTGAAACTCTGCAAAACAAAACAAAGGATTGTGAATTAAATTTTTGATATATGAATTGTTGAAATAGCACAAAGTATGAAGGACTAGAAGAAGACCGTAAAAAGGCGGAAGAAAATGGCCAAACAGAAGAACAATAGTGTGACTGCTTCAGCAGTCACACTAATTATCTGTTACTTCGTTAAACTCTGTGATGTCCAAAAAGCAGAGATATGCAGGATTTCTACTGGACCGAAGCCCAGGGAACTTTGAAGGAGAAGCAGAGGTGACTCAGCAGGTGATATCGTAGGTCACCTTGTCCTTACATCGGACTGACAGGATCTTTGTTGTCGAAAATGACTTTCCTTATATGGATAGTCCTCCTCTTTCTCTGGTGTTAAAATTATATTACATTTGCACTTGCTGGTTATCTCAGGTTCTTCTGTCTATGTGTTACTTTACTCTTCTCTGGAATGGAACAAGACCGATCAGATAAGTGTCATTTTTAATTAAAGAAGGGGAGTATAAATAAAAGTACCTCTTGAGAAGAGAGGGAAGGCCAGATATAATAGAAATGAACCGTAATGGCTTGTCTCTGGGTACATTCAATGAGCTATCAACCCACTACATCATTCATACAGGAGGACAGCCTTAAGCACGTCGTCTCATTTTCTACTTTATCCGACTGCCCAAATTTGTCATAAATTGCTTCTTTCAGTCTGATGAATCCCACCTGTTTATGCACATTATCTCTGCCCTTAATCATTGCCCCTAAAATTAACATATAAGACTGCCTCTTTGTTATTACGTGTGATTTTAATTTGCAAAAATGTCACTGGAGTAAAAAAAAAAAAAAAGACTTTGACATTGCAGAGTTTCCACTCATCATCAGTAGAAAAGATAACAAGCTTTACAACGTCAGTGCTGATTTTAGAGGATCTGCAACAGTAACATCACATATCAGTAGTGCTGTCAAAACATGTCAGACACATATTGAAAGAGGACAGCGTTTGACATGAATATAGATGCCTAAAAAAAGTCTGTCTGAACCAAAGCAGGTCATGATGAGTAATATGAGCAGGCAATCACTGAGATATTATACTGGAGAATATTATATCTTGGTGGCGTTTTACCAAACCCTAACCTCATATCATTGCTTGTTGCACTGAGGGTCAAACACAGGACAGTGAAGATGAATGTCACAAATTCATGAAAGCACAGTCCACATGCAGGATCTGCAACAAAACTCTACCCTGAAACTAAGTGGATAGTGGATACGAAAGCAGTAGATGCAAAGGAATGGCTCTGAACACATGAGAGATACAATTATTGGTTTGTAATGACTGAAAGCTGCATGATACAGTTATAATTGACGCTGGCCGGCAGATCCTTGAGAAGTGTGGGAAACAAGCTGTCAGGGACACTTGAGTGCATGAGACACAGAGCTGTCACTTGTCTCTCATTTATGCTTTAAAAGGATTGGAGTCTGAATGCAAGACGTCTAATTTCACATATGAAAATGTGTTAGGCATCCGTTTGTCTTTTTAGGTTTATCTTGGGATGAGCACAAGTGAGGATTTATGTCACCATATTTTAACAGGCGCAATTTACAAGAGACACAGGGACAATCCCATGGACACACATAACTGGGACGAGTGGAAATAGAAAACCCACATTAAACACAGATTTGAATAGCTAGCGTCATTGAAATCACATTTTACGGCTAAGCTGATTTTGTGCCAAGCCCAACCATACATGTAATAAATAATCTTGATTATATCATATGCTAATTAATCATAATAACCCATTAAAGCCAGCAGTCTAATTTGACAGTTCTGCAGTTTTTGTCACAGTCAATGGAGATGAACTAAAAGACAAAAACAGATATTCAAAGACAATCAAAACTAATAACCTTAGGACTATGAGCTCAATCTTGTGAATTAGTCTTCAAACCCGATTGCATCAATGAGTTAATAAAAAGCTTCATTTGGCAGCGTTGTAGCAGTTTACCATCACACTCCTCCAATAAGGCTGGTTGCCATTGTCTTGTTGCCCAGGGCTGTGAGAAAAAGGATTCAGTGGAGATATCACTGAACTCGGGAAAGCAGATGTTTCCAACTCTCCATAATATCACTCTGTTACATCTACATTTCTCATGGTGTATGATCTAGAAATGCACTAGATAATACTGTAGTACTGTACACAGTATTTGCTCAGAAAGCAGGATATAGACAAAAGCTGATTGAAGAATTGTTTACTTGTCTCTTTTTTGGATTTCAAGCTTTTTTTTGAGTGGATGGGTGGGGGGAGTGGGTATGAAACCATTTCATAGATATGATAGCATCAGCTTCAGCCACTTTTAGAATGGCTCATCAAATAAAAATGAGCTAGCTGAGGTTTTAGGCTAGAATAGCGCAAGTAGCACATCCATTCAAGTTATTCAGGAGGTTTTGTGTTTTTTTCTGACAGTGATCAGAAAAATAAAAAGGCTCACATATGTATTGTTGTCTCCCCCCCAAAAAAAAAATTCCAGGCTAAAATATATCTACATGTCCAGGACAAAGCATGTACTGGATCATAGGATTCTTTTCAAAGAGGCATACTTTGTTTTGTAAGAGCACAAGACTGACAAACAGAAAGACTGTTCAGGCATTGTGGTAGAGACAAACAACCAAATGCATGTTCCCACAGCTGAAATGAACAATAAACCCGGTCAGATCAGGTAAGTCACTCACCATACGACTGATGAATAAACCTTTCTCTCTGATATCGGCTTTGTGAAAATGAGCCCAGACTTAAAAGTACTGATTACTTTCTCCCTGAGAGTCCATTTATCTGTGAGATTGTTTGCCTGCTGTTTGATGGAGCCAGCCTCATGAGACTAGAGAGTGGGATCAGAAATGGCCTCTATAATTTCATTAGTGCACAAGCTGATGCTCAGAAAAGTAAAGTTACAACACTAAAAAAAAGTACAAGTAATTGTGTCTTGGCTGTTATTTAAGTTACAATATTTCCCCCAGTAGTGACCACTGTGTGCAGGGACCATGTCAACCTAGCTGCTTTAGACTGGTGTAAACGCCTCCAAACAAGTCAAGCTCCAATGCACCAGGTTCCTTTAATTGCTCTGCATGTGATCTGAGGCTTGGGACAACACAGCCTAGTTTGACCACAGCAGCGAGTGGACAACAAGCTCTGCCCTTGTCCCAATGGAGTTTCAGAATGCAAAATACAATACCTGTCAAAATCCAAGTCAAAGAAGCACACAGCAAAACACAGACTCCCCATTTACCTCCACGCACTAATACTGCCGGCTGCAGGCAATTATCACAAGTGGCACTGTATAATAGGATATCTTGGTGCCTGCTGCTGCGGGCTAGAGCGCAACTCTCAGTGAGCTGATGGAGATCTGAGAGGACGGACGGGAAGTGGAGCTACTCCAGTGCATTTCAAAGCTCTTCCTGTCGGCCCCGAGCGCTGTCTGCTCCGTTCTTACCCGGTCAAGCTATCAAATGCAGTGGTGTGCAGATTGAGCTGAAGATAAAGTTTGCACTGGAACCACTCATCCTAGCAATAGCCATAAAAGACACAACCCAATTAGATTTTAAAAAATCTTAGAGGCATCTTTCAATATAATGCAGTTCAAGAACAACACAAACACAGACTAAGGCCTTGGAGTGAGAATAAAGTTGAGTTGACATCTCTTTAACACATTGTCATTAAAAATTTAAATGTTTAGTTTAATAAAGTAGCTTTGTTCTGTCCGTCACACACTATTTTAGGTTGATGAGGAAACTTTGTATTGTGACTTGCAACAGGAAGCACTGTGTTTCAATATCAAAAGAAAAAAAAGAAAGTCTCTTCCTTGACTTCTGCTTATCTTAATCCTCCTCAAAATCCTCAAGTCTCTCCTTGGTGTACAGGGTTTCCTTGAATTGGGAGTGCTATTTGCACTTACTGCACCCCAGCTCCAAATTTCATTACCATTATCATAAGTGCCCTTCCTGCAGTCGGGATGAGGGCAGCTTTCTCATGCTTAATTTAGAATTTCAGCTTTGGGCTCCTGTAGACTTGCTCTCCAAAGGTTGAACCCACCCAGGTGCGCAGTAATCATGACATCAGCAGCATAATGCATCCAAGGCCACTGATATTTGATTTGTGCAGCAAAATCATGAGGTGTGGAGTATTTTTTTAATCCTGGTAGAGAGACAACTGCCATTTATGTCAAACAGCTTGAAGGCATTATTCCGATTAAAGTACTACGCAGTTCTCTGGAGCTTAATCCAATCTCTTACACCTGCCCCAATAAAAAGAATTCTGGTGCCTTGATGGTCCTTCATTATCATGGGCTATTTTAATAAGCCAATATATTCAAGTTCATTGCTCAGTTTAACGGGTGTGGTCAAGACTCAGTTGTAAAAGAGCCGGGCCTTTCGCCAACAGTAATGGTATTAAGACTTATATTCTACAAAGGAGACCTCAAGTACATTTGGAAATGGGGGGGACCTTGCACTTGCATTACGTAGTATCAAATAGCACATTTGAACAGTGCCAATGCAGTGGGCCAAAGGGGACAAATTTAGAATTCAGTTTAAACAAGGAAATGATTTACCTTTGCCTGAAATCAAATCATTTCAAAGACACTCAGCTGACAAGTGTCAAAGTCTGTCAGCCAAAAGTAACCTGGCGAAATCATCCTAAATGAGAATATTACAATCTGAGATCATAACTGTCTGTGCCTATTTATGTGCAATTAGAATATAGAGGAAAGGTTACAGATAGTAAGGCTGCACAATTAATGGCAATATAACTGAAATACATTTTTTTGGCCAAGTGCAATATCCAAATAGCACAAGCTGCAAATTTAGTCTTCTTTTATTTTCTTTATTTTGATGTTTGAGGTAAAACATGTCACCACACTGCTATGCATTGTTAACAACATAAGTATTGTGTTGCTACAGATATACCCCTGCCAACAAGAGATTCTCAAGAGATGCAGTACATTTGTTTGACACAAGGCCTCACAAAAATCACATCATCGCTCTCACATTGAGTGAGAGACATATTGAGTGAAAATGAAAAGCAAAGGTGTCCACTCCAACTGAAATCACACACTGCAATCACAACATCTGCCTATATAATCAAAATATGATATTTTCTGCATAGTGCACAGCCCAATGCATCAGCTTGCTAATGGACCTTATAATGAGTCACATCAGACCCAGGGCTCTGTGGCAGCTATCGCACTGACAGGAGCACAGAGATTACAATGGCACTCAACCGTTTGCAGCGCAAAGGTGATTACCAGATTACACACGAATACACACATGCAACAACTCTCGTAATATATACACAATCTTGGCTCTCATTCATTACTAGGCTCATAAAACTCTATCTCCTCAACACCCCCCACTCCCACCCCCCTGCCCAATTTTAGAGATTTTGAGGGCATTCAAGAAAGAAAGAAAGAAAGAAAAAGAAAAGGAATGTGAGAGAGCAGAAACACATCCATCACAGTGACTGGATGAATAAGACAAGAGACTGCTAAATGTTTCAACGTTTACTTTTAGTTACACTAGTCTGCATTCACTGCTGCTCCTCTCCCCCTGAAGACTGAAATGACATCACCATGCACGTAAATGTAGCATTTCAAGTTCGCTATGCATCTTCAAACAGATTATGAGTGCCTTATCATGTTACTGCCAAGTGTACAAAGTCCACACAAGGTTCCCAATGATGACCCTGTTTGTTTGTGTGTGTGTGTGTGTGTGTGTGTGTGTGTGTGTGTGTGTGTGTGTGTTTGCTTGTGAATGAAGGCAATTTAACAGCAGCATCGGAAATAACCTGAAACAAGCCACCTTAAATTCCAAAGTACTTCTGAGGGGAAATAGTGCCGCTTTTCAATCATTTTTTTGAATTCTCTGTGCACAAGTAGTATCTTTTAATTAGGCTCTCCTCTTTTTTTTATTTAAAGAAATTGCCTTTCTCCATCTCGTATGAATCATCAGGCTTCCATTGAAAGTCTGATTAGTCTGTTGGTTTAAAGCAGAGGTGGTGATGTGGATGAGGTGAAAGGTGGGGGCCCCTCAAGCTGGTAGGAGACAAGTCATTTATTTTTCAGTCAGATAAGGAATTATAGACATGACAAGCATTTTTCACCTAGTACCTGGCACCAGTCCACCCACAGGTGCTCTCTCTATTAAATACAAATTACACACACACACACACACACACACACACACACACACAAAGATACTGTGAAATCCTCGATAAATGATTTAAAGTAACAACATTAGCCACTGATTGCTTGCTGCTACTACCACTGCTTTAGTAGCTCTTAGCATTGGACCCTCTACTCATACCCAAAAGGGAAAAGGCCAGTTACTATGTCAGAAAATGCAGTTTCCATGCATGGACTGCTGTGTAGTGCACACTATTTCAAGTCCATAAATGTCAACGTGTCATCCAAGCAGCTGCATGATCTCAAAGAAAGGTTGGATGTCTGCCGCTATCTAAAAATATGGATAATTTTTCCATCAATGATCAGGTACAAATTGGTAAAACATATATTGCTCCGAAGGTGAACAGCAATAATTGAGCTTCCACACCATTGCAAAGAATATCGTCACCTATTTTTAGCACCTCTGTGATTATGATGTCTGACGATGTGAGTGCTGGCAGCCAGCACTTTGTCACTCACAGTGTGTGCTGAGTACTGTGTGTTTGCAGCGGAATCGGCAGCAGTGCTGAAGCAGGCATTCTATACAACTTCCCTTGTTTTTGTATTGCTCAATCATGGGATTCTATTGGAGCTGAGACATCAATACTTGCAACTGCACTGAATCTTAAACAACACAATGTGCCAGTGTACAACTGACATTGATGACAAGCCTTTTTGCACAAACAAGAGGTTAACCATTTCTTATCTATATAGCATCATCCCTCAAAGATGATAAAAGAAGCATTACTCCCTAACCAGCAGAGATCGCCCATTCACAGACACTTGCGCATATGCTGTTCAATGCCCTGTCCAAGGCAAGGTATTATGTAACATACAGGTCTGTGGAGTTTTCTTGAATATTACAAAACCTACAACTCATCCAGTGTCTTCTTTGTAAGGAGCTCCACTCTCATTCAGGATTGCCGGCACTGGGCTTGAGCACTGTCAGACACAGTCAGTGAAGCTCATCCACCCACAGAGGCTACAGTCAGCACGGTAAATACAGTATTACGTGACAGTGCACAACAGGGTGAGTCTGGGGAGATCAAACCTGACATAACAGAGGTTAACCTTGTGCTAAAGGGGCTTTTTTTCTGCCTGAAATGCTCCTCATCCAAGGCTCTTCCTCCTCAGGGATAAATGTAAGTGCACGAATGACATCTAAGGGGGGAGAACTGAGGAGTGGTGAACCAATTTGGGTGCATGCAAAAGTGATGCAAAAAGCATATCATATTTTTGCATTGGGATGTTAGACTCTATTTCAACAAATATGCATGTTGGTACTTGATATAGTTTTAACAATTAAGGAATGGCTTCACAATTTAACATTCTGAAAAAAAAACAATAGTCCAAAAGTCTGATTACCTGATTACAAGTAAGGCAATCTTGCCTATCCAACCAAACTGCAGAAACACACACCCATTTTCTCACTACTACTAACATATTCTCATTGAATGTATAAAATACAATGTTTGAATCCTCCTCAGGTTATATGAGTAAAATGTGCACTCAAAGATTATTAAGAGAGAGAAAGAGAGAAAGGGGGATTTACCTTCTTCAGAGCTGACATTCTAGGTGGATCCTCCTCCTGCAAAGCCCGTTCACATGCTGAGGTCCCAAGCCAAGTTTGGAGGGTGCGCAAATCCTAACTCAGCCCGGTGCTGATGCTGAGCCATGAGGTGCCTGTTTAGTATTCTCATCTCGCCTCCATCCTGTCCTACAGCTGGCTTGGTGTGCGCACGCCCAAAAACCGCTGTTGTTGCAGGATCCAAACACGTGGGGAGCTCTAGTCTGATGCATCACACTGTGTGCATGAAAGAAAGTTGGCAGTTTAAATTGTCATTAAAAAAAGAAATTGGCTTCGCTTGTTTTGGCAGGAAGACACACTTGTTGGATTGAATTAAGATTACTTTCAAAGCACAAGGAGTCACAGTTTAATTAGTCGCAGACTTAATATCATAAAAGTAAATGACTAAGGAAAGTCTTAAATTCCATCAGTCCAGGGCAAAATACACCGGGGTCAGCCAATGTGAAAATGATGTTATTTTGTATTGTAAGCTATTCAATTATGCTAATTCCACGCCGATTTGAGGAAATGATTCGGCTGAGTTCGCCTGTATAATAATTTATGATATACTGGACACATACATTTTCTGACAGCCAAGTCCACGTAAATTACCAGTATTGTGAACGCAGTTCGGCGAAAGCTGAAGTCCTCCTCCTCCTCCACCTCCTCCTCCTGCTGCTGTCAGTTCAGTCCCTCTGTAGTGTGTTGTGACCGGAGGGAGGGTGCTGTAGGAGGAGTCCGTCTATCACTACAGTCTGGTTTATGTAGTTAAATTGCTTATAAGTATATCTAGCTATTTCTTAACGGCAGAGTTAGCACAACTCTCACGACCTCCCCCGCCTGTGTGTGATGTGCACACACACCTGTATGAAGCCGGCTAATTTTAAAAGCTAGCAAGCATGCTAGCATGCTACCTTTAGCTTCTGAGGAGTCTACAACTTTCTTTTTTTCCCTCTTCCTCGGCTCCTCGGAGCTAAATATGCCGACATGGCACACAGGAAAGAAGGTGAGCATTAATTCTGTCGACCACAACATTATGAAATGAATTAAAAAAACAAAAAACACTTAACGTTAAACGTTTTGTTTGTTCTTAGCTAGCTAACGTAGCTATTGGACCAAGTCTCGCGTTGATTACAAGCCATGTTGTAAACATAAGCACATGTAGGCTACCGCCTGATGTTGTTTACAGTGTCTGCGTCGCCTTGTCCAATGCGAAGTCATTGTGATACTTGCTTTCTAAAAGTTTGACAATTGTTTGTAGATTCGTGTTGGCAAAATTATTCAGATGAGTCTTTAGGCATTTTGCCTGTCGATGGAGTGCTGTAACTGTTAGTGTAAGTTAACGTTAGTAGCTATTATAATGCCGAAAACAGCACATCATGTATTTTTTGCATATTACTCATCATCTATTCACACTGTATGGTTAACATGTTCTGTTATTTGAATTACATTATTAAACTGACAGATTAGAAAATATTATGCAATGCAAATTGTTTCAGGTGCTTCACCATGCTAATGCATCTCATTAACACAATGTTCTCATATTCTCTCTAATGTAAATCATGTCATTTAGTATTTCAGTCAAAAGTACTCCAGAGGCTTTACCCTGCAGCTCCCAAATTGGAGAAGGAACCCAGCCCACCATGCATTGTAGAGACTCTAGCCAAGAAAACCTTTGTGAAAAGAAAAGGCACTGCTGCTGGTAAGATCAAAATCCCTCAAAACGTTTTGAGGGAATATTTCTCTCATCTTTTTTGCTTGACTTTTTGACTTTGATACACTAACCTCATCCCAAAGAACACACAAGAACATCACAACACACCATGCAAACAGAACTGCTGCCACCCACTGCTCTTAACACTGGGTTTCACAACCTTTCTTTATTTGCCATGTCTGTCTCAGGAGATGCAGGGCAGACGCAGACTGCAGCCAAGCCCTGCAGGCGGATGTACACGGTTCTACCTCCTCCTGCGGACTACAAGACACATGCTGAGAAATCTGTCACACTCCCCCAACTAGACAGAATAAATAGTGCCGAGGACCCAGCTGGTAAGTCGACCATAATCTTACATTTATGGCCCTGCGCCATGCACCATAAAGCTAGGAGAGATTTATGGCATGGGGTTTCTCCAGGTTGGCTCTCTAAAGTGTTGAAGTCACTCTTTCTGATTGTCTCTGCCACTCTAGTTAAGGGAAACAGACAGTGATAATCAATTGTGTTCCTGAACTGAGGCGAACTTGGATCCAGCACAGATGGTGTTTGATTATTGTTTCCCTTTGAACACTATATTAAACCTGTGTGTGCTTCCTAGCAAGGAGATACTTATCCTTGTTGTTTCCATCTTTGAGGCTGAACTGGAAGCTAATGTTCATGCCAAGTTGAAATATTCTTGATTAGTGATAAGAACCGTTGGCTGCCGATTTGATACAAGGATAAGTAACATCCTAATGGTCGATGATATGTGTCCTCTAAAGACTGTATTTTCATGAACCAGTGGAATGACCAGGCTGTAATGAAAGCCACGGCTCATTACCTGAACATCTTCATTTACATCTGCTTTAAGGCAGCTGACAGGCTTCTGCTTTACCTCAGTGAAATAAGAAATTTGTTGGCTCAGACAGTGCAGCAATCAGAGATGCCCACTAGAATAAATTATGAGGTTAAGTTTGATTAATTGCACTCGGCAGCCTAACAGTGTTAATGGAACACGTTTTTGATCTAGTGGGCAGTGAGCCTTGATGGAAATTGTAATCCAGATCTCTGTTTAAGGTCAAATTGAGTTGGACTTTACAAAGGTTTCATAATAATAAGGCCATCAATATGATATGATAGAAACACAACCGTAGTTGAAGTGATATAGCGATGGGCAAAGAGTGAATTAGAAAGCCTTGCTCATAGTCTTCATTTCCAAAATGAGTTTCCACACCTTGTTGACACCTTTTCAAGCCAGTCTGTATTCAAAATGTTGGAGAGTATGAAAATGGTAATAGAACTAATTTTAAAAGCTTCTTGGATATTGATGTGCTCTTGTACACTTCATCTAGTTCAGGGAATATTTGCAGAATTAAGTCCCTGATTGTTTTTTTTTTTTTTAGCTCTCTCTGTCCTACTGTACCCGCTGTTGGCTTCAGTTAATTTCTTTTGACACTTCCCTGAACAAAGAGTGTATGACTAGGTTATCAAGACATGACATGATATTTAAACTTACCAGGCACTTCATTAGAAACGCCATACTCTGATTGGTTATATGGCCTCCTTTGAAACAAACAGCCTCAGTTCTTCTTTGGATTGGACACACATGATGGAAACAACTCTGAAATTTTGCTCCATGTTGACATGATAATCA
Organism: Trachurus japonicus; assembly: GCF_045865225.1. NCBI lineage: Eukaryota > Metazoa > Chordata > Actinopteri > Carangiformes > Carangidae > Trachurus > Trachurus japonicus. The sequence goes on along the minus strand of NC_140928.1, from coordinate 23,543,571 downwards.
CTTCAGTATAGATGACCATTTGTCCACCTCACATTACTGCTGCATGTTCTAGCTGGCACATCCTAAAGATGTTCTATTGGAGGCCACAGAAGTTCAACCACACTGTCATGTTCATGATACCTGTCTGAAAGGATTTTTGCTTTGTGACGTACTTGGGGCAGACATTAGAGGGTGGGTCAATTTTGGACATTAAGGTATGCAAATGGTCAGCAACAATACCCAGATACGTTATTTATATACGTTATATAGTGCATGTGTAGCTCATCCACTCCACAGTTGGACATTTCTGCCCACCGCAGTTACAAACAAAAGTGGTTTTCTGAGACTTCACTGTAGCTTTTCAATCAGCTCCCTCCAGTGTATCCATTCTCATCTGTCCTCGCTCCAACAAGGTAGAACTGCTGCTCACTGGACATGTTTTTTTGGTTTTTGGCTTCATTCTGGGTAAAAACTCTCGAGACTCTTTATCAAACTCCCAGGAGTTCCAGAGTTTCAGAAATTCTCTGAACAGTCCATCTGGCACCAACAACCATGCCCCAGTTGGAGTGACTGAGATCCCTTTGCCCTCACATTGTGATGTTTGATGTGAACAGTCCCTGAAGCTCCTGACTTGCATCTGCATGGTTTTATGCTCTGCGCGGCTGCCACATGATTGTTTGATTGCATAATGAAACGAATAAGCAGGTGTACAGGTGATTCTTGTAAAGTGCTCGGTGAGTGCATACTCCGCAAGAGCTGTGGCTGCTCAAGCTGTTCAGTGCTTTCAGAAGCATATTGACAAGACACACCGTGTTTAATTTTTAATCTACCACAAACGGACTCGGCTAATAAAACTCATCATTAATTTTGCATATTTGTACATGTTGTGTAAAAGATGTGACTCAGCCGAACTGCTCGGATGGTAGCAAGACTTACAGTAGATATTACATTGTGATTGAATACTATGATAAAAACACTTTTGCCTGAGAGTGAACTGCCAAACAAACAAATAACTGCAGGGCTAAAACAGAAGCGCACAAATCCTAATGATGATTTCCGCAGGGCAGGATGAATGTGGTAAATTTGTCTGTGCGTTGTGCCCGTTGAAAAAAGCAACTGTATAACGAGAGCAATCAGCTCCTTTTTTTATTTTTTTCATTTTTCATCAGACATAGTTCTGCATTCAAAATAAGGAATAAAGCACTGTGGGAGATGTAAATGTCATCGTTCGTGATAATTGCAGCATAAATTAAAGACTGAATAGAGGATTTTGTTTGTAATTCTGTCATGAAGCACCACATAATACCTCACACACAGTAGCCTATACTGATTCTTCTGTACTTGCATTAACTGCCTGCACTCTCAGCCTTGTTCTATGTAAAGCTAAGATTCAGCTGTTTTTTTCAATCAGAAGCCACATGAGCTGATTTTACTGATTAAAAATACAATCAGTGAAAAGGACAAAGTATCTAATTAGTAGAATCAGCTGGTGCTCTGATTGGCTGAGGGAAACCTGCAGTCTCTCAGCTCTTGATGCCACATTATTGGACAGTACTAGAACTCAACCCCCTGTTGGTTTGATTACAGGTGCCCCAGGCAAATCTGTTCCTTTAACAATGTGAACATACCAATCTGTCATTTGTTCATTCATCAAGAATACAGTATGTATCCATATGGACACTTTAATGTATTAAGTTTAACAATGTTTTGAAGCAAATGAAGAGCTAACAATCCTGTTGCCCACAGAAGAGAGCATCCATGAGAGCACTGAAGACCCAGACCAAGATGAAGTACAAGAAGACCAGAAAAGAAAAAGGAGAAGAAGGAAAAGGAAACAAACTCTTCATCAAGATACAGGGCAAGGTGGTACAGCTGCAGGGCGTGAGTCCAGCACAGGTCAGAGCCAGAAGGCTGGGCCTGAGGGAGAGGAGCACATGAGCAGGAACAAGAGGAGGAAGCTGAAGAAGAAACGGCACAAAGAAAAGTTACTTTCTATGGGTGTGGTGCCCCGAGCTGCTGCCCTGGAGTTCACCTACCAAAAAGATGGAGAAGAAGAAGATGAGGAAGAGGAGGAGGAGGAGGTGAATGATGAGAGGAGAGCTGCTGAAGTGTCAGACTTCCTCAGGACAACACTGGAAATGTATATATCTGATTGTAAGTAATGAGCAGAAGCTGTTTTATCTAATTGGGTCAAAGGTTTTGCTGTCTGTACTCCTCAATATTCAGAGCTAATATTTGGAAAATGAAATGAACAACCTGCCATAACAAGTGTGATACTGAATCATTTTGGGAGTTACTAAGCAAGTATAAACATAGAATTGAATGTTACCCAAAGCTAAATGCATATTAATCAAAACCAACGACCAGAATTTATTGCACTCCCGCTACAGCGCACATGCACCTTTTTTTAAACATGACATGCCAGCGCTGGTATGGACCTCACAGAGCGGCTCTTTGATTAAAGTTTAACAGCCAAAGTTACTGTGCTATACAAGTATAAAAAATGCCTGAAAAACTTCTAGTTGTCAGGCATATCTAGCTGAAACCAAGCCAAAGGAGACCACCAAATAAGTAAGATAACTCACTATTACAAAAGTCATAACATTGTAAAAGTGACACAATAAATTATGTTTAGTGAAGGGATTATTTGCTGCAGACTGACAATACTAAATCCAGCTTAGGGAAAGCAATTGCTCGCCTCGGTCACTGAGTTTTTAATCAAAGTTTTTAACTCGCCAAGAGAAAAAAGTTCATTAAGATGCAGGCAGGGTGGTCTGAAGATTAGGCTCTGACCAGTGTGCAAAACATGAGAAAGCTGCGCAGTCCTTGGTACCTGGTTTGCAGATGCGCGAGACATGATTAATTGCAAGACTGCAAAGATATGTGAGTCAAGCATTTTGTAAATATCAAGAGTGATGTTTTTCCCATTTTGTTGACACATGGTCTAGTGTTCCATTGGCAAGATATGAAATAATATGTTGAACAATTGTTGCTGTATATGCTGTTTGAGAGCAGAAACACTCCTCCAGTATTAGAAAAATGTTAAAGTATGATGTTGATTGTTTAAATTAACCAGCCACCCTTCTCCTTCTCTGTGCTCCTGCAGCCTTGAGGCACGGAAACAGCCCTCCTCTCCTGTCTGGCACAGTGGAGGACCTTCTGGGCCACATATCCAGCAGATGTAAGCCCATCTCTGTCCTGAAGCTACTCTACAGTCTCAAGGCTTTTGTTCAACGAAAAGAGACAGAGAAACTGGAAAAGGCACTTAAGGAACTCTCCAACAACTCCTGTCTGTCCGCAGGTCAGTGCACGGATCAGTCCAAACTATTAGAAGATTAAAATTGTATTTTCCAGGAAGAACAAGAGGCTATTTTTGGAAAGAGAAATGGTAAGAGCCCTGTTGATGGGAGCCTGACTTGTATTTTAATGCTGCCTCATGTTTCTTTCAAGCATTAATCCCTGTCCATACTGGCCTCCCCTTGCAAGGATCTGCCTCAGGCACTATACTGACCTGTCCCAGCAGGTTTACACTTGCCTCTGTCTGTCTGTGCTTGCCTCCCATTCTCTGTACCCTTACATTAATATTTATCCCTCACCTGAGCATGCCTGCCCTTACATGCCTTAATCATCCTTTACCTGTTTGTACCTGCCCATGACTTGCAATACCAGGGCTGTTCTTGTCCATATTACATCCTGCATGCCGGTGACCTCCACCATGAGTTAACTAACATGTTTCAACTTGTTCATATTGCCTTAAGTCTGTCAACACACAACACATCTCTCGTGTCCCTAGACACGTTTTCACCTGTGAGAAAGTGTGTGTGTGTGTGTGTGTGTGTGTGTGTGTGTGTGTGTGTGTGTGTGTGTGTGTGTGTGTGTGTGTGTGTGTGTGTGTGTGTGTGTGTGTGTGTGTGTGTGTGTGTGGTGTGTGTGTGTGTGTGTGTGTGTGTGTGTGTGTGTGTGTGTGTGTGTGTGTGTGTGTGTGTGTGTGTGTGTGTGTGTGTGTGTGTGTGTGTGTGTGTAGTGTTGTAGTTGGCTATCTGGCTGCATAATAGGATCAGCAGGGACTTTGTGCTGTCACGCGCACAAGTTTATGTGTGTAAGAACAAGAGTGAGACAGTCTAGCAAGGAGATTCAGGCCACTGCCATATCAGTGGTCACAAAAGTGACGCTTGTCTCTGCCCGTCTCTGTCGCCAAGACGACACAGTGTAAAACCCCGTTTGCTATCTTGTGAACGGCACTCACAATAGAGCCTGCCTTTAGCTGTGCCACTGCCTATCCCCTCCATGCACCTGCTCCTGGGCTGCCTGCAAGCTTTCCTGCCCCCCTCCCTCCTCACCCACATCACAATGTATGAGTCATGCTTCAATTCACTGCCATCAGATTGTATCACAGACCATCCACTTTATTAAATCAGCATTCTGGATTTTAATTTTACCCACATCCACTGCAATGCAGGAGCTGAACCATGTGCTCGTGGTGAGGTGCGCTTTGAGAGTCCTTCAAGCCAGTTCACTAAAGCTCCCCTCACTCTATCTAGCCTTGCAGTGGCAATCAGTTGACTGCAGGAGCAGCTCTGAAGCACATTTCCTTTTGAGTGTATTTTACTGCACCATGAGAGGAGAGCCTCTCATGAATGGCATCGGCTTCCCTGCTCCCCTTTTACATTGTCCATCTTATGTTCCTCTCAGACTAAATTGAATTCAATTTTTTCAAGAATAACTAAACTAAATATTCTGTCTTGGATGGCAGACAGATGTTCAAGGTTGAATGGCTACATGCATAGACTTGGAAGTAGATTTGCACTGTGCCAGGGGATTTTGATTTTGTATGCTCAAAACACAACAGCAAATAAGTCTCTTTGGTGAAAACCCTGACTGCTCCTGTGGTATTGTGTTGTCAGCAGTCTTAGCAGTAACTGAAACATTTCTCTGTGTGTCTCTCTGTGTTTTAGAGGAAGCCGCTGCAGTCGTTTCACTGTTCCAATACTGGATCACAGACATCCTTCCCATGCAGGGAGACAAGAACACAGGGCTCTCTACAACACACCCGTGAGACTGCCAATCATGCTGAAACAGAGACACTACTGAAGGATTATTTTCTACCACTGGATATTGAAATTTTCTTTCTTATATCCTGCATTGCAACATGTTGGATTTAACATGATGCTGTATAAAATATTTTTATTAAATATTTTTTGCTTTTTGCTAATCCAGTTTCATGCCTTATATTGTACAAGAAGAAAACAAGGCCAGTTAATCCTGAGCTTTGCAAATCCTTCCTCCCACCATGAGTAAGCCTGAAGTTGTCATTATTGGCTAAGCTGTAACTTACCACCCTGTTTGTTCGAGTTGTTTTTCATGTAGCTCAAATGAATCGGACATTTAATTGCTATTAGCATCACACTTGTCCACCTCATCCAACCCCCTAATTGCTATAGAAATAAATGTCAGCTCTGCCAAAGCTCAAGTACTCCTTGCAGATGTTATGACATTTAAACCCAACCAGTTAACCTAATAGCTCCTCAATTATCTACAGTACACTCCCCACAAATCAATTTCTGACCACGTTGCTATTCCATGTGCCTTTTCGAATTTGGTGTTTTCCCTAACAGCATTAGATTAATTGATAGTCCTTAGGGAGGTAGTCGTGATGACACTAATGGTGTCTCAGCATATATTCATTACTGGGCTGAATGATAAAGAACAATAACTAGTCCCCTTGCATTATTCTCCTCAAACTCTTGTTGCTGTTATCTAACTACATGCTCAATATAGCAGCACAGTATGTTGTTGATGGATCATGGGATCCAGTACCACCCAGGGAGTTGGTGACTTAACCTTCCGCATCACCATATCTGTCTACAGCTCAGGTAATCTATTCTAATACATTTACCCATAGCTCAATGCCAGGGGCTGAGTTCAGGAAAAGGGCAGAGAATTATCCGGGCTGGACACCTCAATTGTGACAACCTGTATGAGAGCTGTCTGCCTCAACTAGCTCCAGAGATACTGTTGTCTTTGTTGGAACTGGGATGCACCGGTAGAAAACCAGTAGGTTTATACTGTATACTGCACCGTACCGCCTGGCTCTGAGTGTGTGTCTTGTATTATAGTCATGAACAATTAGCATGAGGTCAGCCATCTGTGGCCTCCATTCATTGATGGATGCACCAGGTGCTGTGTCTGATGGAGGTTCATGGGCTCATTCTGCAGACATTAGCCAGAGGAGACAATCAGGGCAAAGATCGCATTGCCTGTTATGCTTATGTAACATCGCATTGAGTTCATCCTTTAGTAGTTTTAGCTCTCGGTCACTTTGATCCAAACTGAAATATCTCAACAACTATTCAGGAATTGTCCTTAATGTCAGAAATCCAAGGCATGAATCCTAAGAACTCAGTCGCAATCGCTTGATTTTTCAGCATCATCACTTGGTAAAAGTTTTCACAATCCATCAGTACAAAATTTGGTACATTTGGCATCAACAATTCCCAATTAGTGCACCCTAGTGACTTTTTCTCTAGCGCCACAATGATGTACCTCTGATGTTCCATCAGACATAAATTGCTAGGATAACTTAGGTTATCCCTTAAATCACTTATAATTGGCATTTTCATTCTCACAGCTCTCATTATGTTGTATTTGGCCACAGCAGGCAGCACAGCCCCCCAAAAAAAACACTTTAAATTGCACACACATCAAAAAACAAAGACGCATTTACTCACTAAGAGACTAAGCACGGAGTAAAATGGAGAGTGTATCGCAGATTTACATATACCAGAAACATGAAGTTGCTTCTGAGCAAAAAAAAAGGTGTCAATGTGTTGACCAGCTTTAAAAAAAACAGAAAAAAAACATCCCATCCAGTTAGGTAAAAAGTTTTAATATTGGCCGTCACTATGGTTTTTAACCTAATTCTGAATGTTCCTCGACGTTAACCACCAATTAGCAAATGTAAATATTATAGGCCTACCTGTAGATTGTTTGCATGTTAGTATTATTGGTGTGAGCATAGCTTATATGTTTGTTTTAAGTTTTCGTTCTTTTTTCCCTGAAATGCTTTAAAAGCTGCATACAGTAGTTTCTTTTGACAAACCCACTAGGGATCACAAGTCTCAGTGGTATCATATCGTCTTTGCGGCGTTATTGCCAGGGTTTGAGATTATTCATGGATGTATGAGTTGAGAGGCAGAATTGGGTCCTATTACCAGAGATGAGGAGAAGGTCATTGCTGGCTGCTCTCGCCAGAGAGAATTCCCCTCGTCCAGCAAGAGAGATGTTATCAGTACAGCTACCTCATTATAAGACCTCCCTCTAAGCTCAGGACCCTGAGGCCAGGAAGGATATTGAAGCTTATAGAAATTTGCTGACACAGCAGGAGAAGCCATTCACAGCATCAACAGGAAAACATCCAAATCAGCCCACGTGGCAGATTCTAGTGGTTCTGGCTTCAAATGACTGCGTTCTGCGTAAGGCTATTAGAGGAGCTGCTGAAGTTAGAAAGCATTTAAACTGCATGTTTACGTGTACTATTTCTACCTTGCAATCAACAAGTTTGCCCTCATTATTTCACACTTGGTGTGATAAATGAAGAGACAGGAATATGTGACAATATGCCTGAAATTATTTTGAGTCGAAACCAAAATATTGAAAATGTATGAAGTATAAAGTGTCCCCAACAGGTGTCCAAAAGATAATAAATAATAACAGTTTATTTTTATTTATAGTTTTCTTTCAGTAATTAATTTCAGTGTTCTTATATAATTTAAAGATAACACCACTTTCATTCTACTATTCAAGTGTCATCCCATCCCACGCTTGATACAACCTGCCGTCTGTTTAGTCTGACTTCTTTGTCCCTGCATGCCAGCTCCTGTAATCCCCTTAGACGCGCCACCTGCAGACTGTCTGTTATGTAAAGACGGGGCATTATAAGGGATGACCAGACTGTCCTGCATCAGATAGCTGAACAGAGGTTGAAGAGTCACCAACGTACACCCGGGCAGACCCTCTGTTGGTGGGTTCCCTGTCCTGGGAGTCCAGGGAGAGAAAGCCTCAGAGAGAAAAGAGCCAACAGTTATCCGGCCTTTGATTCATCCCTGATCAGACAGGAAGGCCAGCGTGGAACGCTCCAAAATGATTTTCAGACTCCCAAGACTGACTCCTGGATACATCAGGCTGCTGCAGGTGAGTCTCTTTTGTCAGTTTAATGTCCATAAAATAAGGGGGTTCTGGTTTGAATATTTGAATGCTAATGTGTTGTAGAGGTGTGTACATTTTAATGTCAAGTACACCCTGTAGCCACCTACTGCATATTTACATATGCTGTGATTTTTACTCTTAAAAGAAAAAAATAGCACTTGTGGGTATCAGGGGCTTCAAGTGCTGAGTCATTTGAAGTTTCCTGCAGTGGATTGAACTTTTTTTTGTTTGGACTTTAAGATCTTACAGAGAAAATTTTAGAAAGTCCTCTCAGTGTCTTGGATTTGAAATGCTGGTTGCATGGTGCTTGACATGCTCTGCCTTTATTGTTCCTTAAGGAGCAGAAGAAAGGGGGGGATTAAATAAATGAACAGTTTGGAATGCAGCCATTTATGTCATGAATATTTGCAAGGTACCACTTTTATGGCTGGGAGCAGTTTTAAAGGCTGAGACTGAGGATACAGTGAGTCGAGTCTGCCATTATGCAGCTGTTTTCAATGGCATCTCAGTTGTGACAAGATGATGAAATACAGCACCGGCAAATTATACCAAACATGCCATCCAAGCTGCTGTTTCTGTAATTGTAGGATGCATTTTGTTTTAGCCCACAGAACACAATGACTTTTTTTTTTTTGCACTGTTTACCCCAAACAATCGAGAAATCCCAGCCTACAACAGTCCATTGCATTGTAAATGGAAATGGGACCTGGCTGAGTGAGCCCCAGGAATGGTTTCCTAACTGCCTGTGACACATCTCCATTAGAAACTATGAAGTTTCTATTATTTGCTCCACTATACTCTTTATAATTGTCAAGGGCCCATGGAGGAAATTGCCCATGTTGCAAAATAGACAAGCTTTTTGTTTGTCAGAAGAGACAGTCTGAAAGTTGCTAAATGAGAGAGAATGGGTTTTTAATCTCTTGGGCGTTGATGGGAGGGCTGGATGAGGTGGGGAAACATTATGTCTCCCTCATTTGATGCAGACAATAGTTTGGAAAATGGGCCGCAAAGCGTGTTGTCTTCCTTATCTTTCTGTTGCAATGTCTTTCACACTTGCACCAAGATAATCCAACATTCACCTGATCTTGTTTCACTTTCCACTTCTCTCCTCTTCCAGACCCAGGCCTACCACAATGTGTCGGTGCCGTCTCCAGCTGAGAAATCCATGCCTGGTATGGCGGTGCTGCTGGGGGCCGTAGGGATTGGGATGTGTGGCTACAGCTCCAGGCAGTTGGCCCTCTACCATCGGCCCTCTGCCCGTGTGCTGCAGTGGGTCGGCACACACACTGATGCCAGCATGGTGGGCACGGCGGCCCATAGGGCCCCCATCCTGGATGTAACTCGTCGGGGCAATGCATGCCAGGAGATCCCACCTCCCTCCTTTGTGGGCGAGAAAGTTCCCTCAAATTAACCTGTGGTTTTAGATTGGATTAATTAAGGTGGGCCAACGTAATTGGTTGAGTTCCAGTAACTACACTACAGCACATCTACGATCGTAGCTATGCTGGCCCATTGTACAGATGTGGCCCATGTGCTCTCTACAGATGTGCTAAGTGTGGATTTCTGACTGAACCTGTATGTTGGCAGGAAACTGGGAGTGGTGTCTTATGGCAATATAGTGTAACACATACAGAAATAGTATAAATTATACTGGATTGCATCAATTAGTCACCAATATTAGAGTCTTAAATGCACATGAGAGAACACTAGGCAATGTGAATGATTGGATGAGTACGTAATGATGCTGGAACTTCCCAAAGACTGTTGCTGAATGTAGCCTGAATGCGCGAACATGTTTAATTTGGAGACATTGTGTGTCTTTCTGAGGCTTGCCATAATAAGGGACTGACGCTTGGCAGCGCCAGTCTGCACACAGATGGTTGGCAACCCTCTCTCTGTCCTCCCCTCATGCCCCCTCCCTCCCCCATCCCAACCTTCCCCAGGCAGACAGCCATGTGTAAGTGCTTGAGCATCCCATCCCTGCCCATGACTTCAATTGATTTCCTCTGAGGAGGAGCAGGTGCTATCCATCAAGAAGCCTGGCATTCGCTGGTGCAGTCTGTCAATCAGGAGACAGGCGTGGAGGGCTCAGGTTGTGGCTGAATCAGTGACTACGTGTTTTCAGAAAAGTTAGGTTCCTCGAGTTTGGTCAGGGTGGTGGGAAAACAGCAGATAGCGACAGGAGAGTTTTGCGGATAGAAAGCATATCTTAAGTTTGTTTAACATTTGATATCAAGACTGGAGTCATGTAAACAACACTTGCACTAATGCACCTTGCTGGATTATGAATCCTTATTTACCTGGCTCAGACGCTGCAGGTGGTAGGCGGGCAAGGTAGACTGGTGATTCCTCCTGGATAAACCTGTGTCCTCGGTGGGGATTAACCCAGGTGGAAAATCACCCCTGGCACACACTCATTAACCTAATCTGGTATTAGAGAGACCCACGAGAGGCAGACTGTTCCTGTGCATCCCAACTTCGTACCATTCCCCCTGCGGTGTCCACCAAGATGTCCTACTGTCATACTTAGATTTATAGATTATGGGATTGTTGTTTCCATTTGGCAGATAAAAG